>NW_026250949.1:0-302009 GCF_022114955.1 Emericellopsis cladophorae
AAATGCAAAGGCAGGCGCGAGTTCACGTGACTGCCAGGTGCAGGGTGGGTCCCCGCTCTTGACCAGCTGTGACACTCTCGAACTAACCGCCGCTACGCCTATATTATATTCGCGCGCGGCTCTAAGATATACGATAAGTGGCGTAATACTTTAGCGACCTAGAGCCCCACGCTTATACCGATATAGGCGGCGGAGATAACGCGGCGCGATAAGAGAAGTAGCTAGAGCACGTCCGCTAGGTATCGAACTTTACTTACGTATTATACGAGCGTATCGACCCACGGAGCGAGGAGTTAATAGCGGCGCTCTAGTCTTAATTCCACGACCTCGACGATATAGTCTATATCGCTATAAACGTTCCCGAGCTCCCTCTTAGCGAAGGCGTTATCTTACTTACCTCGGGAATAATACTAAAGGCAAATAGCGAGGCTTTCGCTATAGCGTTCTACGCACGGCGCTTCGTAACTAGCCTCGTTAGCTTCTATAAGGACTAGGGTTAGCGTATATATATATCTTTTATCTTCGACCGATATAGCTACGAGGGAATAAGGTATATCGCCTACCTTTATATCTTCGTACTAACCTCTATTAGCGACCGCCGCTAGCGCCTAGCCGGGGTAGTATACCGGCTATAGGAGTAGTATATATATACGATCGGGTACCTATATAATTTTACTATATTTACCCTATTACTCTCCGATAGCGGTATAGATTACGGTTACTCTAATATCTCTAGCCTAGTAATAGCTTAATATCTAATCTAAACCTTCCGGGGGCTCGTCGGCTAATATATTATAGATATTAACTAAGAGGCGTGGGGGCCTGGCGCGCTAGTATATAGCGTATATAGTCCCGTATAATTCCGAACGATAGGTATATATACGAATATCGAGACGCGGGTGCGCGGGTATATAGCTATATACCTAGCTGTGGGGAATAGCTACCTATAGTTCTATAACTAGGTAATACTCGACGCTAAGGGCCCGTACGACAAGAGCGCCGACTACGAGAGCGAGTTCTATAGCGACCGCTCTAGCGCCTAGGTTATCGGCCACTAGCTAGCCTACGCGTACGTCGAGCTTAGCGCTTATAGGACGGACGAGCTCGTTAGGGAAGAGACTCTATTTAGTAATACTATATACTTATACGGACTCTATTATATAGACTAAGCCGATCTAGATATTATTAATTACCGTACGATAGTAAGTAGCTTCCTCGCCGCGATAGCGGATATTATAGAGTATAAGGAGATCCGCGTGGCTATATCTATTATAAATAAAAGTAAACAGGTTATAGAGATAGTTACTATAGCGTCTAGGCGTAACTAGGTTAGCGTAATTTATTATCTAAAGATATCGTGATAGGGGGGTCGCCGCGCTTAGTAGTAGGCACTCTAGGTAGTTATCTTATTATATTATCGATACGGCTAAGTTATAGAGCTAGCCGAGATAGGAATATTATTATTTATTAGGCAGGCTTGCCTTAATTAGTTAGCTATATATTCGGCCTATAGCTACCCTTAAAGGTAGTATTTTCGCGCTATCGCGTTCTTCTTTCTTTTTATAATATTAATATATTCTTTAGATAAAGAATTTATTACTTTCTTTCTTTTCTAGTTTATTATTTAATATTATTTTTATAATATATACTATAACTCGAAAGAATCTCTCTAGGCCTATCCTATACTCTTATATATTAATCGTCTATTAATAGATCCCGAATAAGTAATATATAGTAGTCTCTTTAGTCGCTATTACTTATATAGAAGATATAGTCGATAAATTAGCCCGGCTCTTTCTATAGGTATAAGAGCTCCTTACGGTACTTAAGGAGCTTATTTTCTAGGATAAGCTATAATTCCTCGTTACGCGGGTTAGGGCGCTTACTCCTAGCCTAGATCTAACTAAGAAGCACTAAGTACCGGTTAGGCACGCCCTTATACTCTATTTTCTTCGTTATCTCGCTAATAAATAAAATATTACTATCGTCCTTATTTTAAGGGAACGCGTTCGGGCGGTAGTACTAAAGTATACGTATAATTAAATTCACCGCGAAGTACGGGGGCTCCTTAGTTACCTTAGCTATTACGAACTCGGTCCCCCCTAACTATACCTATAGTATCTATATCGAGGCTATATAGGTTAGCGCGATTATAAGTATTAAGTCATAGATAGGCTCGCCTAGGTAAGATATAAGCGTATCGAGCGTTAGCTAGTAATACCCTTTAATCGCTTTAGTTTCCGTACGATAAAAGGCTAGCTTAAAGCCCGCGATAACGATTATTAGTATATAAGTAAATAGGATTAGCTAGTTAAAACTAATAATCGGCCGGTATACTTTCTTCCGGTCGTCGCCCTTAAGTATCTTATACTCGGCCTCGATCGCGCGGCGCTTAGAACTCCCTTCGCGATATAGTAATATAGGCGTAGGCTATATACTCCCTTAAAGATAAATAATATACTTATAGGTAATACTCGTCCTATATTACCCTAGATATTACTCGATATCGCTATACTATATCGCGAACGCGATAGCGTTTATCTATTATACCTTAGTCACGACGCTTATATTAGTATACTAGAGAGCCGCTTTTAGCACGGCGGGCTATATCACGTACTTTTACGTAAAGGAACGGTTATATTATTTATTATCTTTCGTAAGGGTATTATATAGATCCCGCGCGAGGTTATCTCGGGTCGCGTTATATATCTTCTCGGGCGGTATCGAGTCGAGGTTAAGGGAGACGAACTATCTTAGTCGATATTAGCACGGCGCGGAACGGATAAAGGGCGTCTACATACCTCTAGGAGAACGGGTCGTTATATTACTCCCACGCCCGGAGGGCGATAGTAAGCTCGTCCGCGAGGCTAGGCTTACCTAAGCGCGCGCCTTTCCTAAGGGCGCGGTAGCGCGCCGTAGCTATAAACGTCCGGGTCTCTTATATCTATAAGTTAGTAAATAGGTTATCTAGGAATATCGACGCGGCCGAGAGCTTATTAATATTATAGCCCCCGAGCTCCGCGAACTAAAGCTAGCTATAGCGGTACGCGCCGACGGTCGGACCGTAGCGGTATACTAAGGCGGCTATATATAATAGTAAGGGCCGACTGTCGTGCTTAGGCTACGACTAGATATAGATCGAGCTAGCCGGCTTTTATAGGTCGAGTACGGTAAGGTCGATAAATAGCTATACCTTTTAGCGGAGGCTCTATATTATCCTTAGGGGCTAGAATACGCGGACCGGTAGGATACGCGGGTCTCTTATAAAGCAAAAGGCGCTAAGCTTATTAAGAGCCGCCGTGCCCTTAGATAAGGCGAGTCTAAGGCCCTACTAGTAGCCGTCCTCGAACCTTTTCTTTATTTCCTCGAGGGCTAGGTAAAAAAAGCGGGCGAAAATAACGAGGATTATAAGGAAGATAATCGGGGGGAAGTAGCGAAAGATCGCTAGGTAGTTTTCTTTTTCAGCGAGGAAGTATTAGGCGATCTAGCCGATAGGCTCGAGGATACGGGGGAATATACACCGCTCGGGAACGAGCTAGGTTAAGCGTATTATTACTACTTACTCGAGGCGGAAGGTAAACTCGTCCTAGTCGAGCGCCGCCTACACGCGCCTCGCTTTATAAGTAAAGGGGATAGAGCTCTATCGGTCATAGGGCGTAATATCGCCCTATAGTCGCTATAGTAAGGCGGCCTAGCGGTCGGCTATCCGCGCCGATTAGTTAATATCGCTACGGGGTACTATTAAGGCGGCGGTAGCGATACCCTAGCTCGCGAGGAGGTTATTTACGCGGTGCCGGAACGTACGCTTTAGGTTCGAGTATACTTAGAAGAACCCGAACGAGATAATATTATTACTTTCGTTCTTATAGCTTATATTATCTTATATAATAGCGAAGAGCTTATTATCGAGGAACGCTAGCGGTTCGAGAGATAAGAAGTTCCTATACGCGGGGTAGAACGCTATCTAGTAAAAGCTATAGTCCCGGCTGCCCTTATACTCTCTAGCTACGTGGTTTTAGTTAGCGAGGAGGTAAAGCGTTTAGTCTACCTCGCTATCCTCTATCGCGTAATAGATATTTATAGCGACCGCGTATAAGATAGACTCGATACTCGCGGGGCTATACTTCTCCCCGAGCTACTTATATAACGAGTTAGTAACTTAAAGGGTCGGGCTCGGTATATTACCTAGGTTATCTTAGGTAGTATTAGGGGTAAGGGTAGTGCTACGACGCGTATAAGAGTCTTTATTATAATCTAGATCGTTCGCGTTATTATAATAGTTATAATCGCTATTATTATTATCGTCCTCGCTATCGTCCTCGCTCTCGTCCTCGCTCTCGTCCTCGCTCTCGTCCTCGCTCTCGTCCTCGCTCTTATCCTCGCTCTCGTCGCGTGGCCGTAGCCGCGTGATCGACGGGATACTCTAGAGTTCGGACGTAGCTTCGATCTCGATATTCGCGCTATAGTTATACGCGTAGAAGGCCGGCTTATTTTCGGATTAGAAAGGGTTATTATTATAATTATATATAAATATAAGCTAGTCCGCTATAAAAAGCTCTTAGAAAATCGCCTATAAGTTATAGGCGATATCTTACGCCACGTCCCCCCTAAGGGTCTAGGAATCCTTAACGCCCTCGCCGAGTAAGCGCTTATCGTAGAAGACTTACTTTATATAATCTACGAGTAACTTAATATAGCGGCGGGAAAGTACGATATTATACCAGGCCCTATCGCGCGTTATATTAGGTATAAGCACCGCTTGCCTCGGATATATTATAATAAACTATATATTATATATTCTAGCGGTAATAAATCGAAAGGTATATTACTCTAAGTCGAAGCTAAGGTTAGCGCCGTGCTTATCGCTATACGGCGTACTCTAGTTACGGAAAGAGATAGTTACTCTATCGAATAAGCGGTCGCTCTAATATAATATAGCTTATAGTAAGCGGCCGATAATATATAGGAAGTCGAGGTAGAATCTTAGGTAATAGTCGTCGCCTTTACTTATAGGTCCTAGGCGTATTTTTTTATTCTTATAGTAGCTCTTACTATTATAGTCGAGTATATATTAACGCTAGAGGTACTTAAGCGCCCGTAGCCCGTCGAACTTAGGGTCTATAAGCCGCCTAATAAATTCGTCGCTTTTAGAATCTAATTAGAGTCTCTTATAGTAAGAGGGCTAGGGCACTCTTATACCGGAGTTTATAGTCGCCTAAGGTATAATTAACCTTCTAAAAAGTAAAAGATAGCTTAGGGCGCGTCGAAGGTAAGGCGGCGTGATATTACTTATCTTAGAGGTAGAGAGTCTCCCTCGATATAACCGCTATATCGTCGGGGATTTACTCGTGCTTATCTATATCGTAGTATAACTCTCTAACCTCGCTTATATCGCCCTCTATATCCGCTACGTTCCGTACCTTATAAACGGGCGAGTCGTTATAGCGCTACCTAGGGAGGGCTATCGGTAGTATTAAAGATATTATAACGATCGTAATAGCGATTTAGAAGAGACTAGACTAATTATATTATTCGACTAGTAGCTAGCTATATATTCGTTTACTACGGGTTAGTATATATAGCCCTACCTTAATATTACGTTAGGGGAAGAGATTGCCTCTCTATATATTAGATATATATTATATACTAAGGTTATTATAGGTATTAGGGGTAGCTAAAGCTACTAGCTCTATAGCTAGATATAGCTTAGGAAGCTCCCGCACCGAGGGAAGAACTTTTATAACCGAGGAATACTTTTAGGAAGATTAAGAGATTAATATAGTTACTAAGGACCCCGTACTCGTAGCGATCTAGCTATACCCTCTCAATATTATATACTTTCTTACTCTTTTTATTAAATCTAGTTTCTAATACTATAGTCTATAAGATACTAAGTATTACTATATTTTATAGTAAAGATCCTAGCTAGAGAGAATATAAGCGAGGGATAGGTATATTAGTATTACCCTATATCTAATTCTAAATATAGGGTCTATAATAAGGATTCTTTTCCTTAATCTTAGTCTAATTATATAGAAAGCTTATTCGAGACTATATCTACTTATAAGTACTAGAGGTATATATAATAATATAATTAGAATACCTAAAAATATATATAGCTAAAGTATACGATAAAAATAAGTAATCTATATAAAATATTTTATTATATAAGTTAGTAAGGTTAATATTAGTCTTATAAACTCTTTTTTACTTATATCGATCTATAGAAAATAAACTAAGATAGTATAATATAGGGTAGTTATCTACGAGAGGACGCCTTTATACTAGACTTCTAGGCGGGCGTTAAACGCGACGGGCTAGGTAAGGGTATCCTTATAATAAGACTAAGGCGGGCTAGCCGGAGCAGAGGATTATATCGCCTAAAACTCTCTAATACTATTAGAGAGCGCTTAGTTCGTCCCTCTCTTAGTCTTTTTTTTTTACGCGCGCCTCGATAAGTCCGCGTGGTATATTACTCGCTATCTTACTAAGAGGACTAGGAAGATATAAGGATACCGCCCGCGCTCGTACCTTTATTTAGTAATAAATAATATAGTACTATAGTTCGCTATATCCGAGCCGTTTTATATATATTTAGGGAAGTAGCTAGGTTCGCGTCCTAGGCTAGTAACGCGTCGGGCCCGGGGGGCGATAGTATACGCTCTTTAGTAATAAGAGTAAGTAATATAGTAATCTCGGTCTTAATATAGGCCCCCTAGCTAGCGGCCTATCGTGCTACTCCGTTACTAAGGATACTAGAGAGAAGCTTAAGTAACGCCGGGCTGCCAAGGTCTAGGTAGGATATAATACTCGGCTAGCTCTAGATAGTGCTTATTAATTACCGCGCGAGACCGGGAACGCTTACTTCGAGGGGCTTGTGTTATTATATAAGGCCTAGCGTCTAGTCCGGACAGACGTTAGAGCGCGTGAACGCGCGGACGAGCGAAAGGAGGGCGGACTAGAACGGCTAGCGAAACCTATCCGCGTAGCTCGGACGAGCTAGGGCCTCGGTATCTAGGATTAGAACTAAGGTAGCTCGCGCGCTTAGCTCCTTTAGCTCGTGGATCCTAGCCTTAGCTAGGGCGAGTACCTAGCGCTCGAGATCGATCGAGAGCGTATTTATATATTTTAACTAGCGCGTATCGGCGCTATTGGAGAGATCGGACGTATTAGTCGCGTCGATCTCTTCCCTCTCGAGCGGGCGAAGATATACGAGGGCGAGCTTTATATCCTCTCGTAGTAAGGGCTTATTTATCCTATGACTATCTAAAAACGCGGTTACCTCTAGATATAGCTAAAGGATAACGTAGTATAAGACTTATCGTAATATACCGCTATCTTCTTTACTTATTTATAAGGCGCGATATATATCCGGGAAGATAATATTATAGTTCTTTTATAACGACTAATAAACCGCCGTGTATTATTCCTCGGAGAGTTTATAAAAGAAATCCGAACGATACTTCGCTTTATTAGCTTACTACCTCTTACCCTTAGCTAGGTAGAAGATATTATAGAGATCCGCCTAAGGGCCGCTAGAGGGAAAGGCTTACGCTAGGCGGTCCTAGTCTATTCCACGGAGGTACCTTTCTATATCGGTAAGTAATAACTAGAGCGTTATATAGACGGACTTAAGCATATCGAACTAATACTACCCGATTAATACGCGCCTCCGAGGATAAATATCGAGATTAACCTATATTATCGATCTAGCGGCTCGTAAGCTATTCTTATATAGATATATTAAAAAAGTCACGACCGACGGCTGTCTTATATATACGGGTAATAACGGGCTACTACCTTTCGTTTTATTAAAGCGTAATTAGATAGCTAATAAAGAAGCGCGGGTTACCGCTAAGCTAGAGTACGTCGAGAATATAGGCCTCGATATCTTCTTTCCTCTTATTAAAGAGTAAAGTATCTTTCTTCGCGATAGTTACGAGCTACGCCTAGATCTAGCTATAGCTATTAAATAGCGAGAGCTCGCGGCGGTTTACGCGTAGCTTTATATTCAATATTACTAATAAGGAATCTTTCTACCGTAAGCTTTATATATATTTCTAGGAGGCTAACGCGTATTTTTATTATAAAGCTTATATATTTATTAAAGCTCGCTCGAGTTAAGATACTTCTCTCGTACGAATTTTTAGAACGCCGCGATATAATACTAACCGGCTATAAGCTCGAGCTCTACCTATATATACTCTTCACGATAATACGTAAACTATAGGATAGTATTATACCTAGTTTACTCTATAGAGAGAACGTTATTACCGGCGGCCGACGAGGCGTATTATAGTTTTCTAGCTATTTTAGGGCTATAAGCGATAAAGAGGTAGTTCTCTACCGAGTCGCGGGCTACGCTACCTTTCTTAAACACCTCGTATAAGTCATAGATATAAGTATAATTAAAAGGGCGGTTCTAGCTAATACACTATTCTATCTATAAGAGATCGACTAGTAACTATATAACCGCGAGTAGGTAGGCACGCGTTTATTAACGCGCCGACTCTATAATAAGTACGGTAGTATATCATGGTTTATTAACTATACAAGCTACCTTAGTTAGCCGCTAGGGCTTAGTAAGGATACTTATAGAGCGCTTTATAATAACGAGAGCGAGTAATATAGAGTAAAAGACTTAAAAAGAGTTTATATAAAGTAAAGGGCGGAGGGTATAAGAGGAGTATAAAAAGGGAAGATAAGAAATAGACTTAGCTTCTAATATAAAAAAGCGAAAGGATATAGGTAGGAGCGTAGGTATAGAGCTATTTCACCCCTAGGGGCGAAAGTATAAGAAGCGTAGGTATATAGGCTCACGGCGACTTTCACCCCTAGGGGCGAAAGTATATAGAGCATAGGCAGGAGCGCTAGCTTAGAGCCGTTTCACCCCCAGGGGCGAAAGTATAAGAAGCGCAGGCACACAGGCTCACGGCGACTTTCACCCCCAGGGGCGAAAGTATAAGAAGCGCAGGCACACAGGCTCACGGCGACTTTCACCCCTAGGGGCGAAATTATACTAGATATAGATATTTTTCGCTAGAATATAGAGGGGGAAAAAATTGTCGAGATTTTCTAGCCCTAACCCAATGGCCCAACCCCGTTTTTGCTCCTACAATGTGCGGTCCTTATACCGCTGTAGAACAAGGCACTTGTCCTAATGATAATAATAGGGATACGGGCTGGGTTACTTGATATAATTTGCTTTGCGAGCTGCTAAAATAGCTATAGTAGTCAACATACTGATTTAACCATGTCTTGGTATCTCACACTCACAGATTAGACCGTGAAATGTGCCGAATGAAGCCCTGTGAGGGGAAGAGCCAAGCGAGGGCGGCTCGAAATCCCCGTTCCCGCTGCTCGTCTCTGCAGGCAAGAATTCCTGCCCCCCTACTTTCCTAATATGCGGCTATACCCCTCTCCTTTGCTTCCGTCTGAAGCCTTGGAAACCAAAAATCAAAGTCTTTGATATTATTTCTTATGGTTTCTGCCATCCTAATAAGCTTGCGGTCATCGCGTCTAGAACAGACCCTCCTCGCCTCCGCATTCGTCGCTGATCATTCACAGTTTCAGCCTGATTATCTTCCCACCAATTCACTTCGTCGAACTTCTCTCGATCCCTTTCCACCACCGATTCCCACGTGTCGGGTGAAAAGCCCCGAGGGCGAAAGAACCATACACGTTCTAGATCGCAGAGATACATACGAACCCATGGCTCGAACCGTCTCTCATCAGGGTGATCGTAGGGTGGCAGCCGGACACTACCGCCCGAGGCTTGCGCTCGAGCATACTCTTGGAAATATTCACGATCGAGCATCCAGACCCAAGCGCCTTTATGCCGACTTCGTAGGAAACAACCGTTCCCATCGTCGTCGCCTGGACCTGGCGGCGGTGTTTGATCTGGTAGCGCTTCGAGCGTGCGGAGGGACTTTTCGTCAACAATGAGACAATGATCGTTGCGCACGTATTGATCCATAGTATTAAGGGCGTGTTCCTCTACCCACTGCGTGAAATGCTGCCCGATAGCCATAAAATTCTCGTCGCCGTCCTTGTTCTCACAACCTGCCACCACGGTATCCATAGCTGGGTATTCGTCGATGACGTCGAATTTGAAGCGCCGGGCAAGGTCATGAGAAGGAAGCATCTTATTATATATAGGACGGGCATCGAGCTGTGTGTAATCACCATGTGGATCGAGGTCTGTGTAGCGTCTCTGCATGGCCTGGTATCGGAGCCAAAGGTCGAGCTTAGCAATTCCACGCTGAAAACGCTCCTTGGCGTGAGGTACGAGATGGGCACTATAAAGCGTGAAACCCCAGGTGTACGGGTCCTTTGAGTCTTGAATGCCCCATTTTTGCATGTCTTCTAGGTCTCGGAGGACGGAGCGTTCGTTCAGGTCAATCCGATGAGCGGTGTTCGACATCTTATTGAAGCCTTCAGGCTGCCAATATGCGTTGTAATCCACGGGGCCCGCGGGGGCGCGTGGGTCGGTTGGAGGCATAGAAAAGGCGTGCTTTGTCGGATGTGGGAGATATAATGTGTGAGAACGGAAACGCCGCAGCGAGTTCTCCAAACTTCAAGGAGACGGACCCCACTTGGTGTCAGACCGAAAGGGGTCGGACCGCGGTGACTAAGCAAAGAGGGGTCTAGGGGAGCCCATAGGTGCACCCGTACGGGTGCATGTAAGGCTTACGTAACGGTGCACCCGGGCGGGTGCAAATAAGTGTCACGTGATGCGCCTCATGTAGCGCGTGTAAGCTATGAAAGCCTCGCCTCTGTGTAAATCGGCTACGCTACGAGGCTAGATAGCTACTTAGTCCTATAATAACATTAACTGCCTTACAGTCTTTTACTTATATATACACTCGACTATATTCTTTAGGTGCCTCTATATAATGCCTGTTGCTCTTCGCTATCTCTCTCAGCTACCTCCTAGACATCCTTTATGCCTCGTCTACGTGAAAACCGCCCAGTAGCTATCTCTTCTGCTATCTGAGCTTTAACCTGCGCTTTAACCCGGGCTTCCTCTGCTATAGTCTAATCTAGATATGCCATCTGTTCCTCCTTAGTCTAGTCCCGGATAGGTCTCTTCTCTATGTATCGTATGCCTATTTGCTTATAATCTAAACACTAGTCATAGTCCTTCTTGCTATATCGCTAAGGTAGTCCTATTGCATTTCGATATTAGTGGTTCGTCTTTAAATTACCTCGAGGTAGCGTCTTATACCAAGCCTCTCGCGCTATAACATATCGTTAATATATAGCACAAGGGTGATAGTGCGGTACCTCCGGCTCTAGCTCTGGCCTCGGCGCTAGTGATAAGGATAGCAAAACGACACTCGGTGAGAGTGGCTGTAGCTGCGTAGCTGGGAGCGAATCTGGCGGCACTACTGGCTGTATAGTTGAACCTATTGCCGGCGCCGGCGCCGGCGATGTAAGTGGATTATGATCTAGTGCCACCGCTGGTACTGAGGGTAGTTCTAGCGCTGGTGTTAACACTGATATTAGTTCCGGCGGCCGAGCTGAAGCTGAAGCTGAAGTCTCTTGAGATAGCGCTACGGTTGATAATAGTATGAGATCCGCATATCGTAACGTACACGCCTTTGAGCTTCTTATGTGGCCTTACTGATTATATCTTATGCATGTTAGCTTTGCTTTAGTCCTTTTTTTTGTTTGTGACGCTTGCTTAATAGCCTTAAATGCGTAGGGTTCACGCCGAGTGCTTATTCTTGGTAATATTAAGCTAGCTGTAACCCGGTCGAATAGCCGGCGTGGCTCTATCAGTAAGTGAGGAGATCCCTCGCGATGAAGGTACTAATGCGTATAGAAGTACCGTAATCGAAGAGGTATCTTATGTTAACGAAGAGTTTAGAGCGTATGAGCGCATGGAAGACCGTTCGATAACTTAAATACTCCTATATAACTAGGGAGAATGTTATTAAGGGATCGTTTCCGCTGCTCTTCGACTCTACGTAGCGCTTCGTGAGATACCTATCCACGTATATTAGCGTATAGCGGCCTAGTTAGCTCAAGAGGCGTGCGTATCCTCTGTTTGGCCTGATTCGCGTGTAGCTCGGCGATCTGATTAAGTAACGCACGCTTGATAGACCTCTAGGCCTCGAAGAGGTCTAATTGACTGGTCTTTAGATATTACTTAATAAGCTCGTGGATACCCTCACTCCGGGAGGTGATAACATTGCCGAAGTGAGGGTATCTATTAACCCAAGCTTTTATAAGCCTCTCTTTATAGAGATTAAGCTAGGTCTCTATAATATAACTAACCTCTCTAAGATAGACTAGGACGTAGCGCTATTTAAGCTTATTAAGATTATCTTTAAATATATCCTTAGTGCTTGAAGCCATAATCTGATGCTAATGCTAATAGAACTCTTACTACTTCTTAAGGCCTTGAGCTTGAGGCTGATCGTTATCGTTACGGGTGAAGCTTGCGAGGTAGTAACGAGTAATAGCCTTATTTATATACCAGAGGCATAAAAGAGATACCGCTTATGGGAAGCATTGCGATACTGTATTTATATAGGTAAGGTAACGATCTATAAGTATAATAGATAGAAGTCTCGCGCTATAGCTCTCGTACATTTGCCGTAGCCGATTAAGTACCTAAGTATAATCGACTTTATCCTCGCCACTAAGGAAGGCGAAGGCGATACAGAAAGATCGCTAATAAGCGTCAACCCTAACTATATCGAGAAGGGGTATCTTATACTTGTTTGTCTTATATATATAGTCTAATATAAGTAAGTCTAGATAGGATTTAAGGTATTCTAGGGACTTAGGATAGGCGAATAAGATAGAGGTAACTCGGTTATCCTCGTTTAGCCGTATTCGGTTCTAAAAGCCCTTATTTTCGAGCTCGTTCGTAAGAGTATATATATTACTTTAGCCTTTTAAGAGGTCTCGCTTACCTTATATAATATAGTTATAGATATCTTACTAAGTTATAATTATATCTAAGTGGTTGCGAAGGTATGACCTGATCTCTTTTGGCGCGACTCTAGCATTTAATAGGTCTTGAATAGTTAACCTATCTACCTATAAGAGTTAACGATAAATAAGATATGCAGACCTATTATAACTTAGTTCGTGGTTGTAGATAGCGAATTAGGGGTCTAGGCGATGCGCAAGAGTCTAGGTAATTCGATTTATATCTCCTATTCTAATAACGGAGAACTGGCAGCTAGTACGTCGTGAAGTTATAAGCCGTTATCGTATAGTTAAAGGATCAGGGGTGCGACCTACGCCGCGATCGCATATAAAGACAACTCGTTATCTGCCGCTGTTTGTCTTTCTTAACCTTCCTATAACAAAGGCATAGCCTCGTTGCGATACCTAAGTATTGATCGCTATATATAGCTCCTGTCGTGAGTTATAGCTATCTTCTAGAGGAAGATAGTTATCCGGAAATTGCGGCGTATGTTCGTTCATCCTAAGATAACGACAAAACGTGTAGTAACTAAGCGGAAGAGGATATTATGGATCGATTTATGAGTATCTAATATCTATAGATGAGCGACTACACCGCTTATTAGCACGGACAGGGGGACCTGGCAAGGCTGATATAATAGGAATCTTATTTGCACCCGCCCGGGTGTATCGTTACGTAAGCCTTACATGCACCCGTACGGGTGCACCTATGGGCTCCCGGGGTCTAGAGATAGCTAGAATAAAGCAATTAACACATAGAACGATCGACCACGAAAAAAGAATAACGTATATGTAGTTAAAGGCCTTAAAATCAGCCTCTTGATTATTAATTTAAATAGCCTTTTTCTAGGCCCCTAAAATCTACTATTTTCTCGATTATAAATACTTACACATACATATACTAACTCGGGCCGTGCCTCCACTACAGCGGTTACGTGTCCGATAATTAAGAGTCTCATTACCTCTATTATCTATTTAAATTCGATCACTATATCTTCCTCGAACGATACAACGAATTAGAAGGTGGTCCTAACTAGATTAATTAACTAGTATCGATAGAAGAGCCTATTTATCTCGAAGGCAAAGACCCTACGGCTCTAGGAATATATCGACCTTAATAATAAAGAGCTACCTACCTTTCTAAAGGAACCTATAATACCTACGTTCTTATTCGAATTAGAATCGACTAGCGTTTAGACCCGAAGCTTAGAGCCTACTAATACCTTCACGGAGACCGATAAAGCACGGCTTTAAATCTAACGTGGTCCACCACTAAGCGACGCACACCCCTAAGCGACGCACTTTTCCACGACCATAGGATAAAGAATATTAATTATACTACTATAATAACTATAAAAGACCGAAACTATTCAGACTTATATATATCAGATACTTCCGTATCTTCCTAGCACATACGCGTATTATACCTAGGCTTTCTATACTTACTATAACGCCGTGGAGCCCTCTCTATCCTAGTCCGCCGACTACTATTCTCACGCGTTTCACGCTCTACTTATTCCTATACCTCCTTCTAGGCTAATATATTATATATATCTCCTATAGTAAGTAATCCTCTAAGATATATATATGTTTTCTTAGCCCTCCGGCGCTTACTAAGTGCCTTATTTACCTTCTATAATATACGTATCTTAGCCATTATAAAAGTAACCGAGTACGCTAATACCTATATCCCTTTTATAAGCTAGTCGATAGTAATAAGAATCGGTATTAGCGAGCTTCCTTAGTAACGGGTAATCTGATTTTTAATATATTCGGATTATAAGACTACCTTTATTAGGTTCTATAGCGTCTAGGAGCACTAAGGATCGGTAGCTATAGAAAAAGGATTAGTTAGTATTAGCGTCCGTAACTTAATATCTAGCTTAGATATTATAGCTTTAGGTTCGAAAGGTACTAGGCCTATACCTCTAAAACCTCCTTTATTATTACTCTCTATTATAGCGGTAAAGTAAGCGGCTTTAAAAGCGAGGAAGAACTCGACCTTAGTAATATAGTTAATATATACTCTAATAAAGGACTCGATTTCCCGAACGTATGCTTTCTTTAAGGTACTAAAACACTTAATATCGAGTAGCTAGGTTAGATAAGATAAGTGAGTAGGTAGGCTAATAATAATAATATTATTCTCTTTATAGAAGGCTTCGAACTAGGCCGACTAATAGCTTTTATACCTATTAAGTATAATTACCCGATATATACCCTTTATATAAGACTTTATATACTTATCGAAATATTTAATCTATTTAAGGCCGGTCTTATTATCTATCTACTTATTAGAAGTTAGTTTAATAGCTTAGTCGAGTAAGAGGCCGCCCTTTATATCTTAGTTAGCGAGGTAGTGCGCGCCTTAAATAATAAGAAACAGCGGGAGGCACTACCCTTTACTATTAATATACTTAATTACCGTCGCTTATTCCCGATTACTAGGCTAAATTACCTTACCTCTTTTACATCGATCGGCGCGTGTTATTACTATAGATACGTAGATAACGCCTATTATAAAGCCGGTCTCGTCGAAATTATAGAAGTCGTAGTCGTAGATACCGTACTTCGCCCTTATATTATATATAAGCTTAAACCACGCGCGAATAAGCTCTAGATCTTCGTAGAGGGCTCTCTAAAAGTTATATACGCGATTAAAACGCGTTTTAAGTTCTAGTTATTGCTTAACGAACTTCTCGGCCTAGTGCTTACCGACGCGTCCTCCGTCGCGTCCCGCGAGTAATAAATTAGCTATATCTTTAATACTAGCGTATCGGGGCGCGAATCCTCGCGTATCTAGGTCTAATATATATCGAATAACTACCCGTTCTTTAGTAACTATTAATTAATAAGTTATATAACGTGTTAAAAATAGGGACCCAATGCCCCTATTAGGTGCCTTACGAGGCCCTCTTATATGACACTTGCAGGGGCCCCCTGGAACTTACAGGGATCTTTCAGGGGACTGATACAAGGGTCCACAGCGCTTACGAATTCGCTTATGAGTGCGCTTATGAATGCGCTTACGAATGCAGTGCTTCTGAAGCCTTTTATAATATTCGAAGGTTAGCACTGCCACACTCGCTATTACAAATCAAACCTTCTGTAATCTTCCACTAGGTTCGATTTGATCCACTCTTTTACAGGGCATTACAGCGCCCTCACGCCTATAAATATAGGCCTTTATTCACTACTAGATAGTTCTTTTGAATCAAGTCAAGTCATTCTTTTATCTGTTTGCCTACCCTAAAGATCATCGAATTAATAGCGATTTTCCTTCCACAGCGCCTATAAGAGTACTACTCTTTAATAACCTTAGCCTTATTTCGCGAGGCTAACGGGTGTATATATAGGATATAGCTATACCGCGTAGGTTACTACGAGAAACCGCGGATCCACCCGGAGTGCGAATTAGTATATACGAAAACTTAGGATATACTCCTAACGGTAAAGCACTCCGTAGCTATCCCGCCGGGCCACCGTAGGCTAGCCTTGAGTTAAGGGGGGGGAGGTAATATTACGGTTCTACTAGTTACTAGCGGCTAGGTATAAGACCTAGCCCAGTTCACCTAGGCATGTGACGCGTGCCCGCGAGGACGCATAGACCTCGCGGGGTCTTAATAGGAAAGGGGGACCGTAAATTCCTTTTTCTTTCTCTTTTCTTACCTTATCGTTAGATAGACTCAATCTAAGCTACCAAGTTGTTCCAACAGGGCTTAGCCCACAACAGATATGTATACTTCCTGCGCTCCATTACTATCTTTGCTATACTTCGCCACTTAACTTTTAAATTAATCTTAAACGCTTATTTTTAAAAACCTTGTTTAATTAAACTATACCGTAATTACAGAAAAAAGTAAGGTCTAAGGCTTGTTAGCTAGATAACTTTATACTAGCTTAATAAATTGTTGCTTTATAATACCGCGTTTATAAGCAATAAGAATATTATCTATATATCGTGCGTAATAATAGTATGAGTTCTTAACTCCATGCGGTATATAACTATGTAATTACATTACTCCTTACTACACTTGTTACTATAATAATTATAGCTCTTATATAAAACAATTAAGCTGCTCTCAAAATAAATATAAATATTAGCACTCGCTATATTAAGCCTATATCTATAATAACTATGACTATGTAGGGAAACCTAAAATATAATTCTTACCCTGAGTTCTTTCTTATATACATATAGACTAGTTGATATATTAAGGAAGAGAGAGCATTGACAAGACGGTTTCGCCCCTTAGGACGAATATAAATATATAGACTACAATATATAACGTAATCCATAAGCGAGTGCACTACCCAAGCGAGTGCACTACTTTCTACTATAGTATAATACCTTATAGTAAGATACCGAATTCCTCTATAGCATAGAATACCTATATCTTTATAAGAAAGTAGGATTATTCTTACTATTAAGTATCTCTAAAAAGATCTAAAACTTAGCCTTAGGGCCGTAGTAAGGATCTACGAAGTTAACTATATAACCCTTATGCGACGACGCGCTAGTCGTACGGCCCGACGCGATACCAGGCCTAATTTAATAAATTTAACTAAATTAAAAGAGAGGGTTATTATTTAGTATATTATTAAGCTAGCTACGCGATTATTTCCTCCTAGATTACGCGGTATTAAAGAAATAGCTAACTATCTACTACGCGTACGCGACGCGCTACCTATCGGGAAGAACTAGGTATAATCTTCGTAAGTATAGTCGTTACGATATCGGATAGCTATATAAGGGCTAAATTAGCCTAGCTTAATAATCGGGAGTGGTTAACTATAATCTAAGGCGTTAGCGCGGCCGGTTAGGCTATCCCGCTGTTTATTATCCTCGCCGTAAAATACTATCGCGCTAATTAGTACTAAGAGTATAATCTTCTAGCCGACTAGTATATCGTAATAACTAATAATAGCTAGACTACTAACGAGGTCGGTCTAGATTAGATTAAATACTTCGATTATTATATAGCGCCTCGTACGAAGGGTAGGTATCGGCTCCTAATCCTTAATAGCTATAAAAGCTATTACTCGACCGAATTCGAACTCTTTTATAAGTAATATAATATTATCACGCTCTATATACCTATATATTCCTCTTATATCCTTTAGCCGCTAGATATTAGCTACTTTAGCCTACTAAAGCAGGCGTACGGCCGGTAGGTTAAGGATCTAATGCGTATATATATCATATATATTAGCAAGCTCGAGTTCCTTTACGCCTTCCGTACGGCCTATTTTACCTCTATAACCGAGAAGAATATATAAGGAGGCTTTATAAGGGCCGGCCTTATACTATACGGCCTATCGAAGGGTTCTCTTAAAGCTTAATATACGGCTACGAATACTAACGCCCCCGGTAACTCTCCCTAAGATTAGGTAGCCTTAGGTCCCGAAGACGCTGTAGAATACGCACGAGGCTAGCTCGCAATTAGAGTATATTAAGAATCGAATCTCTACCTATTAGAATAGCTCTCCGACCTTAAGAATAGCTACCTTAGACTAATTTATAAAGGGGGTAATAGCTATTATATATCGGGTGGCTCTCCTAGAGGCAGAGACCTCTATACTTCGTAAGGCTAATAAGGCACTAAGCAAGCGCCGAAGAGTAAGAAAAACACGCGTATGGCTTAAAGGATCACTTAATGTGCGAGATATATAAGATCTAGTAGATCAAAAGGATCTAAATAAGTAGATAATAAAGGAAGAGCGCTAAGGTAGAGGGAGGGGAGGGACCGCTCGTGCGAAGCTTCCACGCTATAGTAATTACGGCGGGACTGGCTATAACGTACGAACCTGTTAGAATACTATAGAAAGGTCTGATATCTCTAATTCGGATGTGGTTATAGTAGCTAGTTAATTTTATAGTGGTTAATTAAATATTTTATTTATGTTTTGGTGGAAAGTGGTGCACTCGCTTGGGTGGTGCACTCGCTTGTGCATTACGTTACTTATATCAAGAACGGTTCTTTTTTTTACGCACGACCGGGCCGCTAGAAGTTTTTCATTAACGACATACGAACTTTGATCCCTTTATCGCAAACACGTCTTAAAGCTGTTGGCCGCGTTGATGGCCATGGTCTTGTCATGCATTGTCCCCTCCAGCTGATCGAAGCCCTTGACAGCCTTAATCACGTTCTTGTACATGTCTGTCTTGGGGTTTTTCAGGTCCGGGTTGGCCTTTACCGTGGCCTGCCACTTGAGCTTGTTGTAACCTGCGTTGAGGTAGTCGCTTTCCTTGTTGACGGTCTTCCAGACAACATCTTTCACCTGGCTCTTCATATGGTCGACAAAGTTTTCGCTGAGGGCGGCCTGTCGGAAATCAACCACTGCGCCGAGGACGGTTGCGGCGTTCGTCAAATGCCGCGTGACGCCAATGTTTCTCTTCTTGGCCCTCTCGTGGTCCTTGTCGATGATCTGAGCCAAGTCGTCCCACAGGCCGACTGTGGTCTTGCGCTTCTCCACGACTTTGCTAGTAAGAATGTCCCAGCTCTGGACAATGTCACGGAGAGCAAGCACGACGGCGGCTGCAGCTCCGGGAACGAACTGGAAACCGGCTTCTAGGTCGTAATACGACTCGTCGGACGATGCGTCCCCAAAGCGGATGAAGTTGATGAACTCGTCGAGAGTGCACTCCCCGTCGGGAAGCGACTTGCCTTCACAGTCCGGTGCGACATAACCGTGACCCGGTCCCCAAACCTTGACATCCAAGTCGTAGACAGTGTAGAAGTAGAGGATTTCTGCCGCTTCTGCTGCATCGGAAGAAAGGCAAGGCTGGATAAGGGCCAGAACACCCAGCAGGGTAGTAAAAGCCTTCATGCTGAGCCGCAGATGGTTTTTCAAACGCCGATAGAGGCAATAATTGACACTTGGGCAGATAAGTCTGGTATGGCAGCACACTCGTGGGAGGTTCAGACTGAGTCACTGCGACCATATTAGCAAGGATTCCTTCATACCCTCCAGCAGTCAGACCAAGAGGTACGTATGTGGGCTACTGCTAGATCTAGCGAGCGTAACTTACGATAAAGGGAGTTTGAAGGCGCCTTGTCCGGAACTCTCGTTTGTCGCCCGCAAGCGAGTCAGAGGAAGGCACAAAGTTAAGTAGTAAACAACCTTGATTTTAGAGAAAGCTGGCTGTCGCATGTCGTATCTAAGTCCAAAAGAACAGGTCGGTTGCGAATCGCATGAGAGACCAAAAAAATTCTGCTTATTTTGACACCGAGATTACACTTATGGATTTCCGCATGTAACCACTAATGCCGTTGCATCCGTAGCTTGCTTGGCTGTGGGACGACTCCGAGCAGGTACCATAATTAGGGTGTTAATTAAATTGATTTGAAGCTAGCCAAGACGTAGTTGTTGGAGCAGCCTTCCTTCTTTGACCAGAAAGGATCTGCTTCAATCTCCGCGTGGTCCACAACTAGTAGCTAACGCCATGGGGCCAAGCCTCGCCCCTTTTCTAGTGGTTCTTGAACCCTTACAATGCAACAACAGAGTAGCGCGATGCATATTAAGGATGATACCTATTAGTGGCTTTGAAGCTCGCTCGCGGCAATTTCGAATCCTTCGAATCCTTCGAACCCTTCGACTGCTTGGCGGCTGTTCGAAGTACCGAGGGTTGCCGGCTTGGCCCTGCACTGAACTTTGCAGGCCTCAAGATTTGGACGGACCGGTGGCTAAAAGCAGTACTGGTTCCCCACACGCCCGACCTTGGCATATTGCTGCCTAGCCAGACCCTCGGACTCCCACATGGTGGACCTAGTTCTGGGCTGCAGATTGTAGTATTTTTCTTTGCCAAGGTACAAGCTGACCCGCAGTAGCACCCCTACCTGATGGAACAATAGGACTGGGAACTTGTCGAAAGTGACAGGAACGGACCGCTCACGTGCTTTCAGCCGCGGAGTATCTCCTTGTATTTACATACCTCCTGGTAGCCCATTCATCGTCCCAAATTCTCTCGTTCAATCGTCAGAGGCGTCACGAGCAAGGGATTGTCCTGGTTCCGTCAAATACCCGACATTCTGCGCTCTAAGCCTGGGCTTTGCAGAAACCACCCATTATGTTTTCTTCCCTTACGCGTGCAGCACTCTCGCTGCTACTCCTGGCACCGGCGAGCTTAGCTATTATCACCCACCAAGGCCATGCTGTCTCAGGGGAAGATGCCCTATCTCAATGGCTCGAGCTCCAGGTCCCGGAAAACGAGACTCTGGCCGCCAGAGATCTGATTCACGGGATGAGCGGGTGGAACCCAACGTCGCTGCTGTCCAAGAGGCAACGCGAAGAGAACGGAGACGGCGCTCTTCTTTGCGAAAACGGCGAATGCGTCGATCACAGGTATGACTTGATCTGGCACGGCAGATGCCCCTTTCCCCGTTGACGGAAGCTGACCCATGTCATGAATCTAGCTGCTGCGGACCCGACGGGATCTGCGGATACGGCCCTGACTTTTGCGGTGAAGGCTGTCAGAGCAATTGCGACGCCACAGCCATGTGCGGAAAGTTCTCTGAGGGCGGAGACATTGCGTGCGGGCTTGATCTCTGCTGCTCCTGGGGGTGAGCTGCTCTCCGCTGCAGCGATCACGGCATGCTAACGATATTGCAGCGGGTGGTGCGGGACCGCCGATGTACATTGCATCGGTCCCAACGAATGGGCTCTATGTCAGGAAGACTACGGCAAGTGTGAGATTGTGAGGCCTGAGAAGTGTGGCTCCGGCTCCGGGACAGCATCTGGTCGCATGATTGGGTACTACCAAGCCTCCAACGTCCGCGACAGAGCCTGCAACAAGATCTCCCCTTCGCAGATCAAGACCACGGGCTACACGCATCTATACTTTGCTTTTGCGTCTATCAACCCCGGGACGTACAAAATTACGCCTTGGGACGATGGCGACGCTGAACTCATGCGCGAGTTCACCAAGCTCAGGGGCCAAGGCAGGAATCTACAGACCTGGATCGCCGTCGGTGGGTGGGCGTTTAGCGAGCCCGACGCGGCGACGGCAACCACTTGGGCGGACATCTGTGCCGATCAGTCCAAGCGAGCCATCTTCATTCAGTCCTTGATCGACTTCATGGTGGAATACGGATTCCAGGGAGTCGACCTCGACTGGGAGTATCCAGGAACGCCCGAGCGAGGCGGCTCGCGAGCCGACATTGCCAACTTTGTCACTCTGGTGAAGGAAATGCGCGAGGCCTTCGGCACCAATTATGGGATTAGCCTTACCCTTGCCCCCGATTACTGGTATTTGCGGTACTTCGATGTGGCAGGTCTCGACCCTTATGTTGACCACATGGTACGTCATGTACGCACTTTCCTTGACTAAAGCTAACATTTCGAAGGGATTCATGGTAAGCGAACCGTTTTGTGATTCTTCCCACCCCGCGGACTTTCTGACATTGAACTAGGCATACGATCTGCACGGTTTCTGGGATGCAGACGTGGATGCCCTTGGCTCCATCGTTCGCGGCCAAGCCAACATCAACGAGATCGCCAACAACACCCTGCCCCTGGCGTATGCCGGCGTTGACCCCGCCAAGATCGACATAGGTATTGCCTGGTACGGTAGAGGATACACCCTGTCTGATCCGTCCTGCAACACCCTAGGGTGTCCCTTTTCCGGCCCAAGCAGACCCGGCCGCTGCACAAACAGCGCTGGTGTCCTCTCACTGGTAGAGATTCAGCAGATGATTGCAGCAGGCGAGGCCAAGTCCAACATGCTTCCTGAAATTGGCATGAAGGAGCTTGTGTGGGACGATCAATGGATCGGTAAGTTAAGCCGCGACTCCATTCCCACCCCGCGCGATACATAGATCGGAGGACTGCTGTCGTACTTATATTGCTCCTTGTACTGACGCCGCAAGGCTATGATGACGACGAGACAGCAGCTCTGAAGCGTGCTTTCGCCAACGACAACTGCTTTGGTGGCCTCATGGCCTGGTCGGTCGACTTCAACTCTGGCGAAGGCGATAGCAACGACGCACCCGTGAGCACAAACGGCAGATGTGGCCCAGACAATGGCGGTGCGACCTGTCCAGGCAGTGGCTTGGGAGACTGCTGCTCCAGCACGGGATGGTGCGGATCGAGCGACGACCATTGCGGTGCTGCCTGTATCTCCGGAGAATGCCAAACAGGCGGCGAGACAACTACCGGACGTTGCGGCGCAGGCTTCCATGGTTTTACCTGTGGTGATTGGCCGCAAGGCAGCTGCTGCTCATCCGGCGGTTACTGTGGAAACTCTACTGTCCACTGCGGCGACGGCTGCCAAAGTGGATGCGACGGTTCGGACAGTGGGGATGGAGATGACGATGAAAATGAAGGAGACGGCACAGATGCCCCCGAGTTCACCCCCGACACTGATGCAGGCGAAGAACTCGAGCCCTGCTTCTACTCGCCCACCACGTTGGACCAGATCAACAACCTGGACTTCAGGAACGAGCTACCTACCCACTGCGTTGCCCAGTATATGACGCCGGTCCTTCACAACATGCTGCAGAAGGCGCTGGATCGCTTCCAAGAGATCCTGGACGACGGGTACGACGGGTACTTTAACACGTACGCCGAGTACCTGGTATCTGAGTCCAACTCTGTTGTGTATAGTTTCCTCAAGGAACACGGCAAGGAGTACTTTGATTGCACGGTCACAAAGCAGGTTTGGTGCTGCACTAGCTGCGACCATATACTCGAGGCCAGTTGCAGTGACTGCATCGAAGACTGCAACATTGAAAGTCCGTGGGACGATGGCTCAGAGTATGTTGAGCTCTCGAAAACCTGCCCTCCTGACACGAGTGGTGGCAATGATTGGAAGCAATCCATTCGCTGGAAGTTGAAAGAAGACAAGGAGGATGAGTGGTGGGCGGCCATCACGGCAGAGACAGGAGCACCAAAAGATGACTTCGTTTGGAGTGAGTATGGCAGGATCCGCAACACGCACCTGAGCGCCTCTTGCGCAAGAGAGTTCGCATACAACGGCATCGAGGAAATGTCTGAACCGTGCTACTACGAAGGGTTTTGGTTCGACAAGCCCGCAGTCGGAGACGGCTTTGAGGAGAGCGATGTTGTCAACCCGAAAGATGCGGTCGAGCAAGCCCTCAAGAACAGCACGATTCTGTTGGAGCCGCTCGCCACGGACTCCTTTGAGATTCTTGAAGGTGTATACGAGGACAGCGCCCGGGACCTCGTCGACGCTGTCCTGCTGCCCGTCCTCATGATTCAAGGTAAGGGTATGCCCCCTCCGGCCGTCCCCTCTTTCTAACGAGCTCGCGTACAGAATCTCTCACCTTTATGGAAAACGTCGTGGAAATGGCCAAAGAGATCGAGGAAGCAGAGAAGAAGACCTTGATTCTGAACTTGCTCTCCGGGTTCCTGTTCCTCTTGGGGGGCGCGGGATCGACCTTGGCGTCCGCCGGCATGCAGACCATCGGTCGCATCGCTGTGTACCTAAGCGAGCTGGGCGGCACCGGCATGGGTATCTACGGTATCATTAACGACCCGCAGTCGGCCCCCATGAGCATCTTCGGTTTCATCATGAGCGGGCGAAGCATTCGCGACGTGAACAATGTTGCAAATGCCGCGAAAATCAAGCGCTCCACCACGTACATGGAGCTGTCCGAGTTCAGCACCTACGTGGCGCGGTGGTCGGAGTCAGTGGAGGGTTGGAACAAAGCACCCAAGAAGTACGCCACGTGCGGTTAGCACTTTGGGATGCGAGATTGCTCTGGTAGCCCTGCTCTGTAGCTTTGTTTAATTCAACTACTTATATTCGCTTTTCGCGTAGGACCGGATCGTCCAATTCCGCCATGGAGCGCTGTGCTGAAAGCCTCCTATAGCGGTTGCTCCATCGCGGTATTTTGATTCAAGCTATAATCTTTCATTTCGTTCCGAGTTGAATCCCATGTGCAAGATGTCTCGCCTAATCTTCCTACAATGTACCCCTTGCTTGCAGCGGTTGGCTAGTCGTTGGAAAGGCTGCATGGATAATAGGTGCCGAAGGTACTAAGAAGCCTAATAAGGGAGTAATACCGTTGAATTGATTCTGGAATTATCTCCCAGTTCAAATCGAAATTAGGCGGATTGGATTCAGGTGGAGGTGGAGGAGGTGGCTAGTGCTAAGTTTGGGTAAGAGATGTAAAAACACTGAAATACGTGACAGATTACTATTAACGGATGAATTATTTAGCTGAATGATAATTCTTGAAATTAAGAAACGTTTACCCTGCATGTTAGTATTTAGAGTAGACTGTCGACCTCGTCCTAGGTATAGCTTAAGATCTAAAGTTAGGGTTGGCGCCTTTCTAGCCGGCGAGCCCTAGCTGTAATAACCGGCGCCTTTTTATCTTCTAAATAGGGACCCCGGTCTAGGTTCGCAGGTATCAAGGCACGTACAATTAAGTAGCGTCGTAACCTAGTAGAGGGTAGATATCTCTTTATATAGTTTGCATAAAAAAAGTCGACTTATAAAAAGATAATATTAATTAGCCCGTTATACTAAAATCGTATATATGAAAGGAGAGGAATGAGGGAAATAAAGAGTGTATATAATATTATTCGAGTCTAGAGAATAGAATAAAAGTAATAATAAACTAAGTATACTAAGATATCGTTAACTTAAGGGGTGGAGTTATAGTCTAGTGTAATAAGTAATGATCTATATATATATATAATTATATTATTAGCTAAGGAGCTAGTAAAGACTATGTAGAATAGAATTAGGTTTCTTATTTATTAAGTGAATGTAACACCGTGGCCGAAGGAAGTCAGCGGTGCAGTCACAAGGAATCACGGAGGCCTCGGATACTATGGCGTACCGCTATGTTAGTATTAATAATATATACCCGATTTATTAGTATTCTACCTAACCTCCGGATCTTCCGAGCGCTTTAGGTATAATATACTTACTTCTACCTATAGAGGGAGAAGTAAGTTTAAGTTTTATAAATATACTACCTATACCTTCTCTCACTACCTAATCTATCTTACCATTGTTATAGTGAATATTATATATTAAATAATAATTACTTATGATTAATAAGTATTGTCTTATTATGGTTAATTTTAGCCGCTTAATATCTATATTTATCTAATACATATAGTTTAGCCCTCAATTATTATCCTTAAGGAGAGCCTTAAATATTTTTCCCGGGTTAATAGTATAAGCCAAAGAGTTACATGTAACTATATTATAGACTTAGAGGAAAGATACTTATGAAATTGGTAGTCTCGTAAGAAGAGCGTAACTAGAAGCTAAATCCTAAAGTCTCTACACTTCTCTTTTGAGATGTCCTCAAACTGTGCGCTTATAGCTTAAGTGATATCTATTGCTCGTTAAAGTATACGGCAACATGAGAGACCATAAGTCCCAAGCCCATCTCTGCCAAATGTGTACCTTTTTTCAAGTTGAAGTTCTCACCCATGTGTCTGGTCCCCTCGTTCGGCTCAGAGCCACCGTCCCAGTTTGTTCCTACAGCGACCTGAAGAATAGGGAAGACGGGCTGATGGGCGAGGGACTCCCACGCAGTCCTATCCCCAATGTCGCGGCCCGCGACCTTGAAGTATTGCTTGCCATCAAGAAGGAACTGTATCTCCTCATCTTTCCAATTGCCGTTGGAGCTCTTGCGGTCGATGCGTATGGCCCACGTGTGCCATTCGCCTGCCTCATAGTCAGCATAAATTCAAAAATCTAGAATACCCTCCATGATTCCTGCTCAGACCACTCCATGGTGCTGCTGCACCTCGGCCTCCCCACCATCAAAATTTCAAGGTAAAAAGCAGAAGTGACAGAGTCC
The DNA here is from genome assembly GCF_022114955.1 of Emericellopsis cladophorae. Classification (NCBI taxonomy): domain Eukaryota; kingdom Fungi; phylum Ascomycota; class Sordariomycetes; order Hypocreales; family Bionectriaceae; genus Emericellopsis; species Emericellopsis cladophorae. The sequence goes on from NW_026250949.1 coordinate 26,736, forward strand.
TGATGCTACTGCAAAAGCCCCATGGAGATTTAAAACTTACCTCGGTTAAAGTCGGCCTTGTGGCCTTTGCCGCCCCGCATGCGGACGCGGTCAAGTTGAAAATGGAGAGCAGGAATCGAGTACGGCTTACCCGCTGCATTCTCGAAAATATCAATTTCGCCGCAGCCTGGCCAGGATGCGTCGCCCCCCTTGCGGTATGACTTTCCAAGGAGCCAGAAAGAGGGCCAGACGCCCGATTGGAGTTTCTCTGACGCTTTACTGACTTTGAGTTGCGCCTGAATAATCATAATTCTATTGTCGGGGGCGTGAAAGTCTTTCTTGCAGTAGAGGCGAGCCGACGTCCACTTCTCTCCGTCGTATGCTACACGAGTAAAAGAACGGAAGGTCAGCTATGTTCTGAGCAAAATGACTGAGTAAGTGGGTTGATATGTGTTCAACCGGCCATATTGAGCACTCACCGGGACAAATGATGAGCTGTTCCCCGTCCTGGCAAACCACGCTCGTGTCGTCTTTGATGAATGTTTGATCTTCATTATTGCCATCCGAATTGGGACCTCGATTCACACTCTCCCACCTGTGGCCGTCCGGCAGAGAGCCCGAATTCCCCTGGAAGTCACTAGCCCAGTGACGAGTGAAGCCTTGGAGCTCGGGAGCCATGATGTCGGATGAGGTAGCGAAATTAGAAGCAAAACTGTATCGAATGAGCGTTGATGTCTGCAGTGTCTGTCTGTCCGACCACAGCTATTATTATCGAATACTTTGTTCTGAGTTTCAATTCCTGGGAGAAGAGCACTCTTTCGTCTACTTATAGTTGGACTCATTTTAGCTTATTTACGTCCTTGCTATCTGGATCCGTCTTGCTTGATAAGTTATACACCTAATGCAGTATCTCGTAAGAAGACCATGATGTCTCGTCAGAGACTATTGTCTTGTACTACGTAAGTAATGTCCGTACGGCTCTATGGACCAAATCTAGTCAATATCCAGAGAAGCTCCTATCTTGATTGGCTCGGAAGGGTCCGCAATGCGTTCGGAGCGGGCCGGTTATACGAGGCATCCTGGTGATTGATAAATGTAAGGTGCATGGTCAGCCTCGCCCGCTTCTCTGTGCGGCTGTTTGCTGTGCGAAGTAAGCTCCTGAGGCAGCCTAGCCGCAGCAAATGGATTATTATCGTACGAGAAAAGAAGACAAATCTACGGTGCGCTTCAGCCGTGTGGACAAACCGCGGCTGGGCATTTCATACGAGATTCCTTGCCCGGCCGACGAAGAATAGCGGTGTTCCAATGGTCCGATGGCCAAGACGGGGTGTCCGTCTCGACGAACATGTGGGAAGAATACTACAGACTGACCCCGGGCTACAGCGGCTTCAATTCAACGTCGCCTTTCTCGTGACTAGACTGCTCATAGTCGAATTGATTCCCCAACGACGTACAGCTCTGGCAATGGGCAACCATCACGAATCCGTTCATTCCGATGCCAACAAGAAAATACAATTGATAACCTTCAGATTCTCTCTAGTCACTGCATCTGTCACAGATATCCATCAGAGGTCACAAAAGTCGCCACCATGCTTGATCCCAAGCAAAAACAAAGTCGATATTGTATATCCGGAAACGGAACCACGATGGGCGCAGTAGGTACCAGAGTAGCCAGAGGCAGGGGGGCCCGAAGGCGTCACGGGAAAAGTCGGCATCGGGGGCGCTGACTTGCATTATAGTATTGCTGACTTGCATCATGTTAGTGCTGACTTGCATCATGTTAGTGCTTATCTGCCGCTTTTACAGATTCTTCCAGTTGCACACAACCCTTCGCACATCGCTTGGTCCTGGACTCCGGGCCCGGATACGCCAGAAAGTGTAAAATCGTGGGAGCTGGCTTAGGTCTTCCGTCCACCCTACCCCTCGCCTTAAGCCGCCACCGACCGTGGCTCTCCTCCATAGCACATGCCCCTAGAGCTTGACATGGTGCTTGTTCTGGCTGCGCTTGTGCTTGTGCTGGCTGCGCCTACGTCTGCGCGCAAAGCTCTGGACGGGTGCGGTGCTCTGCGCCGCGGTGCACTGGTCCTTTTGCGCGCTGCAGTCGGCCACGGTGAAGTCGGCGCCGCCCGCGTTGGCCACGTTGGCGCAGCCGTTGAATTGGCGGTCGCACGAGCGAGCGGCGGCGGCGGCAAAGTTGCCAAAGGTCGACCCGCCCACGAGGAATGGGCGCGCGTCGTCGCCCGAAAACTCAATCGGCTCAATGGCCTTGCCCAGGCTGCCGGTGAAGCTCTGAATGTCCTGTATGTTGTCATTGTTGGCCGGCGGCACAGCAGGGCAGCTAGCGTTAACAATGGGCGGCTGGTTCACCTCGTTGCCTGCGTCCTCTTCTGCATTGTCTTTGTTGCCAGCCTCGCTGCCAGCCTCCTCATCCGCAGGGGGTGCAGCGCTACCTCCACTCTGCGCGGTAAACGTCTCAAAGCCAATGTCCCGCAGCAGATCAGCCTGACTTCCCGCCTGGTTCACGGGCGTGGTGAGACTGGCGGCACTGGCGTCGTTGACTGCAGCCGCACCGTCAACAGCCGGGTCAATGAGCGGCACGATGCCACGCAGTCCCTCGTTGGCGGGCAGACTAGGGTCATCGCAGACGCTGGGGCGGTCGACGGCAAAGGGATTGAAGTTTTTCTCCGCCTGGACGAGCTGCTTGGCGGCGTCGAGGGCACCATCGGCATCACCACCCAGCGCAGCGACCTGGTCCGCGAGGGTCAGCTTATCGCAGGCGTTGGCGCCGGCCAGGAGGGCACGAATGGACGCGCCCGCCAACGTCGCCGCCTCGCCGCCCCCGATGCTGCTGATGACACCCTGCACGGCATTCTCCTGGTTGAAGCGTGCCTCGACGGCGCCCGAGAGGGCGATGCTGCCGTACAGGAAGAGCTGGAGACCCCTCGACATCGCGGACTGCGAGAGATCCTTTCTCGTTTCAAAGCGATCGTTTCGTTGGCTGAAGGGAAAGTCCGTCCAGCGGTGGGTATCACAGAAATAAAAGGATAAGTGAATGAAAGGACCGGCCTGCGGATAGACAAAGCCTTGAAAGTTGGAGCGAATGCGCCGAGCTTGTCCTGGTCAGTCCTGGCTTCCGGACCCATTATATACAGCCTGGCGAGGTCTCTGCGTGTCTGACGTCTGCCATTCTGACTAGAGGTTAACATCCTGAGGCTCTGACGCTGCACTATGGTGCCTGAGACAGGGCGCTTGAGGCTGACGCTGGTCGGCCAAGGGGATGATGCGAAACGGTGCATTTGGTGCTCGTGCAGGAATGAGCGAGATGCGTCTCAACCGTTCGTCCTGGCTTCGGATCGAGTGGAGTCTGAGCGTCTCTGTTGCGCGAGATAACAGTCTGTGAGTCGTCGAGTGATGTTTGTATAGGAGCTGCCGTCTGATATCTGGCGCCCCTGAAAGGGCTAGAGTCTAGAGAGTCAAGGACTCCAGACACGGATGAGACGCGGACTTGGCTGCGCTCGCGCGGCGCCCAAGCCATCCGGTTTCAGAATCCTAATGTCCACTGCGTGGTGGAGCGGCGGTGCCTGACCACTGGCGTGCAAGAATGGCATTGAATGTCGTTTATGTATTAATAAGCTCACAAATACTGCAAATTCAGCATTTTCTTTTTTTTGAAGACCTAGCCAAGTTGGTGGACAGGCAAGGGATTGGCCTACCCTGCACATTCACTGCTATTGCTCTATCAGCGGTCTCGCAATCTGGGAAGGTCCCTCATGAATTAAACCAATGCATCCCCCCTAGAAAATTTTCTCATAAGGTACTGAAATCCTTAGGACTGAACCTCTCACGTTGCTCCAGCTCGATAGCGTTGTCCGGCAGAGGCTTGAGCTTATCGGCGCTAATTTTGGCTCGGACCTGCTCCTGCTCGCGGCTAATGTTGCTCCAGAGAGGGCTTCAAGCATGTTTCATGAGAATGCTGGGCTCGTCTGACGTTGTTTGGCGGCGGCAAACCGGCCTTTCATATCCGGAACCCGGACTCCGTACTCACGATACCCCTATGACGCCAAGTCCCATCGCCAGCCGCCATCAATAGGTTCCAAGCTAGGGAAGTTGTCGGCCGAATAAGAACCCCAATAGAACATGTCATATCCAGAGGTCTAGCCCCGTAAATCTGCAGTCTGTCCGAGCATAGAGGAACGGGGATACACGGTAGAGTCGCAGCCTTTGACGTTGAGAATAAAGAGTGCGGATTTGCCGACATGGATGCTGTTGATGATGCTGTCAAAGGCAGTGCGAGACACGTTTACAGGAGAGCAAAAGATCTCAGAAGACAGATATAGAGGCTCTATTGTAATTGTGCCTCCCGGATTTTTCACGAAGTTGTCCTCGTCTGGGCGAAGGGGTGCTATCGCGTAATTGTGTGTGGTGAGGGGAGCATATGGCAGATTGAACCATGTAGTGTGATGGTTCAGTCCTCTCGTGTCGTTATTCGGTATGTTTAGCTGATCGGGGAGTTTCTCTAGCTCGGATTGGTTGCTGGATGGAATCCCAGTTGTCTGGTTGATTGACTCGATGGAGAATATGGCGCTTTGCAAAAGAATTATAACGCACATAACGAGGTTTTTACTCAGACAAGAGATAAAGACTGGCCAGTGTCTGATAAGCGCAGCTTAATACTATTGCAGTACTCAAATCTAAATGAAGTTGATCTCACATGTTTAGAAGAGCCTTCATCTGTTTTTCTAGACTTCATATCAGTTAGCGTTCGGGGAGACGTTGTCTCACGTTGGTTAGAGAACCACGAAGCTTCGGAAGGCGGGTCAGCGGACTGCTCGCTGTTTGGTCTATCGTTGTTGGCTAAACAAAATTTAGCTCTACAAATACAGGATTTGATGTGGTGGATGAAAGTAAAGGATTAACAGCTTGGTCGCTGTCACCCCAGCCCTGAGCACCGTACAGCTAGGTTGGTCGTGTCGGATCACGCATGGTTACGTCCTCAACGTTGGAGATCTAGATCTTGTGGCGCGAGGATACATAATTTGCGCGGCCAGCTGTTTCGATTCTTCCCGAACTACATCTCTATTCGATATGCGCGAGAAAGCCAGAGTCCCTGAGCCCCTTTGCCGCGCGCGCTTGAACCGGTCTTGAGTCTTGGCAAGTAGCGTTACACCTCTCATATACTTGGAACCTGCATCGCGGTCCAGCTTGCCGCAAGGCTTCAATTTGGTGAGACGGAATGTTGCAAATGCAGTCCGGGTTGTTCACTAATTTCTCGCGACGAGGATATTCAGCCTTGGGATCTGCAAAGGGCCGACGCCCGAAGAGAAGCAGAGGTTGAAGATACTGTCAGTCCTAATCTACTGTATCAGGAACTGATCCACACTGCAGAACTACGGTGTTCGACGAATCCAATCCGTGCGTTTGCAGTGCCTCTATACCTTCCCAGTTTTGGACGGATGATGTGCTCCCCAAAGCGGAGATGTCACTATCTCGGCTCCGATTGAACGGATCGCTGCCTGCTGTTCACTGACAATATCTGTCCTGTGAAGGGTCGGGCTAGAGTGTCAGTTGCGAAGAGTGAAGAGGTGCACAATGCCTGCGACGGCTGCTCCGTCGCTGTGAGCCTGTGATCACGTATTCACAAAGCCGTTGCGCAACTTAGGGGTTACACGCTGACTTTATTGATATCTGAGTGTCTCGAGTCTGTTCCAGTCCCGCAGGCTTGTGAAGCCCGTTACATGTATTGTGTGCCGTCACTTTATTACGCGCTGACTTGGGCACGAGGCGGAAGGCGTCAAGGTATCAAGGTACTGGTCCCACCATCCTACGTCGCCTTCCAAGGCTTGCCTAATTTGATGCAGGTGTCTAATTTCCCACAAAGCAGAAATATCGTGTGCAATTTGGTCGTCCTCAGAGCATGGGAGAGGTTACACAGTCCAGCAGTCTAATTTCCAATGTCACGCAAGGACGTCAAACACGGGCTCGTGCGTACATGTGCACATATCCTCTTTACAAATCGTTTCGATTTGGGCTACCCTATGCCATCTAAGTCGTGCTGTAGATGCGAGCAGCAAAATGGGGAATGTGGGGTTGGTACTGAATTTGTCGTGGTGTGGGGGTTTCGGGATTCACTCAGACGCTGCTAGCTATAAGCGGCGTACTTCTCTCAGTGCCCCTTTCGTAATTCAGCAATTTGAGCCTAAGCATGCATGAGTAGGGTTGGAGGCTGCTAGAGGTCATCTTGAAAAGAATAAGACACACATGTAGATCAGGCTGGATGAATGGATAATGGATATTGCAGGGCGGGAGTGAGTCCGATCTTGGTCTGAGAGTTGCAATAATAAGCATCACAGGATAGGATTCCCAAAGTCTATGAAGTCATCCATGTGACACTATCAACCCTCCCCGACGCTGTGTCCGAGATCGAACGGAAACCGGACTCTGGAAGTGTGTATCGTCATACTCAAATCAAGACCCGAAACTTAAACAAATTCCGTTCAAGTATGTCTTGCTTCTTCTGCTCCAGTTCCTCCATATCCCAGCTGACAGAGGCGAACCTGCCGGAGAGCCAGTCCCGTCGCTCGCAGGATAGCCAGACTAGAGTGTCGGCTGCCAGCTCCGGCGTGTCGGTCAAGACATCATGCCTGTCTGGAGGCATGTTCATGGCTAACTCAGTTTTGATGCCACCGGGGTGGAGTGAAATGGCGATCAGGCCCTGCTGATAATATTCCTTGTCGATGAACTCTGTCAGACGGCAAAGGGCAAACTTGCTTGTCTGGTACCCCGAGGCGCCAGGGAACATGACATGGGCACCCCCACTGGTGATGTTGATGAGTGTCTTGGTTGTGGATTTGAGGAGAAAAGGCACAAAATAGTGGGCGACGAGATAGGTGCCTTTGATGTTGACCTCCCAAGTCCACCACCACTCACTTGGCTTGGACTCGGCAATGGGTTCCCACTGCTCCAGATAGCCGGCATTGTTGATCAGGATGTCGAGACTACCGTCGAGCATGTTTGCAGCAGTCTCAGATGCCGCCTTCACCGAGTCATCCGACGTTATGTCGGCCTTTATGGAGTGCACCAGCGGCTGGCATCGGTTTGCCTTCTTGGCGGCGTCCTTGACAGCTGCCTCGACGTCGGCCATGTCAGAACGAGCGATAAGAAGGATTTTCGAGCAGCCCGCAACGGCGAAGCTGATGGCGGTCGCCTTTCCAATGCCCTTGGAGGCGCCCGTGATTAGGACAGACTTGCCTGCAAGGTTGGCTTTGGCGGGATTGATGAAAGGGTAAGTATCCTTGTGCGCTGAGACATACCTAGCCACGGCAGGCCAGTTGGTCTCGCGTAGGCATGGATCCATGGCCGACATGTTGATCATAAAAAAGACTGTGAAGGTGCAGGTGAGTGAATGGGGTGAGGATACTAGGGATATTCAGCATTTATGTGTATTCTGCCTTACTATCTTGTAGCTCCTTTATATCAACGCTCAGTAAGTGTATACTTCTCCATATTTCCGGCCTTAAGTCCGACTCTGTTTTAATCCTCTGTGGCTCTGCACCGTCTACAGGAAGTACACAAAGCCCTGATCGTTATGTCCGGTCCTAACCCCGGTCCAAAATCATCATTTCATACCTCTGACACGAAGACAATTCTGGTCGTGTGTGCGTCGTACATAGGAGATTGTGTTCCAAGTCCTAGACATTGATCCTGCAGAATTCTGATATGAAACCTCCTAAACCCAGGGCTTATAAGCAAATCTACGGGGTATGCGCTCGGGGCAATCAGGCCATCGATATCATAGCTCACGACATACCTATATTATTCGCTGTTTCGCTCGCGATTAAGGGATGAAGATTAATTCAGCGTGTATGTTGATATAGGAAGGGAGAATTTAGTACTACTTATCCCCCGTACAAAGTAAAATATCCGAGCGCGCGCCTGCCTCGGCTCGCTACGGCGCCGCAACTCCGCCCCCGGTCCCCACTTGCACCCGCAAACTCCGTGGACACGGATTTGCCACGTCATCGCCCGTTCCGTCCATGACCTTCCAATACAATACAACTATTAATTAGTAAGGAGCCCTCGGCCCGTCACTACAGTCTCCACGTCTGTAGCCCCATAGTCCTTGCGTCATGACAATTTTCTTCATTAAATACACATTTACATCCTCTATCAAGATTCCTAGCTAATTAAAGTCTGCTTCCTAGAGCCCTTGGTCCCTACAATTGCAGTTACCCGTACTCTTACACCCAAATCATATCCACCATGACCACCAAGGCCGTCGTTTTTGTCGAGAAGGGCAGGGCAGAGGTCCAGAGCGTTCCCGTGCCCAAGCTGCGCGATGAGTACATGCGCGTTAGTGTCAAGGCCGTCGGCCTCAACCCCACCGACTGGAAGCACATTGACATGCCCATGGCCGATGCTGGAGCCCGGATCGGATGCGACTATTGCGGCGTCGTGGAGGAAGTAGGCAGCAAGGTGACCAAGAAGTTTGGCAAGGGCGACCGTGTCGCCGGCTTTGCACATGGAGGGTGAGTCTGCGCTAGGCTATGATACTCCGCCTTGTTGAAGTTGGCGCTGACAAACGTAGCGACCTTACGCAGCATGAGAACGGTGCCTTTGCCCAGCAGATTGTCGTCAAGGGCGATGCCCAGATGAAGCTGCCGGACAACGTCAGCGACACGGACGCTGCCACGCTGGGCGTCTCCGTCGTCACAGTCGTACGCAAACCTGACTCCCTTTCTCTTCTTTCCCGCTAACGCCAGCAGGGCCAAGGATTGTACCGCACCCTCGGTCTGCCCCTGCCAACCGAGCCCGCCCACAACGAGGATTATGTTCTCATCCACGGTGGCAGCACAGCCACGGGCATCTACGGCATTCAGTTCGCCCGCCTCTCCGGGTACAAGGTCGTTGCGACCGCGTCGCCCCATAACTTTGGCTACCTCAAGGAGCTGGGCGCTGAGCAGGTGTTTGACTACAAGTCGCTCACTGTCGGCGAGGATATTCGCAAGTATACCGACAACAAGCTCAAGCTGGGCTGGGACTGCACCGGCTCTGGTAGCAAGATCATCGCGAGCGCTCTGAGCAGGGACGGCGGCAAGTACGCCGCCATCATCCCCCCCAACGAGGACGAGATTAAGAGCGTCAACCCCAACGTGGACGGACCCCACACCACACTCGGATATGCCGTCCTCGGCGAGTCCTTTTCCAAGTTTGGCAAGGACTTCCCCGCCCAGCCCGAGGAGTATGAGTTCGTCAAAAAGTTTACTAGCATTGCCCAGCAGCTCCTCGTCGACGGCAAGCTCAAGGCGCCGCGCGTTATCCTGAACAGGGGCGGCACCGGCCTCGAGAGTGCCCTCAAGGGTCTCGACGAGCTGCGGGGGAACAAGGTCAGCGCTGGAAAGCTTGTCTATACTTTGTAGGGGAATTTTATGCAGCAGTATGAAGAGCACAGATTTGCTACAGCAGATTGAAGAGTCGAGTCTGTGAATGGAGTCGATGCAGTGTTGTCCTAAATATGACGAGGCAAGATACAAACATGAAATATTTGCCCGCCACTGTCAAGTTATCGCTCATTAGACAATAATTTCACATGAGTCGCCTGCCCCGCCCCCGTAGTGCGTGGAGGGAGCGGTCAGCGGTCAGCGGTCAGCGGGGATATTAGAAGATTGGTGCACATCTTTCTAGACGCATCTTCCTGCTTCACACGCGCTCTGTCCCGCTCTGCTCACTCAACCTCATATTTTATCATTTGACAACCAGTCGACACACAATTGCCGATATGTCTCTCATCATGAACGCCGAGGTCGACAAGCTCGATGGCCTTGCGCCGCCTGCCAGGCCGTCTACAACTGTGGCCGCGCATTCCAGAGGCCGCCAACCGTAACGACCACAAGTTTCTGTGCAAGGTCATCAAGTAGGCCCGTCTAGGTTACGAACATGAAGAATAAAGGTTGAAAAATATGCCTCCCGATATTTTCACGCCTGCTGGGGTATTTGAAACCCAGCTCGGCCGCTTTGGGGATATCCTCGCAACAACACCATACATGGATGCGCGGTACTCGTACGTCGACACGCTGCTGCACTGTTTCGGTAACTCGGGCGACCCCTTCGATGTATTACAGACTGCGCTCGACCATATTTTTGACATGCTGCTCAAGGATCGCTCTGATAGTTCGGCCGTGGGCAATATAATCCCCAGTATGTACATCCGCCTTGGCTGTGACCAGGACGCGTACGACTTCGCCGAATAGCATACTGTTACGATTCAAGATATAAACTATGATCATGGCGACATAAGCATTCCTTACATCGACATCGAGAAAGCCGGCATGTTTGAGAGCCTGGATGTGGCATGGCTGGACGAGCACTCAATGGAGCTCCGTCCCGTCGTGGTTGTTGCGCTCACCAAAGTGCGAATACTGCTCTATTTGCAGGCCATGCGTAATTCAGACATGCCCCCCGCGGCGTTTTTCCTGCCGAGATTCGAGACCTCATCCGTGACCAGCTTGTGAGCAGTGTCATGCCCTCGCGACCTAATGTCCTACTGGCTAAGCCTGCGGAGACGGCGCAGCTAGCAGACAAGATCAGAGGTCAAATCAGAGAGTTATATAGGGCCAAGCAAAGAAACAACACGTACTTCTAGAATCTTCTTGTGGAGGAGCCTGACGCCGGTGTGTTCCAGCGCCCGAGTGAGGTTTGCAATTCGGGAACGCGGGACGGGGCATTAATCGCGTTCCGCTGCATACACATGCGCTGCCTGGTATGAGACACGCGGGGCTGTGCGCGTGCTACAGAGACTGGCAAAAGTTGATCCCCAACAGTAGGCGCACAAAGCGTTCGTCAGTATGTCGCTTTGTCATAGGAATGCGATCGACAGAGTCGACACTCACAAAAGCTGCGCAATATCGACGCGGGAAGGCTCTTTTATGATTGAATGTTCTCCCGAAATCAGGATGTGACACGAAGTACGCAGCGGCTATTGGCGACACAAATATAATAGTACAAAAAGGACTGGACTGAAGTCTATTACAATGAGAGGGAAGGGTACTATCGCGGAACAGTAGTCCGATGGCAATCGGGGGCAATGATTGTCCTCCTTGAAAAGGGCTTCTGCGAGGTTAAAGGCTGGTTGATTCCTGCACTCAGTGATTCCACTGAGGGACATTGATCGCCATCCCCATGATAATGCCAGCCACAAGTCCTGCGCAAGGAACCTGTGAAGAGACTGTTAGTAACTGGAGCTGTCAAATCATCTGCCAAAGGGAAATCGCTTACAGTCAAACACCATCCAAGGAAAATCTTGCCGAGCTGCTTCCAATTGATGGACTTGAGGTCCCAATTGACCAGAGCGACACCAACAACACCTCCAGTGATACACTGCGTCGTGGAAACTGGCAGACCGTAATTGGAAGCCAGAAGGACAGTGATAGCCGCTCCAAGCTCCATGGCAAAGCCACGGCTGGGCGAGTGCTTGGTGATACGGTTTCCAAGGTTGCGAATGATGAAGTAGCCGAATGTCCAAAACCCAACGCCGAGGGTCAGACCACCAACGGCCTTGATCCAGGTGGGCGTGTCTGTCTTGGCGCTTGTCACTCCGCTCTTCCAGGTCATGTACTCAGTGGTGAAGGGGCCAATGGCATTGGACACGTCGTTGGCGCCGTGGGCAATGGACATGATCATGGCAGAGCAAACTTGGGCCGTGGTCCAGAGATGCTCAACCTTGTTGTCAAATTGAGGAGCACGCGCATGAACATCTTCCAAGCCTTTGCTCTGGTGGTGAATGACGTCGCGGGTGATGCCGTAGGTGAGAACAAGCTTAGCAGTCGCAAACAGACGCTTGGGGTGCATCCAGGGCAATCGGTCGATAGCCTCGAGAGACCTTTGTCGCTTCTCGTCGACGGCTGCTTGTGGGTGTTCACTAGCAGCGCGAACGTTGTTCTCTTCAGCCGGGTTCTCCAATGGACCTTTCTGGTGCGCCGCATTGTCAGAGGACTCGGTGCGTGTGTTCGACTCCGAAATTTCGTCGTCCTTCTTGATGTAATCGGTGGCATAGTAGTCGATAGTGACAGGCACGGTGGAAGAGCCTGGCCAGTACAGGCTGTATTCTTCCTTCCAGAGCAGGGGGCCCATTGGGATATGCCAGAACCGAAGGCGGCTGTCCTCTTTGACGAGTTTGGCATGGAAATAGGGCAGGAAGAAGACAGCCGAAATGATCCACACACCGGCGAAGACGCCAAGAATGATACCACAGATCTTGCCAGTACCCATCTCTTCAGGTGTGGGGATGCCATGACCGCCATCCATAATGATGAAGAGGGATAGAACACCAGCGGTCAGTGCATAGTAGAATGGAAGAACATACAGGGCCATCTTCATGGGGTTCTTGCGGTCGTGGACGAGGACGCGGATGCTTAGCATGATAACAGCACCAAAGCCAGCACCGATTAGTGGTGCGATACCCCATGAAGCTGCAATCTGGCTGACACTGTTGCTCTCCCAGTCCCACTTGACTTGAAGGTCAAGAGCAATGCCGACGCCGACGAGGGCACCCACGAGACTTTGGGTTGTCGACACTGGAAATCCCATGCGAGTGCAGGCCGTCAACCACAGGGCAGAGCCAGCCTCGGCAATGACCATGGCAAGAATCAGGGTACCCGGGGAATCAAGGAAGGGCTCGAGGTCAAAGACACCCTTGCGGATAGTCGCGGTGACCTTTTGGCCGAGTGCGATGGCACCGATGAACTCGGTGACGACAGCGAGCTGTATTCATGACTAGTCAATAGAAATATTCGGGTCTCAGGTAGGCTTTGCTGCATGTCAAGGGCTGCATGTCAAGGGAGGTTGTGGTATTGGGGATGGAGGGAGCGAATGACATACACATCCAGCCTGGACCAATGTCAAAGACTTGGAGCTAACAGAGGTAGCATAGGAGTTGGCGACATCGTTGGCGCCTGTGTGTTAATACAGACATGATCAGCCCAGGTTTCCAGAAGATGCTGTGAGTTCTAGATAGGTCTGTGAGAGCGCACTTACCGAGACTCCAAGCGGACAACAGAAAAAACAAGGTTCCAATGGCAAAAAGCCAGTCAAGGCCATGCATAGTGCCCGCCATGGTTTCGGTCGTGTCGTAGAAGGGAAGATGCGGGCAATAGCTTCGATTCTTTTTGCCTTGATTGCTTGATTTGCTGCTGCAAAGGCCACAACTTGGTCCAGCCAAATCCAAGAATGTGAAACTGAGCCTCGCACGACCTTTATACAACGTCCTTTCATTTTGCCAAGATTTGAGAGACTGTTCTAAATGCCTTCAATCCGCTCATTGATTGATGTTTTGCAACATGGGATCTTTGCCATGGTGGGCTGAATCCCCGAAACATGTTCATGGTGGCTGAGAGAGGCGAGATGGCATCAAAAGCCAGACCTCTCAAAGACGACCTACGAAGCACGTGGGAGCAAGTCTAGATCATGCTGAGCCGTGTCGCCGGAAAGCATGGGGCTCCAGCTTTTCATTGGCTTCGTTGGCCACAAGAGAGATAATCATGGAGGACTCTTGTTGGAAATAATGAGGCATGTCGTCGAGCGAGGCTGCCGTTATTGCCGGGAGGGTGGGGCCGAGCGGCTCCCAACTCCCAACTCCCAACCCGTGCCGGCAGCCGACTCTGCCGACCTACCCGGCGGATGGCACGTGGGCGACCAGAGAGCACTGGTCCACTGGAGCCTATGTATGCGCCCCTTACTCGCTATTGCCCATCTGTGTCATATTGGGCAAGGAAGAAGAACCTTACCCAAAAGGTTGGCGAAACTCAATGTTTAAAGATTGAGTTAAGGCGGCCTAATTTCTTCATTCAAACAACGCTTAGCCAGGGACGAGTGGTCTTTTTAACAAGAAAGGAGGTCTGACCACCGGGACACCTTTACATCACTTCGCAAGTCGCCTTGACCATGGCCTCCACGACGAAACTGAAGGGTTTATGGATATCCTGGTTGACCATTGATGAGGAGAGGCGGGCTTTCGAGCTTCCACCGCGCTGATTTGACACGCACACTGCCCGTACGTACCGTACCGACAAGAGACGGAAGTTGGAACACAACAGTAGGAGTCAGAACCGAGAGGCCTGATCTCGGAAAAGAAGACCACGAGACATAGTGCTGTGATCAACTCCGTATTTGAATATACGTAAAATACACCGATAAGTTAGCTTCAAAAAGGGGCATGCACGCCGGAACTCCTGAAGTTCACCGCAGTGACAGCCCCTCGATCAGTCGGATTGAACTTTCATTCTATAAACTTCCGGATCAATGTATCTCGCCTATTGGCGACGCCAGCGGTTCTCTAGTCTAGTGGTGCCTCTTCGGCTACTCCAAATATTCTGAATCATCTCTGAAAAGGGGCGGAGTACGAAACTCTTAGGTATGACGATCTTATAATGCTAGTTGTTGCTGATATGGCGGTGGTGCGGAGATGTTTCCGGTCTGCCATCGTCTTCTGGGGAATTCAACTGGCGCACGACCACCACATGCATCGTCGGCAGCGATTACTACCAAAATTACAACATTGACTGTGACGGATTTCCCGACTCCCACGATTCGCTCGTCGATCTCAACACCTGCACACAAAATCTTGACAATCCTGGATTTGCTCTGCTGGTCGACGGGGAGTGCCACGGATGCGCCACGGTCCCGTAGGACAATGGGTTTCCCATGACCTTCCACGCAGGGCTCGTGCAATAGATCGACGGCAGGTGGCGGAATGGAGGAGAATATTCAAATTAAAGTAAGCTGGAGAAGGGTCTGCTGCAACATGAGTGTTGAGGCTGCGTGGGAGAAAGAAATGACATGATGGCTCATACCTAGACCGTAGTAAAAATCGAATCAAAGCGCGGGTAATTTGAAGAAAAGAGGATCGTGAGATTCGCGACCACGTAGTCGCGGGGCAAAGGCGGGGGGCACATCGAAGTTGAGATGCAGGGACTCAGCATTCGGTATGGAGCATTGCAAAACAAACTACGTAGCAATTTGTTGAATATCGAAAGACTGCCTTGTTGGCCGTATAGACTGACAGCGAAACCAGCATTCCTTATGTCAGTGAGGTTTGTGGTAGTCATGTTGACTAATGAAGCTGCGAGCATAAGGCAGAACAGTGAGAACAGTCGTCAGTCAGGCTGACGACATCTCTCATCGCCACACAAGGTCGCACGCACAGCTGCACCCCGCCGACGAAAGAGGACTGATCGTACACGCCAGGACCCCCAAGGAAATCATCAATTGCTGTCGCATATTTTGATTACATCAAACCGCCACAAGCACCCAAGAACAGCATACCATGTGCAACCTACCAGCGCTTGCTACACATTACACAAGCACGTAGCCGCTGAGTTGTCGTCAGGCGGGCCAGTTCTCGGAGGTCGTTGCGGGCCGTGATAGCATGGTGAAGTGACTAGATGATTGGAGAGTAGCGCTGTCCCAAGCTTGAATTTCTTCGAGCTGCACGCGTGTCTTGACAGCTCAAGTTCAGTTGATTAATGCGTTGATTAATGAGTTCGTCATCGCGGTCCAACTGCCAGGGCCAGCCCCTCTGTTACCTGTTACCTGTACGACGCTCGGACACTCAGGGAAATCGTTTCGCCGGCTGCCCCACGAGCCCCGCGCCAAGCGCCCGCCTGATTGAACGAGCCCCTCTCTCGTCATCAAGAGCTCCCGTCGCGGCCTTGCCCCCTCCTTCATTTTCATTCTCCAAGCTTCCAAAGTTCCTCAAATCATACAACTACTCAACCGCAATCATGAGCAACGTTTTCTTCGATATCTCTGCCGACGGCGGTATGTTCCTTGCGTAACTGATCATTCAATGGCATGCAGCTAACGCATTGCTTCGCAGCGCCTCTTGGCCGCGTCGAGTTTAAGCTCTACGACGACGTCGTCCCCAAGACCACCGCCAACTTCCGCGCTCTCGCCACCGGCGAGAAGGGCTACGGCTACGCTGGCTCTTCCTTCCATCGTGTCATCCCCGACTTCATGCTCCAGGGTGGTGACTTCACCAACCACAACGTACGTGTCGACCCGAGCTGAGCTGAGCTGGCTGCGTGTCATGACGCCATTGCAAGGCGGACCCTGACGTGCCGCCTGCGGCAATTTAAACAAGCACACAAGGCTAATATGATCTCAGGGCACTGGTGGCAAGTCCATCTACGGCGAGAAGTTCGCTGATGAGAACTTCCAGCTGAAGCACACCAAGCCTGGTCTGCTTTCCATGGCCAACGCTGGACCCAACACGTACGCATTCGTCCCCACACATCTATGCTATTGAATGTCACTAACATCCCCGCTTCACAATAGCAACGGATCCCAGTTCTTCATCACCACGGTCGTCACCTCTTGGCTCGATGGAAAGCACGTCGTCTTCGGCGAGGTCGTGAACGGCATGGACATTGTCAAGAAGGTTGAAACTTTTGGCACCAGCAGCGGCAAGACCAAGAAGAAGGTCACCATTGACAAGTCTGGCACTGTCTAAATCATAGTGCGATCATAGTCGGCCAGACTTCGTGGGTTCGTCAACAACAAAAAGGATATGATGAGAAACTCAGGCATAGCTTGGAGCGGAACCAGTGCGCACCTGGACTACTCATTTAGTGTACAGGTCGCATGTTTCCTGCAATTTCTCCAAATCCAAACAAATGTCTGTGCTGACTACTTGGATACGTCTTTGTTTCTTGGTGACTCGTCGGTGTCCGCGCAAGATGTGACGATATCCTCTCTAGTATCTCTAGACTGCTTCACGACAAACCCACGCCGACGGCTTGACGGCATTTCTCTTCTACACAATGTTTGGGAGCCATGAATGCTCAAGAAACTGAAAAGGCTCTAGTTATTCAGTAACCAAATGAATGTCCTTAGTCAAGCTGCTTTCCTGCTCTGAGGCGAGCAAACGTCTTCGGTGCCTTATGACGTGCCTGGCCTTGGTATCTTTTATTCTTATGAGTGGGGTGTAAGGGCAGTCCACACTGCAGGTTCGTGAGTCGTGCCTGACTCCTGCAGCCCTGCTTCGCTGCCGCATTCGCGACGCAAGCTGCCGTAATCGCTCCTAGTGGCTGCGGAGAGGACAATTCGGGGACCGGCAATTGCCTAGCGCGTGGAGCTGGGATCGAACTTGGGAGCGTGGCTAATCTGGTATCTTGGGGTTTGCCCTATGAGTATAAGGTACGGTGGCTGCATGTCTCGGCCCTGGCTCCAGGGACATGCTGGTCGAACCATTTTTACCCTTCAGGTGTGACCTTGGAGTTTGCCGATCACTAACCATCCACTTCTACTGACCCCCCCCCCCCCCCCCTCACTCAGCAATGGGATGCACTATTGAGACGGCACCACAATGCGACTCGCCATGAGGTTGAGCGCGCTTCCCGCCTTGAAGAACTCAATCTGCTCATCGGTCAATGTGTGCTTTGTTTCAGTTGCCCAACGCGTTCCATCCTTCTGCATGACCTCAAGACGAATTGGTTGCTTAGGGGCCAGACTGTCCAGGCCGACAATACTGAGTCGGTCAGATGGCCTGATCTTATCGTAAGCTTCCGGTTCGGCAAAGGTCAAGGCGAGCATGCCCTGCTTCTTGAGGTTGGCTTCATGGATGCGAGCGAACGAGCGTGCAATGATGGCAACGCCGCCAAGATAGCGAGGCTGCAGAGCGGCATGCTCACGCGACGACCCTTCTCCATAGTTGTGATCAGCCACCACGACCCAAGGCAGACCCCGGCGCCGGTAGTCGCGAGCAGCATCCGGGACGCCGCTCAGCTCGCCTGTCACTTGGTTGACCACCTTGTTGGCCTCATTATTGTCCGCGTTGATGGCGCCTATCAGAGTGTTGTTGGAGATGTTTTCGAGATGGCCGCGGAAGCGCATCCACGGCCCTGCCGTAGTGATGTGGTCGGTGGTGCACTTGCCAACCGTCTTGATCAAAATTGGACAGTCAAGAAAATCTTGACCTGCCCATGGAGCAAACGGGGCAAGTCTTTGCAGCCGCTGAGATTGTGGGGAGATCTGGACAGCCACAGCCCGTCGTACCTCAGCATCAGTCGACGGCGCGTCATACACATGGTCCGTCTCTTCATAGAGCCCGTGCGGTAGTGAATCACCCTCGGGTGGTTGGAAACGAAAGTACGCTCCCGACTCTAGTTTGATACTGTCTTTGGTCGGATTGAAGGCAAGATCATTGGAGAAGACTTTGGCCATGACCATTTCAGGCGATGAGATGAAGGCATGTGTGGCAGGGTTGCCGTCTAGGCGACCCGTAAAGTTTCTGTTGTAAGAAGCTAGAATAGAGTTCTTTGTGCCCTTTCGGAGCGGTCAGCGTTCGTCCAACTGCTATCATCAGCGGCCTCACCTTTTCCACGTCGGTCCTGTCCCACGCTCCGCAGCATGGCCCACAGGCATTCGACAGGACTGTACTGCCCAAGCGGTCAAAGACGTCAACGACGCCCTCTCGCTTCAAAGTTTGAGCGGTCTGTTGGCTGCCTGGCGAGAGAAACAGAGGCATTTGGGGTTTGAGACCCGCCTTAAGAGCCTGGCGGGCCAGGCTGGCTGCTCGGGACAGATCTTCAAAGGACGAGTTGGTGCACGACCCAATCAGACCAGCAGTGAGTTTCGCTGGCCACTGGTTCTGGTGAACTGCATCACCGAAACGTGATAGCGGTGTCGAAAGGTCCGGGGTGAATGGTCCATTGATGTGGGGTTCCAGTGCAGACAGGTCAATCTCAATGATGCGGTCGTACTCAGCACCCTTGTCTGCCTGTAGCTCACCCTTGGCCACATATAGGGCATCAGCTAGTTCGGGTCGTCGCGTTGCCCTCAAATACGACGCCATGCGGTCCGAGTACGGGAAGACGGATGTGGTCGCCCCTGTTTCGGCGCCCATGTTGGTAATGGTAGCCATGCCTGTCGCTGAGATGCTGGCGGCGCCAGGACCAAAATATTCAATGATACTTCCCGTTCCTCCCTTCACGCCCAAGACGCCTGCAACTTTGTTGATGACATCTATATGTGCGATCCTGTCAGATAACATGGAATGTAACAAAGGCCTGCCAAGCTTACCTTTTGGACTTGCCCACCCGCTCAGCTGCCCAGTCAATTTCACGCCGATGACGTTGGGGGCCGTGATCTCCAACGGAAGACCCGACATAACATCTACTGCATCTGCACCGCCAACTCCAATGGCAATCATACCCATGCCACCTGCATTGGGGGTATGCGAGTCGGTTCCGATGAGCATGCCCCCTGGATAGGCATAATTCTCGAGGACGATTTGGTGGATGATGCCGGCATTCGGCTTCCAGAAGCCCATATTATACCTCTTACACGCACTCGACAAGAACTCATACACCTCGCCATGGCTTTTCAGGGCGCCCGCAAGGTCGGTCTGGCTGCCGTCTCGGCCCACGATGAGGTGATCGCAATGCACTGTCGTGGGAACTGCCGTCCTGTCGATGCCAGCCGACATGAACTGGATGATGGCCATTTGCGCAGTCGCATCCTGGCACGCTATCCGTCGAGGCTTCAGCTTGAGCTGCGTAGAGCCTCTTGTGATTTTCTCGCCGTGTTCGCCGTCAAGGTGGGTTAGAAGTACTTTCTCTGCATAGGTCAGGGGACGACCGAGACTTCAGGAGAAATTAGCAGCGTGCGCATCCCGGCAAGGTCAACAGATCCTTCCTCTCACATCTTGCGTAGGATCGGCACCTTCGTGGCAAAAGCCGTATAATCAACATTGTCGTTGGGTTCGAAGCGACTGAGAGGTGCCCGCCCGTTCGGAGTGCTGGATACCGTCGCAAACTTTCGAGCGGGTTGAGCGTGTTGTCGCCGCGGTCGACACGCCCGCAACATAATCATGGAACTCGACATCTGTCCGGTAAGCCACTGCGATGATGTGCAGAGCCCCAATCGTCGCCAGACGTATCACAAAGTATCCGACTTTTTGACCATTCACGCATGGCGGATTGCACATCAGCTTGTGAAATTAGATTTGGTTCGATACGGGACCTGCCAAGGCCGACCCGACGGAAACCGAGGCGGGCATCGGCTCTCGGATATGTCCATCCGCATCGCGGAGAAAAGAAGGGGGTGTGTAGTGGCACCTTGCTGACTATATCATAGAAGCACCGAAATCTAAGCAAGGCTGAAGCATTGATTTATTGTTCTATAGCGACTGTTGCAATAGGTGCGAACGCTGAAGTCTGACCGTCCATCGTCTGTGCGCACGTGGATAGTGACTACCCTGCACCTGGGTTTGGCTTGCTTGAACACTTCAGTAGCCTTTGCAATTGCGTGAAAGTATAGGAGAAAACCGATTGGTTAGGGGACATTCCAGACGGAGGCTCGTTCTTGCTCCTAAAAAAAATATTCTCGAGCTCCTCCCCCAACTCAATCATGTGTTTTGCTGAAAGGGACCATTGTGACAAAAATTCCGGCAACCCAGAATTCAATTTAGGATTAACATGATATCGGGGTACTTAGCCCTGAAGCACACCATCTCTCAAGTCCGCCTGAGGCGCAAAATCTTTCCATTCCACCTGAAGCGCATCATCTTCTTCCCCGTCCAGGGCGAGGACGCCGATGGGATTGGTGCAGATGACTCCTACGCCGAAGATTGAGAACGTGCAGCAGCGAGGCCGCTTGGCAAGGGGCAAGATCGCGCCGCAAACGGAAACGAAATCGGTAGCATTAGCCGGTGGCGTGGGCGCTATCGAGGGGTCAGGCCCGCGTTTACTGTATTGAAGAGTATTTTTCAGACGGGATACTTACGGGATTGGCATTGAAGGCTGACGCCTTGAAGGATAGTCGCACAGCACAGGGGCGTGACCTGAAGAGGACCGGGGCAGGGGACATAGACAGCCAGGTCTTGGCCCAGGATCTCCTGGGCTTGGACCTCGTGGTTCTGGTTGATTGCGCCGGGGGCTGCCGTGGCAGCGGCGACGAAAAGAAGTGCAGAGAATTTCATGTTGATATGATAAGGTGTTCCAAATCGTGAGAACAGAAATTGTTGACTGACTTCTTTTAGTTGGTTTTCTTTAAGTTGGCTGGTAGTCTTCACTAGGCTCCCTTTCATGCGGAAGGATTCTGGCTATTTATGCACAGGGACTGGCTCTTCATTCAAGAGATATAGGCTGATTTCGGAAAGATGCAATGATAGGGCACTAAGTACACTCGTCCCAGAACCGGGAATTATGAGCGTTGCTATGGCTGTCAACCTGAGACTTGGAAATGTGTGCCAGTCACATGCACACTCGCCAGCCTTCAAACCCTGCTTTCGTCACCACGAAACAGGTTCACATTCCACATGCTACCTGACAGGTCGGTCCTTTTGTTCGTATTTTAGTAATAGAACACTAGAAGAAGTGTCAGGCGTATTTGATCTTGACTATGCCAATAAGCCTCGCGCGGGGTTTGGCGGAAACACGAAGACTGTCATGTCACTCAGGGGTGACACTTGTGAAAGGTCACAGCTCCTGACGCCTATGCCTTGATTTAGTGTAGGACGTATGCTGTATATATTATGTGGACCGATTAATCGTATGATCGATGCAAGCGCACTGCTGGCTCTTGTGTTAATGACAGTGACGACTCGCCACCGGCGCAATGAGCTTGTGCTGATGTTTCGAAAGAAGGGAACATGAGAATCCGACTCTCTGCGAGGCTTTGTTGAGAAAAGGGAGGATTTGAACGAAACGGTGTTGCTCCTGTTGTCGTTGGGCAGAATATTTGTGACGACTGTCAGGCGGGATGTGCAAGGGCAGACGGTGGTCGATGGCCAGCTAATTTGGCCTCTATGCACTCTTTCACAGCAACAAGCTGTTCATAATATACTTTGTCTCTATAAACAATCTTGATATCTTTCCCTCAAAAGTTTGCGCGTTCTGGGCGACTGTGGGTATATTGGTGTGTAACATCGGCTTGTCTCGAGATGAGAACCATGGAAAGGGTCCTCTTTTGGTCAATAGCGCGCCATAGTCTTCTTGCTTTATTCAACAGCTCCTGAAGGCAGGTGCCAATCGCCTCTGTGGACTCAAGAACGATCTGGATCTCCGTGCCCGGTGTTGCGGGGAACGTGATGAGCTCTAAAGAGACATCCTGACGCTTGAAAAGAGCGGTCGCCGCCATAATTTAATACAGGAGGCTTTTCAGGTTTTATTGTTCACCAAAGAGGATGTTACTATAATGGAGGGCCAAGTGATACAGCGGAACGGGACCATGGATTCTGTCCTCAATCTGAGATAGTGCTGTCTTCAGAACATTATGAATTTAACGGTCTGTCTTCAACTCTGGATCGCCATCGTGTATCTCGAGAGCACATCGCCTTTGCTTCTGTCAGAATTACCAGGTTTTGGTGCTTGGTGTGACTGAAGTCTCATTCTTTCGCTCCCCAGAAATGAACCGAGGCGTCTCATTGCGATTTTCTCTTCACCAGATCCGTCCAAGCCGATCAAAGACCATGTTCTCCAGCTGTAACAGTAAATCTTCTAGCTGTCGTTCAACGTGTGTCAAGTTCTCAGTGAGTTCATAACGCATAATCGAGCTCAGAAGGGCCTGGACCTTGACACTCCATGAGGATATACGAAAATCCAGCCGCATTGGAGGGCGAAACATCGAACGCGAAGATTTGTGATACTGTTATATTTGCGTGAGCATTGGGTGCTCTCATTGTGGCAAGTTCACTCAGTACATCAATGGCGTGTCCGTGAGTGTAGCACGTATCTACCGGTATATGCTCCCTCGAGAAACCTCAAAAACGTTTTTTTTATATGTATTCGGCATAGTGAGGTGGTTGGATGCGTAGTGAGTTCATGTGCTCTGAGAGCTTTATCGCAGGACCAGGTGAAGAGGCTTTTGTATGCCTCTGAGTCATGATCCCAGATCAGAGAAGCAAACAAGCGCCCTATATAGTCAGGAGAAGACGATGATATCTAATCACCTCACTATGGTGCCCTTGGAGTGACACAAGAAAGCGGAGATGCGTCTCACATGCATGCGTTGGTTCACAGCGTAACATGAACACTAAGAGCTGTTGCTCGACTTCATTTTTTACTTTCCCAGCCGAGTCCAGATTCCAAGACAGTGCTTCAACTTGGAATCGTTAAATTGCACATAAGAGACTGGGCCAGCCATAAGTGACCAAGACCACAGCATACAAACATGAATGACTGCCCGGAGAAACTGTACAAATCATGTTCTACGGCGAAATCCTTACTCGTCTCGCTGTATCTATCAAAGAAATCAGGCTACCGCCAACAGAGACCTGCTTCACTCGTAATCATCCAACTCATGACCTGTCCAAGTGCTTTTGATTGTGTTGACTGTGCAAAATCTGCAACGAGACCAAACTGAGAGCATTGTCTGGCTTTTCGAAGAGCTCGAAATCCCTAGTGAATTGAAACTATACCCGAGGGATCCTGATACATGTATGAGTCCCCCTGAACGAGATCCCCTGAGCGAAACCCCCTGAACTGCCGGAACTGTGAGTATCGCCCCACTCATGTCGTGTCGCCGGCATTGTTCAGATTCGAGCCAAATAGACATCTTTTCAAGGGGGCGCCCATCAGCCAGGACGTTGGTATCACGCTCGCCGAGTCCACGCCGTCTTCGAATACATACTAAGTAAATACGAAGACGGAGAGCCCTCGGCATTGTCCTCCGCCGATAACTATGCCGACTATCTGTACTTTCTGCTTTTTTCAAGCAAAACTTTGTAACTAGAGCTTGTGCGGGCAAAGATGGGCCGGAGGGTGAGATTTTAATTAATGATATTGGCGCTCAGCTGGCCCTGAACGGCATGGATAAGTCCTTGAAGTTTCCGAATGAACCACTTGAGCGCTAATCCGTGGCTTGTAGAGTACCATTTTATGACATTAGACATTATGACTGTCTTCTCGTTGACGAAAAGGACTCTAATCTTCCCCTATAGCCTTAAAGAATACGAAGGAATACTCGGTTTCTAGCAAAGAGCAAAGAAACGGTACGCATATCAGAGTGCCATTGCAAAAAGCGATCCTAGTTTCCAGCCAGTATAATGCACCACAATCCTATTTTAGAACTCGAAATGAACTCAAATCAGCTGATGAAAGACTCAATCGCAGCCTGCGCAGGCGGATGGGTTGTTGGTCAGAACGAAGCGACGAGTGGACTTAACCCTGACCCTGGTACTGCAAGGCCCACCGTCCCGTTTCAACAACCAATTCAACCCCGCGGTTTTCTTCGGGTGCATGAATAAACAAGCTGAACTGCTGCTCGCCGGATCTCGCGGCTCAACCACCGTTCACACAGAGGATATCGCTTGCGGCACTTGCGCTTGGCCCCAGACAAGCGTCGCACGCCCTATAATTTTGCGTGCGACATGTGGCCGATACCAACATTACATAGAAGCTGAGATGTTATTATGAATTAAGAGCACAACATTGGACAGTAGATGAGAAAAGGTCCAAAGATCCAAAGACCAGAGGTCTTTCACAGCGAACGACGGAGATCCGGGCGGATCGGGTACCGTCGGCGGACTCGTGCGGGCGCTACGACAAGTGCGGTTAGCTCTCCGCCTCTGGGTCCGGACTCCGGATTCTAGTCCCGGGGGTTAGTGGCGATACATAACCTAAACCCGGAGTGGCTGCGCTTGTTTGTCTGCTCCAGGCAGATAGTGATAAGATGTTGGGCAATCTATAGAACCATGGTAGAGTCCAGTGGTTTGACTATAGGTACGTTCTAAATTTACTTGGCTTACTACGCTTCTACTAGAATCAGGTTCTAAACAGTGTGTGTAACCCGAGCCCGGCCAGTGTACGAGATAAACAACGAAATGGGACCTATGATTTTTCAGAATATCACCAACCACGCAGTTCCGAAGGAGGTGTAACATCAACTTTCATTCCGCCTCGAAAACAACACGTTATTGGAATCTATGGGCTTTACTCAAACGACCTCGCCCTCCAATGATTGTGAGTGGCCGAGTGCCATGGCAGTGGCCAACCAGATCACCTGAAGCCCATCTGAGCTTCCCGGGTTATTCGCGGCCTGGGCTACGACAGAAGAAGCCTCTCATGGTCACAGGCGAATCTTTTCTCTTCTGGGGGGATTATCAATTGTACACAAGGCGAGGATTAATCGACCAAGAATTGAATTTCTTCGCTATGTGGTATATGGGCTGAAGAGGGTCTTTATAGTATACGACAAGGCGTTCGACGAGCAAACATGAACTCGATAGATTAGCAACCTTGATGCAAACACATATCTATCTTTGTAAGTTTTTTCTTAAAAAAAAAAATTGGCAATTCAGAATTCAATACTACTCGAAACCGTGTTAGACTCATGGGGTTTTTATGAAGGCTGCAGATACTAGTGTTCCCTCATCCTCCTTCCCCCGCCCTAACCGTCTGCGGATTGCGGGGAGTGCCATGCATCCATGGATAACCTTAAACCAGGTGACCGGGCCCTGGGAACTTGATTTGTTTATTGCTAGTTTACGCGGAGTTTGGGGTGCCGTTTTAGCGTTTACCCCGCAGACTTGAATCACTTGATTGACACGCGGGAAGTCATGACCTTGGAACCGTCCGTCTAGCGCCACTGTCCTCGACACGGGAATATGAAACCCCGTCTTAGCCGCACACAGGGTTTCGTGATGCGGCGAGCGCGATGCCTCTCTTGCAGACTAGGAGTAAGAAAGGGGTCCCGGAGAGTCGAGACACCTCGGTGAAGGCTGCGGCTACACCAAAGATAGATGGGCGGTCTCGCATGGAAAATACACAAGCAGGGGTCATTCGCCTCAATGCAGAACTTGTTGAAATATCATGAATCTGAGGTTAACGGACCGTGACACTCTCAAAATCCAAACCAAAATGTCGACCAAAGACTTAGAAACAACGCATGATGAGAAGGCCACTGCTCGCTCACAGCCCATCGCAGCAGCCCTCGATACTGCAGGCGAGCGCCCAGCCGCCTTTGGACGCGGTCATATCAAATTGTACTTGCTCTATTTGATCATCTACTTGTGCTCGACGATGAACGGTAACTAAGTTGGCCCGATTTCCCATCAAGTACGTTGTTCCTAACCCACCTGTCTGCGCAGGCTATAATGTCTCACTGATGGGCTCCATTAACGTTCTTCGCGAATGTCAAGACTACTACAATGTCAAGAACCAATCTCTGACAGCCGGCCTGGTCATTTACATTTTCCAGATCAGACAGATGGTGGGCGCTCTATTCACCTGGATCTGCGACTGGCAGGGACGCAAGTGGACATTATTTATCAGCGTTTTCATGATCACCGTGCCAGCTGCGTCGACGGGTTGCTGCAAGCATGCGCCAGGCTTTTATTGATCACGGCCACGTATTATGACATTATTTACACTGGCAAACCAGAGACTGACCAAAAATTTTCCACTGACTGCTTCGATGAGTCTATATTCCTACTCCAAGATTAGTCAATCCGAGCGCGTGTGAACCTGGGGATCTAACCGAAGCCCCAGCATCGGCGAGAATGGGAGCTGAGACGGTTTCTGAAATTCCGTCCTGGCCACATTCAGCCCACTGTCGACCCACTCCAGGACGGGTTAATGTCTCCGGGATCTGTTTGATGAGTGGACAAATGAGCGCGGTCCAGAACTAGCTTACATATGCCCCACAGCCTGGTTCCAGGACAGTTCCAACTGCCCAAAGGCGGGGACCCCACGGGGTCCAACGACTCAAACACCATGAAATGCCGAACGTCGATCCAATTCAGTATCTAGACTAGGGCCACTCATGCGGTTGGGAAAGCTCTCTTTACTCCCGTGAACGTCATCTAGTCAGAAGTGAAGGAATAACATGATCCTCTCCGAACTTTGTCTAGCCGAGATAGCTGCTGCTGCCACCTATCAAGTCGCCACAGGGTGCCTGTTCATTAAAGTCCAAGATTTGGCTCCAATCGACATCGCCATCGATTGGGCCAAAGCCTAAAAGATTGAGTAGTGCTTCGTCCGACAAGGAACAGTTGGTTCCCCAGTCCTGCGTGCTCGCTGTCCTGGCGTTGAAGATGAATAAGAGCAAATCGTGTGTCTGAGCGGCTGATCTTCTCCAAGGGCGCATTGCTGTCAGCAGCTCAAGGCTTTGAACAACACATGCCTCCAGTATCTGGCTGTCCGATCCCGCTGTCTTGGATAGAAGCTTCAAGAGGATCACAAGACACGCCTGGAAAAGGAACCAGGTGGAATTCCACGCCAAGAGCTGATTTGGGTACCAGTTATCTGATATCGTATTGATAGTCTCCTGTGCAATTGCGCAGCACGTATTGGCAATTCGATCCGCATCTTGTGAGACGATGTTTCCGTCGGTGCTCGCTTTTAGTGTTTGGAGTAGTAAGAAAGGTCGGTGCAGTGTCATGCGCTGGTTTAAATAGCGCAGCCCAAGCACGATGCAAGCAATACGAACAGGCTCGGGGCTGTGCCGGCCATTGTTCAGTATAGGATTGATATTCGCGCGCCATTCCAAGAGTTCCTCGTCGAGATTCTTCAGTTCGCTTGGCGTTGTCAAAGGCAGCTCGGCCATTCTGTCCTGAATTCGCGCAGCGATGAGGGCGAAGGACACGTTAGCATCCATCATGATGGCATTGTAGTCCTAAATTATGTAAGTATCTCACCAGTACGCTACTCGTCAACGGGCACTCACAGAATCAGCTCTCTGATGCGTTAAAGGATTCGTCATGTGCGCAGGTCTCCAGGCCCCCGATATAGGACGCCCCAGGGTTGTTCCCGCCCACGTGTCGAGACAGAACAAACACCACCACGTTCGCGTCCGGCTCTCCATCACCAAGTGATCTCCTATGGCAAGACTGTTTGTCTGTGGCAGCCTGTGGAGACCCATGGCCAAGGCCATGCGGTGAGCAGCACCCATGACAGCGCTCGCCATATTTGGCTTGTTCAGATAATGCAAGTAGTACCCTCCAAACAGGATCAGGGCTTGGAGCGTGTACAGGTGTCCCGCTGCGAAGCACGATATGTCAAGATATTCTGACGCTCTCTTGTAGAAGAAGACGTGGCCATCTTGCCGATCGTCGTTGAGTGCCAGGTAACCCAGTGTGAGGACCATGTTCAGCAGGGCCAGCCATGGACCACGGGCTTTACCTACTCCTCCGCCTTGGGCGTAACATTGGCGAAACCCAATCTCGCCCAGCATCGGCGTAATTGCATGGAGGTTGCGAAAGTATGCATCGATGAGTAACGTTTCATCAAAAGTCGGCGGTAATGTGGAAGAGCCCACGTTCGTAGGTGGGACGCCTGCCATTCTTGTCGGCCGTGTGCACTCCACGGCCTGTCTGAGCTCGAGGCAGGTGTGTGACATGACACGCAGGATTGTCGGCACTGACGAGATTCCTAGATAGGAATGCCCGCCAGCTTCGAAGAGGCTAGACATGCCGTTGACATCATCCTCACACTGCAATTCCTGGAGCTTGCCATGAGAGGCTTCATCCCATGCAAACTCCTCATATGGGGATGGCTCGAGGTCCAGGATAGTTGTTGCTTGTGAGTCGCATGTTGCAGCCGCAGGAGTCGACTGATGTGGCACTGCCGGTGGTGTTGCTTGCTTTTCCAGTAGATCTATCAGCTGTGGGCGAGACAGGGGTTGCAGACGGTCAAGAGAACAGCCCGGGAAGAGTTTGTTCAAGATGTCCCGACCAACTTCGTGAGCACTGGATAGCTCTGCATACGCCCTGTTTACTACCGTCAGCTAACCATGGCGACACGGAGGACGGGGGAGAGCACGCTGGCACGCACTTGGCGGAGGGGGCCTGGCGAGTTCTCCTAGGAGGGTAATGGCAGCGCTCTGTCACTTGATAGTAAACGCATTGGCTGCAAGGGACCACCCGCCCAGAGCAGCGGATTCGTCGGCGTCGACATTCAGCGCACGACTGCGTTTTCCGGCCAGACTCGACGGCCGGCGTCGACGACGTCTCCGAATCCTTCGTAGGAGATTGTAGGTCATCAGACATGCCGTTCTGCCTGTGGTAAGTGTCCTAGAGAAGCGATGCGGGCGATGGCACGCTGAAGTTGCAAAGGCGGGGCGCGTTGGAGCGTGTTGGGATTTGGGAACTTGGGGCCGCTCAGCGAGAACCGGAACCAAACTACGTATAGTGGTCCTTCGGTAAATCAAAAGCCCGCCGAGGACATTCGCCAAGCACCTTGCAGCCTTGGTCGGATAGTGACGATTGAATTTGCGCCACAAAGGAAGGTGGAGGACCCGGCTAAGCAAACAAATCGCGAAATTCCAGGATCTCCCCTCATGACACGGATTCTTCTTTGGACCACGCTTTGGGCCTGGTTGGATCCATGCATCCTCATGTCGGCGGCATGAATTAGACCCCTATAAATCGGGCGTATGGCCAACGGGCCCAGGGTAGCTACATAGACTGTAACCGTAAGACTGGCCAGTGGCAGTGAGACTATCTTCCCCAGGTCCACAAGTCAGCCTCGGGTAGGGAATAGGGATCACTCGACACGGAACCCCGAAACACCGTCTCCAGCCAGACGGTACTGAGAGCATGTCGTCGACGCACAAATCAGGACAGGTTAATAATGTGTTGGGTACCTCCCATCGGTTCACGGCAACCAGATGCCGGCGACAAGCATTGAGATCTGCACCAAAGCTAAGGACTAGTTCGATCCTTCAACCCACAACAGAGGTAACCCTGAAGTCTTTCACGTTCGGTCGGCCGACCGAAACATAATACGTATGTTGATGCGTCAGTCGACTCAGTGAGTTTTGCAAATATAGACTAGTCGCACGGCACTTGCGCCCGTGATCGGCATCATCCTAGCGTGAGCCTGCTTCCATCGCGTCGCCAGTACCTGTAGCTTTTCGAACGGTTTTAGCAGGTTTGCCACTTCACGATGTCATTGGACTTGATTGTAGTCTATAATGCCAATATTGGCGCAGTAAGCACTATATAAATGAGATCTTTCGCAGTGATTTAAGCTGCTTTTTGCTTACACTCATCCACTTATCTGTTCCCCACAGCAACTACTCACAACTTCAAACCTCTCCATCAAGAATAACGTCTTGTCCAAAGTCGCTGCCGTTCTCTCCGCATGCTCGCCTGCCGTCTTGGCCGCCCCGCAGCCGCGCCAAAGCTCTCCGTGCCGGAGTGGCACCAATCTGTACTTCCATTAGGGTCTCTCCGACGACGACCAGAATGCCTACATCCAGAAAATGTCCGACTACAACGTCAAGGTAATCCGGCTCTAGGCCAACCGCCAGAGCCAGGGTTGTCAGAAGGGCAGCAAGCTCGTCAACGATGTTCCAGCGCTGGAGGACTCCATCGGCCAGTACAATGATGGGACCCTTGACGCACTGGACAAGGTCCTGGTCAAGCTGGTGGATAAGAACATCAAGAAAATTAAATCTCGCCTCGCGATGCCAACTCATTGATTGGCGACTACCGCAAGTAAGTTCATGTCCCTCTAGGCGAGCTCGGTCTCTTGATGCCAACAACAACAACAACAAAGATGCCTACTATGACCGCTGGGGTCCTGGCTATTTCTATGAGATGTAGGATGCTTTCGATGCGTACGACAACCGCCTGACTCACACCTTGAATTACAAGGGTGGCCATTCCGGAAAGGTGTGGAAAGAGTGGCCTGAGGCGATTGTGAGCTTCAACTTGCAGGTAGGATACCCAGCGAGGACATTTGAATGCAAATATTGGGATGTGCATCCCACAGAACGAGCTGATGACGCCTGGCCCCAGCAACTGCTAGAACGGCGATCCTCACGGATGGGCCTGCGGCCGTGCTCGTTACATGCGAGACGTGCTTGGTGCCGAAAATAATATCATGATCTCGACCGGTGGTCTGGGTGGTGATATCTCCCACGACTGCACGTTCTTGTCCGCTGTGACTGAGTGCGATGCCGTGATGTCATCTCTGTCCATCGTTATGCCATTGTGCTCGGACAGTGGAGCGGTTCGCTCAGCAGCTGGCTGGACAAGGCCAATGGCAAAAAGGTTTTCCTCGAGGAATGGGGCATTGACGCATCCAAGCACGACCAGGCCTCTGCCTTTCCCTCTGAGATCGAGGATATGAACTCTGCCGGTCTGCCTAGCCTGTAGTGGCAGATCCTCCCCGCGAGTTCGAGCGAATGCCCATACGACCCCAGCCAGGATAGTGGTGACGAGTTTGGCATCTTCGACAACTGACGTAGATTTGGCTGGACCGATCAATGGAGCCACTGGAGTTTCCGCCGCCCAAGACTGGACGGGTAGTGTGTACTGATGGTCGAAGCCTCGATGAGAATAAGACAGTATGAACATGAGAGGAGTAAGCGCGGCGCATATGCATATAATTAGTATGTACGAATGAGCTTGGGGTGTCCCATGAAGCCTTGGAAATGGAGAATTTTGCTCCGTTATTTTCTGACGTCCATTCAGCAAGTCAGAAAAGCTTGTAAGTGTTCGATGGTATGCTTATTTGGCACCTAGAATACCATGCCCTTGGTCTGCTTGCCCTTCTCTTCCTCGAGCTTCCGAATGTTAATGTTCCTCCAAATGAAGATGGACAGGAAACACAAGGGCATTGTGCTGGCACCAGCAATGACCATGAGCCTCATGACATGGGCATAAGCACCAACAATGGCCTCTCGTTCAGGTGTGCCGTCGGCGAAAGACATTTGCAGCACAATGTCGCCAAAAATCGTGGCAGCATCACCCTTGGAGGACTCGGGCAAACGCTCGTACAGCTGCGTAGGAAGGATGTTGTTCCACAACGCACCGGCGATTGCATACCCAACTGACGAACCGACACCGCCAAACAGTCCCTGGAGCGCAGTCGTGACAGCAAGATACTGGTGGCTAACAGGGGCCATCACAGCGACCTGAGCAGTGACCGAAAAGATGCCCGCGCCAAAGCCGACGAGGATCTGAGTGAAAGCCAGGACGCCAGGATTCGTGTCGGGCTCGCGGAGAGGGATGATCAAGGCGGTTCCAAGAAGCATGATAGGAACGCCAACGTAGGCTGTCCACTTGATGTTGCCGGTATAGCTGATGAACCATCCGATCAAGGGTGCGAACACGGAGGAGGTGAGCGAGTATGCGTTCAGGATGTAGTTGGCATTGGAGATGCTCTGTCTGTTCACCACCTGGAGGTAAGAGCCGAAATAGGCGTTCCAGATGAAAGTAGAGAGGAACATGATTCCACTCAGGATGCACGACCCAATGATAGTTCCTTGCTTGAGGTACTCAAAAGGAAGGAATTGGACGGGCGCAAACTTGGCCTCCCATACATAAAAGCATGGGATAAGAACGACACCAACTACCTCCATGGCGATGATGTACGGCGTCGACCAGTAGTTGGGTGCATACGCAGCCAGACTGTACGGCAAGAGAAGGCAGGAGAGGGCGCCACAGAGCAGCAAGATGCCGAAAAGGTCAAATTGGACGCTGTAGAATTTGATCGCCTCGAAAAAAGACATTCCGGATCTTTTGCGCTCAATGACGCCCTTCTTTGTTGCTGACTTGAACATGTACACCATGTTGCCCATAGCGGGCATGCTGCAGGCGACGAGAATGATGATGAAACTGCCATAGGCCCAGCGGAAGTTGACGTGTTTGTAGAAGGCGTCGGCAATGCGAGGGCTGACAAAGGTGGCCACAATTCGCGGTGTCTGCTGGATGCCGTAGATAATGGCCCGGTTGGTCAGGGTCGTCATGTCGGCCAACATGACAGTAATGACATAGATTACGCCGATGTGGCCAGTCCAGTACATAATGTGGCCGCCAATGTACATTTGGACACTGTTGCAGGTCGCCTTCAAAATCATGCCGCAGATGCAGATGGTCATCATGATGCAAAAGCCCTCGACGCGACCCCAAATGTCAATGACTTTGGCGAGTGGGAGAGGTAAGCAGCCGCCAAGAATCGTAGCCAGGATGCTGCCAATATTGAGGAGGCCATGGCTGCCAAAGGAAGACGTGATGAATGGGTTGAGCGCAGAGTCGACGTAGTTGAATAGGGTGTCAACGAAGGAGATTAGATAGAGCCTGTTAAGGAATGTTTGGTCAGCAAAGGCTCGAAATAGATCCGGTTTGTTTGGCTTGGTGACACGTACATGACGAACATGGAGACCAGTGTCTTCTTGGACCAGACAGAGGTGATGGCGCGGACGCGGCGGACACCTTGTTGGAATTTCTTGTCCTCGGCTTCGGAATCGGGGTCAGACGAGTCACCGAGCGTAGTTTGCTGGAAGCCATTCTTCTCGCCGTCCGGGGTGTTGGTGTCGCCGACCAGCGCATGCTGGCCGGCTGTTTGCAGCTGCTCCTGCTGGACCGAGTACATTCTGGATCAAACCAAGAGGAAGAATACAGAGTATTTGGAAGCGGAGGATGCAAAGGGCGGAGAAAACATGGAAGCCAGTCGTATAGACAGTGCTGCGATCATTCCAATATTAATACCAAGTCAAGGCCAAGACAGAAGAGCGAAATTTTCTTTGCCACTTTTCCACCCCAATGCAAGCCCAGAAGCTATAAGCAGGGTTCCAGGCCATGGCCCTAGCCGATATTGTCTCGCACCCCGATATCGCCGGCATGGCCAAGACAAACAAGGGCCGTAATCAGATCAGATAATCAGCGCTTTGTGGGGCCTCGGCCAATTGCAGCTCCGAAGAGGATCAGATATGATCCATCCGCGTGCCCGTGTCCAATCAATCCCCGGTAGCAGACCGCCAGTCTCCAGCAGCCTCAACAGGGTTATTGTTTATCGCTCCACACAGCCTGATGCTCGAAGAAATAAATACACGTGGATATATGGTGGATCGAGCTCCAATCAGCCAAGAATCAGGCCACATGAATGCTGTCAACCGATTTCTCCCGACCGGACTACTGCTAAAACTTATATCACTCGCCAAAAGACGCCATAGTCCCTGTCCGGCCTGAACGTCAGTGGAGCTTGTGTTAATGGATGAGCCATTTTTTTTCCATTGCAAGTCCTCTCAGCCACCACGGCTGCCCGGCTTCAACAGACTCTTGCTAGAGTTGTGGCACAACCAAATAATCTGTGGCCAGGATGGTGTTCTAAAATGGACGATGGATACAGGGACAATAACGGCACCAGCGGCGACATGACAATCGCCACCGCGGCTGAAGACTTGGTTGGACCAAAAACTTCATCGCGGGCGTTACAAGGTGATCAAAGTCCTGAGGCTGGACCGCGGTGTCGAATAAGGGAAGACGGGGGAAATTCCGGCCGAGATGAGCATGAGCGCTCAAGAATCCTCAGCTAGCGCCTCTGAGACTATCCGTTAGTATCCCAAATACATACCGACGTGGAACCCGGAGCTGAAGCATCCCTCTATTCATGATTTCGAACACAACGAGCACGGTCTGGATGCCGACCCTTCGTTCCCCAATCTACTACCCAGAGGAGCTAAGGTCACACATCTGACGCCTTCTATTGGCTCAGAAGGCCGTGGCATCCATCTCAGCTCGTTAGACAACAAGGTGAAAGGCGAACACGCTCGCTTCGCGGCTGAGCGCAAAGTGGTCGCCGTTTGTAAACGAGGCTTTGCCGACCTGCCGATTGCGGATGCACTCAAGTTGGAGACTACTTTGTTCGCCACCACATTCATCCAACATCGGGCTCGCCTGGAGGACATTCCTATGTTCACCTTGTGCACCGGGGTGCTCAGGGCAAGGGACACGAGTCCTTCTTCGAGGCGAGAACAACCTCTACAGCGTGGCACTCGGACGTGTCGTACGAGAGACAGCCTCCAGAATCACATTTCTCTACATCTTTGACGGACCAGGCACTGGCGATGACAATCTTTTTGTGGATGGCGTGACCACTTATAAGCGTCTCAGTCCTCCTTTTCAGAGATGGCTTCATGGTCTCAAAGCCACGCACTCGGGAATCGAACAGGTCAACGCGGTCGTTGCGCAAGTTTGTATCAAGCAAAGGGAGCCTGTGATTGTCCGCACACTATCAGCGACTGTAGAGAAAGGTCTCTACGTAAATTCTCAGTGTAAGTGTACTCTTCACTGTCAATTTTGTTGTTGTGCACCAACTGTGTCTCAGTCACTCGCGACATGGTACGTCGCAAGCAGGAGTCGGACGCGATGCTCAAGTTCCTATATGACCACCATGCGTTCGGGGCCGATTTTCAAGCTGCTTCAGGTGGGAACCTGGCACGGTGGTGGTCTGGGATAATCGTGAGACGCAACATAGCGCTCCAGTTGACTGGGAGAACGGACAGCGGAGACACCTGGCACGGATCACGCCCCAGGCCCAGAGGCCGTGCGAAACACCTTTCAATGCCTATTTGATGTCTTTCAAAGTCGTAGAGTGACAAATGATGTATCGAGCTGGAAATTTTCTCGCTTGCTCGTGGAAAAGAGTTACGTTGAGGTGGACCTGCACCCTGCGCAAGACAAAGCCGGTGGAGAGTCTCATAACCTAGTAATAGGCAATGAGCCTGTGCTTTCTGTTCTTCATTGTCATCGTTAAGTTGTTCCTATTTCAAATGGAAGTTCAGACGGCCGTGATGGACTATTGGCAACTCACCATGTTATCGTCAACAACACCCTCATAGCATATGGTGTATACGGCCAAGGCGACCCCATAGTACTCCTCCATGGCAGTCCGTCATCCTCTCTGATTTGGCGGAACACTGTCCCATCTCTCGTTCCGGCGGGGTACAAAGTGCACCTGTTTGACTTGCTGGGTTTAGGATTATCCGGGCGCCCCTGGGATCCATCAGTCGACACGTCTAGTACGGGCCAAGTCCCGATCTTCGAGGGCTTGTTGCAACATTGGGGCCTCGAAACGACACACGTTGCTGCTTATGACATTGGCGGAGCCGTCTCTCAATGTTTCGCCGTCTTCAATCCACGGCGTGTGCGTCCACTGACACTGGTCGATGCTGTGCCATTCGACAGTTACCCATCGAAGAGTACGCGAGAGACGATGCAGGACGAACTTGTCAATATCACGAGGGCCCCTTTCAAAGAACACGAAGGTGGATTTAGGGACTGGCTGCTCTCGGCTGTGCATCATCAAAACCAGTTCGCTTCGCCAAGCCTCGATACCATCTCGGTTACATCTCCGGCCCTGTCGACCAGGCGAGCCTCTTTCAGAATCAGATCGAGTACTACTAGCCAAGGCGCGCCGTGGAAATCGCAGAAAAAATACATGTTTTCTGTCAACTGCCAGTCAAGTTGATCTGGGGTGCGGAGGATAGCTGGCAGGTGACAGATTGGGCTCACAAGCTCCATGCAGCTATTCCGAGATCTGATCTTAGTATTGTGGAAGACTGTGGGCATTTCTCGCTTGAATACCAGCCAGCGAAGATCGCGGAGCTGTTGAACAGATTCCTCGCACAGGCGAGGCAGACAGGAGATAGATGAGAGCCTGCAGCAGTCGAAATATTTCGTACGTCCGTGAACCTCATACAATCCGTAGCTGAGAATATATCCAACGGAGCGTATGAGCCAGCTGGAACATTCTTATGCCTTCCCATTTGCCGACGCTTTGACGGGGATGGGTTCCAATCTGCCCCAGGGGCAGAAGAGCCGTCGAGCTCGCGAAACCGGAGGCCGCGGCAAACTCGAGGTCCGTGGTTGACTTGT
This sequence comes from Emericellopsis cladophorae, assembly GCF_022114955.1. Lineage (NCBI taxonomy): Eukaryota > Fungi > Ascomycota > Sordariomycetes > Hypocreales > Bionectriaceae > Emericellopsis > Emericellopsis cladophorae. Next base: position 63,313 of record NW_026250949.1, read on the forward strand.
CGTATCGCCAGTCGCATTTGCATTCAGGACCCTAAGACGACATCTACAGCGCCATTGCGACCAGCAAGTTGGGCTCAAAGACACGCGCGCTGTCCACGATTGTGACCCGGGCAGAGGCACATATGAGGTCATAGGGCCTCGTTTGCCGGCCTGGCCATGGCGAAAAGTCACTGGGGGTAAGATGCCAGGAGATTCTTCGATGAAATGATTCAGCAAATGCCTGACGAGTCTGTATGATTGAGGAGGGCGGGCTACTGCGTCGCCTTCAAGGGTCACACTGTGCAAGATACTTGACGAATCCTCCCGTTAAGTTTGGCGACGTCAAGTCACCTTCGCGCCATCCACAAAAGTTTCATGGGCTCAATGTCGGTGCTCGCAGTCGCCATAGCAACGAAATCTGTCCCCTTGATGCTCACAAAGTCAAAGATACCGAGTTCACTCGATGATCAGGCTTCATCCCCGGATATTGCCTAGGTGAAGAGACTGTGTCATGGCAGGGGGTTCGTTGTTGCCGCCAGTCGTCCAAAGCTGGGCGCTCGTCTTGGGCCTAATGGTTTCAGGAGCACGAGCAGACAAGGACTGATGCTCTAGAGAGGGAAGGGGTGACTTGGCTACCTCCGTGTCAGCGCATCAGTTCCGGATTCAGCTTGCAAAGAACCAACGAGGTCGACTCAGGTGCACTGTCTCCCAGCTGGATGATTCCATTGACCAGAGGAGACTGTGAGATTTCAAGATAATACCTTTTATTTTGCATAAGGCAACAACATTGCTCTCGCCATGGTGTTGTGTTGTGGCAGAGCTGTATGGCTCGGCTGGTCGACAACGTTAAGCGTCACCATCAACTCCGAGGTTCAAGACTTGAGTTTCTAGCAGAGTCAGCCCTGCAATGGATCTGGCTTCGCAAGAGCGCGTTGGTAGCTGTCCGTGACGAGCTGTATCTCTGTTCAAGAACAAGAGCTGGCGGAGGTATCGGCCGAAGCTCTCGCGTTGCGTCTCCAAAGTCGTGTTCGTCTGTCAACAAGCCAGCGCTCGGCGGTTCGCGAGGTGGCCAATCTGAGTCGACTCAGAGGGCCGGTCCAAAAGGATCTTCAACCGCGTCGACTTTTCTGCGCTTGGTATCGCGCGCACTGCCGCCGCCACCAAACACATCATCGTCCGCCATATTGGCGTCTTTCTTTTCCTTGTTCAGAGCTTCTTCGCGCTTCGACCTCTGGTACGCAACGAGATCGAGTCGAGCGGGATCCCGGCATTTCTGAAGCTTTCGACGCAGAGGCTTCATTGGCTACCCATCGCATCAGTTCACCGCGTTGATGGACAGACAGCAGTATGCCAACACTTACTGTAATCCAGAATTCAGTGAGCCTACTCGGGGGCTCCTCCTCGAGCATGGCCCGGCAATTGGCAATCGCACCCATTATCCTGTCCCGCATTTGCGCATGGGCAGCAGTAGCCGTATCATCTCCGCTGCCGCTCCCCGGTATGAGCATGTCCGCAAACCCTGCGTCTACCATCTGCAGCGCGGCCATCATGATCTGACTCGGTGTGTAGTGGAAGTAAACATCCGTCATCAACGGACTGAATTTGAGGATCTCCCGCGTCCGTACGTGTGCTTGGCGAATCCGCTCTTCTTCGTGGGGCGCTTGCCGCCTGAGTTCCAAGATAGCGCCCTCCAGCGCGCGGAAAGGATGGTGCACGTCGAAGCAGAACCGCATGCCCTGGCAGAGTAAGAACTCGCCCGCCAGGATCTGCTCGGCTGTCGTGCCCTGCAGCTTACTGCTGAGCTCACCCAAGGACATGTGGTGGTTGTCGGCTTTGCATGCGAAGAACAGTGACGTCTTGAGGAGCTCGGTCGGCGCGTAGGTCATGACAGAGTTGGTGACGTAGAATCGGCGGAAAAAGATGGCCGCGGTCGCTCGAATTTCGGTTGGGATCCCGAGAAATTCGCCCGCGCGGAGGAGCTCCACGGTCGCCCATTGTACCAGTCGCAGCTCCTCCTCTGCTGTAACGAAGTCGGGTGCGGGATCGGCGGGTAGATGTGGTGCGATCTGTTGCTTTGCGAGCGCGTTGGTGCTTGCGCGAAGCTCCTGTAGACGAGCAGGGCTGTACGACCAGACGCGGTATTGGCTTGACGAACGGTATCTGGCATCTTCGGTGGCCATGGCAGCTTGGGCGCTCTTGTGTAGGAGCAAGAAGTGAATCGAGGTTCGAGGCGATTCTCTGTTGCGCTCTGCTAAAGTGAAGCTGGTTGTATCGAACGCTGCACAGTGACAGATAGGACACAGTTATCGCACGGTTTAAACTAGAAAGACACTGTGGCTCAATAGTTACATATTTGTACGGTGGGCTACCCTATGCCAATGTCCGAGCTGCTCCGCTCCGTATGTAGAAGGTGCATAATAATTCATCAAGTCACAAACATATGCCCCGTCTGTTTAACCCTAGAAATTAATCATGTAGCGCAGCACATGTGAAGTCGCTGTCCAGTTCCGCAATCAACCAGTTTGAGTCTTGCCATGCGTGCAGATACAGAATTGCTGACAATGACCGAACATCGAGTTCCGCTATCATGTACGTATTTCTTTCTTCACAAATACAAAATGCTGTGACATCAAAAGACCGCTGTTTCCATGTAGGGAGAAAATAACAGTCATACGTTATTCAAGGATAATTGAACCCGGTATCAAACAACACACAGAGAAACAAACCTCCCAGCTATGGCAACAAGCTGAGAAACACCTCAACGCCATGTCCAGCCTTCATTTTCAGTACTTCAAGTTCTCTCTCCTTGCAGGGACGGGAGGGGCCGGCTTCTTGGCCCGGTTGACGGGGGGAGGAGGAGGCGGGGCCTTCTTAACCCCATTCAATGCCAAAGCCCCAGTGCTTCGGTTGAGGCTACCATAGCTTGTGGCTGGGCTCAAGCTACGTTCGCCGTAGTCTGGACTCCCGCTGCCACTGGCGGTGGACGCATCATCACCAAAAACATCATCAGCCCTGCCCCCGTAAGACGCGCCATCTGTGCGCACACGAGTCAACGGCAGAGGAGGAGCGCTAGATCGTGGTACCGGCCGTGGGTCAGCAGTCAAAGCTCTCGACATGTTAGGTCGGGGCGGCTGAGGAGGGGCGGGTGCTGAGCCACGAATACCGCCAGAGGAGATATTACGCAGGCGAGGAGGCATAGTTGGCGCTTGCTCCGATTCGAGCTCGGGCTCTTCGTAAACGGCACTGGACCTTGATTCTTGCCAGGAGCGGGCGGTGTTTGAACGACTCCTGACAGCCGGGCGGAGAGTATTTGTACGAGGAGGCGATGGTTTTTGGACACGGGGAGGCGCTCTTGCCCCAGCACCGGCCCCTCCAGCAGATACGTCGATCGTCTCTCTTGCGCGCCGGAGTTCCTCAACGCAGCGTTCATGGAATTCGAGTTCGGCCTCGAGCAGGTCGTTGAGAGCGAGGACACTGTCGGCTTCGGCTTCCTTGATGTCCTGCATGCGCTGGAAGACATCCTCGCTTGACTCTTCGAATTTGGCTTTGTTGTTCCTGACCTCTTCCTCGATCCGGAAGTCGTCGCGACGGGCTTTGTTGAGCTTCGCAGTGCTGGCATCGTAGGCAAGCCGTCGGTTCTCCAGCTTTTTGCGGGCAGCCTGCGCAAATTAGTATTGTCGAAGATAAAGTGGGGTGGTTTATTCGCATACCTGATACTCTTTCATCATGGCAACACTGCTCTCGAGGCTTTCGCCCCAGGTATTGTTGACCTGTTCGTGGAAGACCTCTTGATAGCCAGCGACACGCTCGTGGGCCTGGCCTATTGCGACAAAGCTGTTGCCAAGCTCCGATTCGGCGCCGTATTCTTCACCATGAGCGGCCATTGTGCGTCCAAAGAGGCCCATAGGACTTGCACGCTCGCGATCCTCGAGCGCATCGCAGCGGCGACTGATCCAGCGGGTGTACGAACTGACTCCTTTCTGAAGACGCTCAATGCCTGCGAGGACAATTAGCTCCATCTCCCAGTATCTGAGCCCCCTTTGATGGTACCAACCTTGCTGGCGAATGGCCATGTCGGCCTCCAGAGACTTGAAGTCCTCGGGCTGGGCTGTGCGCGCCTCGCCGCCCATCTTCTCACCCGCCCATTGAAAGGCCCGGTCGAACTTCTTGGTCAAATGCATTCTGTTGGCTGGTTGGGCAAGAGCGAGTGTCCTAGTCCAAGCGTTGGCAGCAACGATACTCTTGAGGCTGCCGGCAGCGACAAGATGGAAAGATCAATGTAACAAAGGCGTAACGTGTTGGTTGATCAGCTGGTGGATCGCCAGAGGGAAGAGCGCAAGCGAGCGACAGCGTAAAGACAGCTATAACCCGCGAGATTTGTACAAACAATCTTGAACGACTGAGGGGGTTGGGTGGAAGAGAAAGATAATAAAGCAGAAAAGCACTCGGGACGTGGAGGTTGTTGAATGCGATGTCCAGGGTCGGTCTGTACAGATTGCAAGGTACCCTGCCATGGCTGGGGATGGGGTGGCGCCGAGACAGGAATGACTGGCCGGGCCCTGGAGGGACCTGCCCTGGCGCCGGGACAACAGCGGGCTCAGGCGGCATAACGCCCCGAAGATTGGGGAAGGTGCGGTTCAGCGGACGTTGAATGGAGGACGAGAGGTCTCGAATGCCTGCATCATGCAAAGCCCTCACGCTTGCGGCGGCTTGCATGCACGGGCTATCCGCGACCAACGGTTCACCCACAGTCGATGCGACTCGACGCTCCAGTCGATGTGTGGCCCTGGGCTCAGTCCCTCCGCGCTTCTTTCGCTCTTGTCGCAGCACCAGGCTAATTTTTCTTCTCTTGCTTTCTGGTCTGCTCTGTGGCAAGCAGAACACCAGTCATTGTCTCTCGCCTCAAACAAGCGCACATCCTCTGCGACCCTGCCCCTGGATCGACACGATCTCGGCCAGCGTTCCAACCAAGTTCCAGATGTCGCTGGCGCTCAAAATAGTCTGGCGATAAAATTTGGGGGGGCATCTCCACCGTCACGTTCTAGTGGCTGTCCAGCCTGTGGCTAGCTTACTTGAGGCGCCGAGTCGGCTCCTAACGTCAGGATTCTGACACAAACCGGTTCCGTTGTTCGCCAATCGTGTCCCCACGACGCTTGGAATTCGACACGAAGCACGTTGGCTTACTGCGCCTTCCATTATCATGCCATGGCAGTCAATCCGGACACGACTGGAGTCGATGACGAACTGGCTTCAACACAATTACGCTTTAAAAACGCGTGGCTGCGTCAAATAGTGCGATTCTTACAAGGACTCCAACCTCCCCTCCCTTCCCTGAAGTTCTGAACCCTTTATCAAGCGGCACGCCACCTAAATGGACTTCCCCGCCTCGCCCATACTTTGCCTTCTCATTCAACCGTCTTCATTAGTATCCCTGAAAGAGGCGATTGGCCAAGTGGGTCGTTCGCCATCCCAGGATCAACTGCTCCTCTCGCCTGATAGTAGCATATTTGCCGCTCAAAAACGTTCGATTCTGCCGACCTCTCATGTACGCCTGGGTGCTGCCAAATTGTAGCCGATGGGACCCTTTGGTCCGTTCCTCCCAGATTTGGCAAATCTTGCCCGGCATCGTTACGGGTGCTGGTGGGGATGTACCCTCATCAACCGTGAACACCATCTTTGACACATTGGATCTTTTGTAGGCTATTACGCACCAACCTGCATAACACCAGTACATCGACTCTTGCTCAACAAAAGACCATGTCCATCTTCTAGTGTATCATTATTTGGTTTCTAACAGACGCTGTATATCTATCGGCTGATCTAACCTACTCGCCGAGGAGGACCAGCACTTTTATTAACCCGTTTATGCTGCGGCATAAGGAGTGCCATACGGTTCGAGCTGGACTCCGTCGATGTCCACGAACCCGTACTTGGACTGGTCTGCGTTGTCTGCCATACCCTCGGCCCATTTGTTCATCGACTCGTTGAACTGTTGCAGGTGATCCTCACGGCTGAGGTCGAGCGGCTGCTTGTCCTTTCCAACAAGTTTTATCCTATACATAGGTCAGCATTGTCCCACACAATCGAGACTGGTCATTTGAACGTACTGTGTGCCAGCAGCCACATTTGTGAGACCAAAGTTCTGCTCGTCGATGAGCGCATCAACAGCGCTCGCTGCCTCTCCGGTGATGAGCTTGTGAGGGAGATCAAATTCATTGCAAACAGGTCGTGCGAGGCCAACGCCGTCCACGGTCTTGAGGGCGTCGATCATGGCCTTGGCCGAGCGCAAGCCTCCAGTGACATACGACCTGGTCTGCTTCAGCTCGGGAATGATCTGCTCGGCAAAGTCGAGGAAGAAGGCTTCGCGCTTCTTTGTCGAGTCGCGCTTGTGCTGGAAGGCGAGAGACTGGTACGTGCCGCCAGACAGCTCCACAAAGTCGAAGCGATGCTGCTCAAGTAGACCGCACAGAACCTTGCAGTCTTCGGGCGAGAAGCCGCCTTCTTGGAACTCGACGCTGTTCACCTTGATGCCGACGATGAAGGCCGGGTCGGTTACACGTTGACGGACAGCATCCGCAATCTCGATGATAATTCTGGCGCGGTTCTCCACTGAACCGCCATACTTGTCGGTCCTCTTGTTTGTCGTTGATGACAAGAACTGGGCCAAAAGATAACCACTGTCAAAAATTAGCTGCGCTCACTTGATCCGTGCGCGAAATACTTACTGGGCGCCGTGAAGCTGGATACCGTCGTATCCGGCCTTGTAGCAGTACTCCGCAGCGTGGGCAAATCCCTCGATCACGTCTTTGAAGTCCTTGTCCTCCATAGCCCTGGGCTTGGCAAACTTCATGCCCATAATATCACCTTCGAGCTGGACATCGCTTGCGGAAATGGGGTGTGGCTGAATGGTGTCGGTAACTTGCCGTCCTGGGTGGCTGACCTGGGCAACTACCAAGCTCCCGTGTGCTTTTGATGCAGTTGCCAAGTCCTTGAAGGCCTCAAACCTCTCACCGGAAAAGGGGGCATCGCGAGGGATGATGGGGTTGCCAGCAGCCTCCAGGTGGTCATACTCGAACATGACGTTGCCGGTCAGGATGACGCCAAAGTCACCCTCGCCCCAGCGTTTGTACACATTGACGAGCTCTTTTGAAGGAACACCGCGCGCCTCGAGTTTCTTGGGATCCCAAGAGGACAGTCGCTCTGTCATGGCGGCCTTGAGCAAACGGTTCTTGGCCGTCTTGCCGCTGAAGGCGAAGGGGAGGGGTTGACCTAGGGGGCTGGGATCAACTGGCTCAGCTTCTTGACGCTTGGGTGTCATCTTTGTGACTGGTGTAGTGTTATTATGAGAAAGGTGAATAATGGTTTCACGGTTAAGGTCTCGTCTATGTGTCAGATAAAGCTGGCGAAGTCCCTGGGCTCGGCCGGCCTCTTATATATGGGGTCCACGGCAGTCCATTGCGATCTTGCATCATGGTGGCCCGGCGTGGATTTGTAACGGATGAGCTCATACCCACCCGCCTGCTCTTATTAGAATCGTGCAGAATCCCGACTGAATCAGTAGCGAAGAAAACCACTGCCGTTGCCCCACAGGATTCGGGGCTTCACCACTTGCATAGCCATACCCAGGTTATGTGGTGGACGTGGTTCGGACTTCGGAGCGGTGTCGTCACACGCGGCTTGGCCCGTTCACTAATACCAATCCTGACTGAGAAATTCGCACCATGGCGTAGTTGCTCACTTATAATTGCCTGATAAGATTTCTCGATCTAAGGATAGCCCGAGGTACTTGGGGAACACGTCTGGACTCTGATGCAATTCAAGGCTTTCGTGTACGCTCTCGAGAGTCCCGCGCCCGTCGGCATGTATACGTAACGCATGCATAACGACGTGTGTGCACTGATTGGTAATACATGTGAAGTCTCCAATTCCACGTCTGCATGAAAGCGTATACGTGTTGATCTTTGGGCGGAGTGACGGAGTCAGGGCCTCTCCCCGGAGTCTCGGTCTCAGCACTGGTCCACATTGACAACTGCCACATTCCGGATCCATGTCTCCAGAGTCCGAACTCAAAAGCTGGTACCAAGCAATCAGAACAGCAACTAATTAATTGATTGATAATAAAATACTCCTCAGAAAGACGCGCCCTACTTCATAGCAATGACCCACAGAAACGTCTCCTCCTTGTCTCCTTCCACCTTGCTACTCTCCAGAGAGAATCCAGCCTCCTTCAACACCTTGAGAGTCCCCTCCACCCCCATTCCGCTCCAGAACATGCAGTCCTTCTTATCTAACCATTTCTCCATCACATGGTCCGTATCCTCCATGGCGAAGTTCGTCAAAAGGCATCCCCCGGCCTTAAGCCAGCCGGCAAACGCTGGACCATGGTCGCCTGCTCACTGGCGGGAAGGTGAATCAAGCTATACAGCGCCCCGACGGCCGTCTGCGAGTCGTCCGGAACACTCAGCTGCATCATGTCTCCCGGTGAGAAGGACACGCGCGAGGCGTAGGCTTTCAGGTTCTCCTCGGCCAGAGACATCTGTTGTCGTGGAGAGGTCGCTGGCTACAACGGATAGCTGGTCATTGCTGAACAAGAGATGGGGTAGCACGGGCAAGCCAGTCCCGCATCCTAGTTCCACGACGGACACCGCGTGCTCTGACTTTTACAGCGAGGAGACATGATTTTTGAGCTTTTCCAGGTACTCAAGACGGCGCGGTGAGTGCTTCTCAGTCCACTTGTTGTAGGTCACTGCGACGCCATCATAGAGGCTTTGAGGCGCTCTTTGATGCCTCCTGATGTTTCAGTGTTACTGGCCATTGCGGCGACGTGTGCTTGCCTGAAAGAATCGAGTGAGTGATGTTGTCAGATGATTATCGTAGAAGCCAGAGCATCATTCTTATGTAGTCAACGCGGGGCGCCTCGCTGCGGATGTCGGTTCCCCAAAATTCAGTCCCAATTCGGCCTGAAGTGGCTCAATTTTGCTCTGACGATAATTATCTGGTTCAAGACATTACGATTTAGTATAGTGTTGTAGGTGGTGCTATAATACACACGGGCTTGGTGTTTCCCACGCGCCAACGCTTTGTATCCAAAATACACGATGCTGAAAAGTGTGAAGGTTTCCCTCAATACATGTCAGCAGAGCGAAAGACAACCTCGGATCGATTCTCCAGGACGCCTTCCCAGAGTCGCTGCCCGTCAAACTCTGGCGCGTGCAATAGCACGCCAATCTCCTGACTCGTCCACCAACTGGCCCGGTCCACGTTGCCGGATCCGAAGATAACAAACTCCTCATCGACCATGGTCATCTTGAAATGGCTGAGCACAGGCTCGTCGTCCTCCTTCTGTCGTAAACTGAGCGGCTTGTAGTACAGAATGTCCAGCCTGCCGACACCAAGCGCGGGCGCCTCGGGGTCGTTGAGCATTGGTTTTGAGTTGACCAGTGCTTTGTACTTTTTGATAAAGCGATCGAGGCACCACGCAGTCGTCGTGCCCGCTGTGACCAGCTGCTCCATCACCATCATGCTCCTGCTGGTGCGGATGTGAACGTCGACGCCCCTGGCGAGACTTGCCAACAGAGCCTCCATGAGCGGCCACGACGTGACATTCGGCGTCACAATATTGATCTGCCGCTGCGCATTCTCGATGAGCGTCAACAGTGCCGCATTGAGAGGTGTGATTGGAGGGTTGGATTGGCTCAGAAAAGGGAAGAGGCTGAAGCGAGGATTTCGGTGATGCGAAGACGGCAGGAGAATCGTGGGTGTGGCCTCTGTGGCCGGAAACTTTAGAGACTGAGTGGCCGACATGTCGAGCCCTCCGGAATGCAGCGAAGCTCGTTTGTTACGCAGTGGTTGCAAGGTACCGGAGGAGTATCGTCTGTTCCCTACCGACAATAGCTCTGTGGCACCGTGGGCACCCCATGTCTGATCATGAAATCTCATGAGCTGCCCGACGACTTCGCCCTCGAGTTCGATACAACCCTCGAACCATCTCTCCCAGCTGACATTGCAGCTGGGCACCCAACATCTCGCGCCGTCCACGATGAGGTACTTGGGGTGCATGACGCTGAAAGGCGTAAAGAAGAGACTCTTCACTGTCAACTCGATCGTGCCCATTTTCAAGGCCGTCTCGCTGGGCAGGCCCATCTTTTCCCACTCGCGGGGCGGTACCACATGGCCATTGAGTGAAGAGGTGTGGAAGAGTTTCTGAAAAAGACCGCTGGATGAGAATCCGATTGTGATTTTGAGGGGCTTCTGCCCAGGCGTGTCGGCTCGCGCGCTGGCGAGCTTTAGGAGCGTCTCTCTGAAGGAACTGAGGGTCGGTGATTCCGCCCAGTAGCAGGTGACAAAGTGAATGGAGTGCTGCGCATTGAGTATCGCCGGCAGCAGTGCGCGTGTGAAGATACTCAGCCCGGTCCCGACGTAGAGTGCCCTGGGTACGCTCGTGGTGATGAGCGTCTCAGGGTTCGCAATATGGTAGTTAGGGAAGTCGTTGAGCTGGTCATCGCGGTGCGCGCGGAGTCGGTCAGTCCAAGGACCGACAAATGACTCGGGAAAGCCTGACATGGTAAGGAAGAAACGTCCGCGAGCGCGGTGATGCTGGACACGAGGAAAGGAGCGACGAAGTGTGTGACCACGCTGGGTGAAGCAAATATTGCTATCCGTGTCTCACGGTGGTAATGACTCGGCTGCAGGCAGGTGATAGATAGCGCTTGCGCTTGAACGGCAATATAAGTAATTATGGACGCGCCACTATGGCTTTTATTAGCCTGGCGCATGAGCCACACCAACGTGCTCGTGGTTGCTCAATGACGGCGGTACGGTACAAGAGTAATTAATAGGTAGTATTAGAAGAAGCGACCGCAGTCCTGGCAGCGTCGTTTTCAAGTTATTCAGCTACAAGAAATGGGCGGCACAATTTCGCAGGCGAAGTAACCAATAGGTCGTCACGAAGGCGCGTATGCGCGCTGCGGACATCCCGAACTAGCTGCAAAGCGCTTTGCAAATTTCAACCAATGCTTCTATAGCCAGATTGCAATGGGCTTGGATTCACAATGGCAGAACCCGACAAATGTGAAGACGAACAAGCGCCTGTTCACCGTCTGAGCCTTGTCGAGTACTTGCGCCTTCGTTGCCCGTCGTGTCCCCTGAAATGCAGATCCACTTAATGTTGGTGGCAGCTCCCGCTCCCCACCACTACGGACCTGGCTGGCCTGGCCACCACAACCACCACCACCACCACCACCACGACTTGGTGCTCTCTCCTGGCGAACGAAAGCCTTCGACTCCTCGCCTGGCAGATCGCATGCGCATTCCATCCGCGAAGCAGCATCCGAGCCAGCCGCGCGCGCAGTGGTCACCGTCACCATGTTGTCAGGCGTCCTCATCTTCAATCAAAAGGGTGAGAACCTCATCTTCCGCGCCTTTCGCAACGACTGCCGCCCCCGTCTCGCCGACGTCTTCCGCATCCAGGTCATCTCGAATGCCCAGGTCCGCTCTCCCATTCTGACTCTCGGAAGCACGACTTTTAGCCATGTCAAGCACGAGAACATCTACCTGGTGGCCATCACCAAGAGCAACGCCAATGCCGCGCTCGTCTTCGAGTTCCTGTACCGGCTGATCCAGCTCGGCCGGGGATATTTTGGCAAATTCGACGAGGAGGCCGTAAAGAACAATTTTGTTCTCGTCTACGAACTGCTCGACGGTGCGTCCCAGGAAGCTGTGTTTGTCTGCAAAGCCCTGTATACTAACTAACCTGACCTAGAAATCATCGACTTCGGCTATCCCCAGAACACCGAGACCGACACGCTCAAGATGTACATCACGACCGAAGGCGTCAAGTCCGAGTCGCGACCCGAGAACACGTCTAGGATCACAATGCAAGCCACTGGCGCCCTGTCTTGGCGAAAGGCAGACGTCAAGTATCGCAAGAACGAGGCCTTTGTTGACGTTATCGAGGATATCAACCTCCTCATGTCGGCGACGGGTGCCGTCCTTCGTGCCGACGTCAACGGTCAGATCATCATGCGCGCGTACCTGTCCGGCACCCCCGAGTGCAAATTCGGCCTCAACGACCGCCTCTTGCTCGACAACGACGGCCTTCACACCCTCCCAAGTGGCAACCGCATGGGCACCAAGGCAACAAAAGCAGCGGCTGGTAGTGTCACGCTAGAAGATTGCCAGTTCCACCAGTGTGTCAAGCTTGGCAAGTTTGACAGCGACCGCATCATCAGCTTCGTCCCGCCCGATGGTGAATTCGAGCTCATGCGCTATCGCGCCACCGAGAATGTCAACCTCCCCTTCAAAGTCCACGCCATCGTTAACGAAGTTGGCCGGTCCAAGGTCGAGTACAGCATCGGTGTCAAGGCCAACTTTGGTCCCAAGCTCTTCGCGACCAACGTCGTCATCAAGATCCCGACGCCCCTGAACACGGCGAAGATCACGGAGCGCTGTACCCAGGGCAAGGCAAAGTACGAGCCTTCGGAGAACGTCATTGTCTGGAAGATTAGCCGCTTCACCGGCCAGAGCGAGTTTGTCCTCAGCGCCGAGGCTATACTCACCAGCATGACCAACCAACGCACGTGGAGTCGCCCACCTCTGAGCATGAACTTTAGCCTGCTCATGTTTACCAGTTCAGGGCTCTTGGTACGGTACCTCAAAGTCTTTGAGAAGAGCAATTACTCAAGCGTGAAATGGGTACGGTATATGACAAGGGCTGGGTCGTATGAAATTAGGTGAGTGGCCCATCCACTGTCTTCGAGGGCAACCTGCTAACGTAGCACGCAGATTCTGATGCAATTTCCTCGAATAAAGTGAACATGGCTGTAGGGAGCATGTCTGGCGTTTATGGATATCACGAGCATTCTATTGGACGGCACTTTTGGCGTTTTCAATTTTACCGCCATGACTGATCTTTTGTCCTGGCCGCCCTCGCCTGTTGGCGAGGCTGGTCGGCATGGCGTCGACTGGTTTCCAGAAGCAGGCCTGCGCATTGGGCAGTCCGTATGTCGTCGGATTTGGTGTTCGCAACTGAGCCCGCGTCATTCCTGTTGCGTTTGGGGCGTCGGATACGACCCTTTATGCCGATTGTATGTGTCAGCGAAACATGCGTTGAAGTCCCATTGTGAAAAGGACGGGGCCAGAAACCATGTTTAGCTTGGTCATGCAGGCTTGTGTCGGGACACGCGAGGTCATCCGCTGTTTTGGTTTTGGCCTAGTGGATATGGGTTTGGCGTGTCGCCAACCAAAGCATGGTACTGGGAAAAGATTATCTCCCGGAAGCCCGATTGTGTTCGTGCCATGTGGTCAATGGCCACAACGCGGTGGTGCATGCGGCCGAATTGACGACCGCAGAGGAGAGAAGGTGGTTTGTTGGGTGTCTCCTAACCCCCATGGATGCGGTGCCAGATATGCGCCAGAACCGTTCTTGGCGACTAGTCGTCGGTCCAACATATTCTCCAACAAGACTGTGCATAGACAGCTCCCATGGAAGAGCGGACTCGCCAAGGAGCAGCATGGTACGTGGCAATGAACGGGGCAGATGAACTTTTAAAGGGTCTTTACAGAACAACAATCTAAGCGTTCATATCCAAAGGCGCACACATCAGAAGTCCTCGTCGGCCTCTCAAGGCTGAAGCACCATCGGCGGTGAGCGTAAGTGAGTGTGCAACGTGATCGACGATACTCCACACAGTCCTAGATGAAGAATTCACAACTAGAACAATGAATTGAGTATTACCGTGAAGCGTCCCGCAGGTCACGTCAGGCAGTGTCATTATACAGTTATCCATTTCGCAAGATGATTTACTAGATTCGTGATATCGCGGGAAGGAGCCTGGGGTCTGAACTAGGGGGTTTGTCTGTTGTCTGTCTCACTGGCCGGTATTAGATTGCTGTGCTGCACCTGTGATCGCCCGACGACACAGTCGCACCGTGCGACGCCCGGCGGACGCACGACCTTTCGTTTGTAGAATATCAAAGCTGGGGAATTCTCTCGTGGCTGATATCCACTCATCAGCACAGATAGAAGTCAATTATCACGACACAGGCAATCAAAGACGACGACTCGCCGTCAATGCAAGAGAGCACACAGTCTGTCTTTCTTCTCTCTTAGACTGTGTGTTTCAGGTTCTTAAGGTAAATTGGCCCACAATCTCGCCAATGAGGCTGGAGCCACGAGGCCCAACCATGCTGTTGCGCACTGTGCCTTAGCCCGACACTTGCCACGCGAATGGCGCGCCCCAACCACACAGCAGGTCTTGCTGTCCATCCATCGCCTGTCCCCTGAAAGTGCGCCTCAGTATCTGTACCAGAATGTGAGGTGGTGTGCCTCGTGTGCCAGAGCGAGCGCGCAGCTCAGCGTCGAAGTCGAGTGACACATCACCTTCTCCTCTTCTCGCCGTTCCTCACATTCGTCCACAACCTTGAATGGTCCATAATTATTATATCAGCGCCCCAAAACACGCCTCGTCACCTTTGTTTCATCTCGCCATTTCTGAGCCGCCTTGTTCAGTGTCTTTTGTTCGGGTTTACTACTCTGTAGTAGTTCACCTATCGCCGCATCTCAACGGCCGACCTCCCAGCTACACCCCCTCGCCGACAAACTACGCACACCTGATACCGTGTGAAAACCCACAGGTACGACACTGCCCTTGCTCACTAGCCAAACAGGTCCCTGACAGGCTGACAGTCAGTCGACAGACGTTGATCGCTGCGCGCATCAACCAAGCTCCCTAGGACCAACGTGAGCAGAAGGCAACTTGCAAATCCACTTGCCCGGCCCCAGAAAACATGCCTCTCTCGCTAGACTCGTCTCGCCCCATCATGGCCCCCTCGGTATGTACCTACAGTTTCTTCTTCCTCAAACATCAGACATCCATTCCATTGTTTTGAACCTGCGACTGTGGGCGACGCGCTATAGAACAGCAAGAAGATACGCGCACCACACAAGCCAACCATTCTTCTTCACTACTCCTCGCTTCTCCTTCCATCATTCGCCAAGCTCCCCCACGATCACAAACACAGAAAGCCATCATGACTGACGCGACATCTCGGCAAAAGGCCCGAACCTCAGTGCGCTACAGCACCTACAGCGTCGCCGCCCCCTCGGTCACGCCAACCACGGGTACCAACGACTCTGCGACCAACGAGATCCGCGAGATCGCGACTGGCCTCGACCGCATGGAGAACAAGGCCCTTGCTTCCCAGCGCGTGGCACTCTCCGAGGAGAAGACCGAGAATCTGCACAGACTTGCTTTGGGCGCCAAGATTGACCGTGCTCTCGACCGACGTATGAAGGGCCAGGATGCTGTCATGCGTCCCCGGGCGAAGAAGACGACTGCAGCCACTTCGGCCGACCAGGTCGACGAGAAGGCGGGATAGAGGTGGCAAGCCGTCGAACGGCTTCAACCTAGGATCATTTGACGATGAAGATACCTACAAGGCTGCAAAGACTGCGTCGCATGGCAATACGAAGTCCTGAGACATACCGATCAAGTCCCGAGCTCAAAGAGGTACACGCATATCAATACCACAATTTAGTTGCCACCGTGAGTTGGCTGGTGGATGGTGGTTACACATTGGGGATGCATCTCATTCAGAATACGACTCTTGGACCTGGCGTTCGGTACTTTGAATTGTTTGCTGTTATCTAGCGGTGGTTTTCCCCATCGAGAAGCAGGCGAACGTCCGCTGAGGGGAGATTTGTTGTGTCCATGAGTTTGTCTATTTTTGTAATTCGTTGGGCCCGAGAGCGCATGAGCTAGGAGGAATCATATACCACACAAGTAGACCTGGTCGTGTTGGCGGCACAGACGCGAGGAGACTGCCTGGAGTCGCAGACTCGGGCCAATACAGACCCGTACTCAGATCTGCTGGATGCACTGGAACTACGTCTTCAAGCTTGTGGCCAGATGGTGAAAGAGAAACACGTCGAATTTCTAACCATCGCCGCATCTAGTAATATCCCAGACCTCGGATGTCGGCGCGACGTGCGTACTGTCAAGTCACTTGAATGAGCCCACAGCGGGCAGAAGGTCGCCGCTCAAGAGCGCTATTGGCAGTGAACAGACGCGGTATCTATTCAAAGTGAAAACAAAGGTATCCCAAACTCCTGACCCCCATCATGCTGAGCCACGTAAATCAAGCCTAATATTAAGCTTTACCCCTGGCCAGTCTCTTCTCAATGTCCTCCAGAAGCTCTCTCAGGTCGGCCTCGCCGCCTTCAATCTCCAAAGCCCGCCTCACCCACTCGCTCGCTTCCTCCAGTCTCCCCATCTCCATCAAGCACTTGCCCCGTCGCCACCAGGCCTTTGCGTTGCCCATCTTACGCAGCTCAGCGCTGGTTTGTGCATCCACGCTGCCCTCCGCCCACTGTCCAACGGCCATGTAGGCTTGCGCGCGGTTCGCATACAGCCCGCCCAGCTCCTCTCTGCTGATGGCACAAGGCTGCCACGAGGGACGCGCGCGCGCCATCTCGATACCAGCTGTGTACATCTTCTGCGCCTCGGCGTGCTTCCCCTTACGGTACAGATCGTTGGCTTGATCTCGAAGTTTGGTGACAGCCTGTGCCCTCTTAGGGGGAATCGAGGCAGGCGGTCCAGGAACTCGTGTGGGGAGGACGCCTTCCTCAGAGCTGATGAGCTTGTGGTGGAGGTCGTTGAGGGCGTCTAGCTCGGCTTGGAGCGAACGGGAAGGTTTGCTGGCTGAGGGTGCGACTGTGACTGCTCGAAAGTCCTCGGTAAGTTGCAGAGGCTGCATATCGAAGTGAGTGAGCTCGGCCATTTTGGGGGCTGTGATAGGGAAGAGGCCGCAGACGGGTGACGATATAATCTGATTGATTTGCACTGAAGCTTATGCTTGGAGAGGAAAGTCGCTTAAGTGGTGGTGCTGCTGTTGTGGTAGATGTTGTCGAATTGCCTTGTTGTTCCAATAGACCTGACGGCAAGGACACCTAGCAGTTCGGGCTCCTCTTATCGATAACACGTTATCTGCGAGGGGTACATCCACCGTGGAAATAGCCATGCGATCCAAATCCATTTGACCGGCCAGGAACAACACGGCAGATCTAGTTCGTATCGACATCAATAATAATGTGGAATATATCTTGCTGCGTCATGCATCATATCATCTGTTTGCCACCTTGGAAACTGGCAAAGGCACTGGCATCTCGGCAAGACCGTGCCGCTCATCCAATACACAACGTCTTCAGCCTTTTGGCAAAGCATGCCATGAAGCACTAAAACACGATCCAAGGAGTGATCCAGTACCTAGACCAGTACACGTGGTCGCACTTTGGAAGCAATATCACAACTGCCGTGGCCCACAGCGTGGACTGTCGTATCAGACACGAAGCATGGTCACGTCTTGGGCAGCAGGAACAACAGGTTTGGTTCTTTCTTTCTTGCTTTCTTTCATTTTCGTGGCGGACGCGCTGAGGTCCAGCGTGGTCTCTTCTTTACTGTCATGACAACAACAATCCCTCGATGTCCCCGCCGGTCAACCCCGATTGCTCACGTCCAAGACCACCCATCAACAAAAGGAACAAGGAGAAGAGAAGAGGCGAAGCTGCCGAAACTCCCAGTGTCCAGCAATCCAGACCCCCACCGCGCGAAACAAAATCAAATGTGTCAAATCCCTTTTCCCTTTGTTCAGTGTCGTGTTGTTGGTGTCGAGAACCGCCGCGCGCCAATCTAATGTGAAAGACATGCCCAGTGGTCGTCGACGGTTCATTCATAATAGATGTGTCGTGCCGATGCAAAAGGATGTGTCCCACGTTTAGTGGCCGTAAGCAGCGAGGGCCTTGACGGTCTCGGGGTTGGTCTTGGCGTTCTTCTTGGCCTCGGTCATTTGCTTCTCGTGAGTCAACCTGCGCTCGTAGTAGGCCTGAGCCTTGGCCTTCCTCCTGTCCTCAAGGCTGCGTACTTGTTAGAACCAAAGCTTCATCAGCAGTCATGATGGCGGGAACCTACCGGGCGACGACATCCTGGTACTTCCAGCCGTTCTCGTGGCTGAGGCGGCCGACGGTGCAGTACTTGCGGCCAGGCTGCAGGCGGAGGACACGGAGGGCCTGGGGCACAACGACCTTCTTCTGCTTGTCGTAGGGAGGGGGGACACCTTCGAAGACCTTCAGGCGCTCAAGGGCAGCGGCACCACGCGCGGTCTTGTGGGGAATCATGCCGCGGACAGCCTTGTAGAAGATGCGCGAGGGGGCGCGGAAGTGGAAGGGACCACCACGGGTAGGGTTGTAACGGGTGATCCTGCGCATATGGGCAGCCCACTTGACTGTGAGACGTCATTATCGTGCTCGGTGCTTGGTGTCTGTTGGATTGACTTACGCTTGGCGCGGAAGAACTCGCCAGAGATGTTCAGGGCCTCGCAGCGGACAACAACGATCTTCTGACCGTTGAGGAGCTGCTTGGCAACAAGCGAGGCCAGGCGGCCAAGGAGGTGGCCCTTGCCATCAATGACAACCTGAAGGAGAAGATGGTCAGCGCTTTGCTCTAATGTGGATTGTTCTTTCCAAAGATGCCGGTCTCGGTAGGGTTGTGCAATCTGCCATCATCGAGGCGCCTCCATGTCCACCAACACAGCAATAGTGCTTCCGATCCCAAGTTCCTGCGTTCATCCCCGGCGCCTCGCAATGAGCTTTCCTCGCATGCGTATCTGCCCCGTCCCTCGACCGACAGTTGGTGCACACAGGCCCCGTATTGGGATGATGGAAGGAGGTGTACTCACAACCGGCTCGAAAGACGACATCGTGTTCGGATTTCTTGGATGTGATTGAGAAAGAAAGGAGGAACAAGATTGTCGACAGAGCAAAGTCTCAAACCGGGCGGCGAGATCCTGCTACTGGTGGTGTTTGCTGGAATTGGGGGGTTAGTGGTCGTTGTGAGTCGCGATATGATGGACCAGGCGAAAAATCAAGGGCCACTGAACGGTGGGAGTGTGCCTTTGCCCGATGTGGGGCTAGCCCGACTGAGGAAAGGCGTGGTCTGCGCGGTGGGCAGCCACTCGAAATGCTTAGGGCTGCAAAACCTAGATGTCCCGCAGTTCTGCCGGTCACACGCCACGGCCGGTACGTACGTAGACGCAAGCCAGCACGTGAACAGCGCGCCACGTGAGCAACGTCAGCATGAGGCCTCAATGCCTGGCGTCCGCTGCTGCGACCAGACTGCATCGCTGCCAAGCCACTTCATTCTGTATGTCTATCTGTATAGTTGTCGTAAACATCATGGCCCAAATAGTCGCTCGAAAACATGTGCTATTGTACAATTATGCCATTACGATGCAGATGCCTTGGCTGCATCAATTCCCCTCAACACCTCTTGAACCTCCCTGACGAGCGCCTTGCGGCGCGTCCTCACCTCGTCAATGCCATCAGTCTCGACTCCATCTAGCTTCAGTATGATATGCTGCAGCACAGACTCAGATATCATACGGTGCTCCTCCTCGCGCTTTTTCGCGTCCTTTGGTGTCGATGCTGTGTATTGCACGCATAGTGGCAACCACTTCGTCCTGAACTCGGTGGCAAGCTCATCCAACTTCCTCAATGATTCGGTGCCCGGACCGCCCGCAGGGGGTGAACGGGGCGAATCAAACGTCGAGTTGCTGTCGCGGGGGCTACTGGCCGACTCGCCGTCCAACGCATTGGCTGTCTTCTCTGCCTTCTTCTTGGATCGCTTCTTTCTGCGTCCCTTGGTCTTTTTTCCATCAGGTTCACCAACGACCACCATCTCTTCGTCGGATGCACTGCTTTCGAAACCCTCAGGCACAACCGCCATGATTTCACTCTTGTTCTTGACGCCGTATTCACGGACAGGTGCGGAAGAGTCCTTGAGCTCGCGGCCTTTATAAAGCAGCTTGACTCGCTTCAATGTCCTATCACCCAGATCCATGACAAGACCGACTCGGTTCTTCACATCCTTAACCTGCAATTTTCCATCTCCAATGGTATAGGCGGGGAAGTGAGCAGGATATGTGATGCCCCTGTTCTTGATAAGGAGCACATCATCTTCGGGATCTGGCGATGCGTTCGAGTTCGACCGGTATTGTTGTGCATCATGAGCGGGTTCGCCCAGGTCTTGCGAGGTCACATAACTGTAGTCGTCTTCGGTGACGTTCGGGGCACCGCCTGCCATTGAACTGTACGGCGACAGGCTGGGTCGAGTGTAGTAGAAGCCGGACATGGTTGCTAGCACGGCGGCGAGACTGCTGTAGACGACGGTGGGTGGGACGCCTAGTGTCTCGGAGATGTATTCGCTCGAGCCCTGGAAGGCGTTGCTGAAGTTTGCAAATGTCCCGTTGATATAGGAACTCAAATTCTGCAAGGCGCCAGAGGTGGCCACAACAGCCTGGCTGGAATCCACCTTGTCGACTTTCCTGCAGGTGACCCGTGACAGGACACCTATGAAGCAGAGGGGAATAATGAGGGACGTGTGCCCGTGAAGATGATGCTGCTGCTGCGCAAACAAGCTCTCTTCGCAAGTGCGATGACAGCAAGCGTGATGCGTAGTGCGCAAAAGATGGTAATTGGCAACCCCGGTCCCCTGTTCAGACCGCGAAAAATTGAGCTGACGAGTCGGCAACGCCCCTAGGGAAGTGCCGCGCAGCGCAGTCTCGGTGCGTTGTCACAATGTGGGGGGGAAGACGTCAACAAGTCGACCGAGTCTTTCGATGGGGCCAGTTGGCGGCGCTCAACCAGGCGAAGCGGGGGTTGCGTCGACGTCGGTGGCCTCGTTGGCCAGTATCAGGACTAGCGTGTGCCTGCTGCGTTTGCCGTGTGTAATCGGTGTTGAATGGGCCTTTGAAAGGATCTGCTTGATGCGCGGCTGCGTACAATGACTGCAGCTGAATGGCGCACGTTGGTGGATGAAAGGGGCACCTGGTGCGGCAGACGCGAGTTGATGAGCCTCAAAGTTTGGTTTTGGACGGCGGCCGAAGACAGCTACTATGGCAGGTAGTGAAGCCAATCACGTCAAATGCACAGGCGCAATGGCAGGAACCGCTGCAAGCCGCTGGATGAAGAATATCAGTCGGAGTCTTCCCGCCTCGGGAAGCCAAACTCAGTTAACTTCCTTTGCCATGGATCCGTAGGTACGTCGTTCGAGTCCAGATTAGTCATCAGACTTGATGGTCGGATAGCGAGCTATCTACCCTGTATGCTGTGTGCTCCCTGTCAAACAAGCGTTGTGAAAGGGGAGACACTCGTTTCTGTCAGCATTGTTTATACTTGCTGTATCTCTCGCTCATTCACATCATTGAAGTTTTCTGCAGCTGGCGTGAATTGCTTTTGTCAATGGGTAGCATGTTCAGGAACTCCCAGCGCATGAGCCACGCAGTATCTCAAGACCCAAGATTTACCCAAGACAATGGAGGATCATTATGTGAAGCAAATTGCACGGTTCACTGCTCATTACACGTACTAGGGGGCATGTGCCCGGCTTTGAGTCCCCTAGATGCGCTGGCTTGCATCAACGACCTTATGGACTGCGATATGCGGCAGTGCTGATGATGCCAGATAATTAGCATCCGAAGTTATCAGCAAACAACTGCTATTCAAGTAGCAAAAATGGACATCTAGACAAGGTTTTCCGTACTCAGATCTCTCATGGGTGGCCAAGGTGCTGTGATGATTCCAAATGGCGACATGTGAAGCTCCCTCATTGATGATTCAGCCACCGCGGAGGCGACCGAGCCGGCATTACGAATCAACCATTCGCGGTGAGAACGGCGACGAGCTGAGTGATTGCATCATAGGCCAGTCTTTTATCCCAGCACCCCACACGCCTTTGTTCTACCGCGCTTCGCATTTACGGATTATCAAGCCGGGCAGAGACTGGATTAAAGACGCATCCGTTCGCTGCAACTTCGCAACTGCAAACCTGAACGTACGTTCCAAGACTCAGACTCACCTCACCAGCGACCGAAGACAACACAGCCGAACTCATACTCTGCCTTTAGTCCTTCATGAACGCTTTGCGTAGACTCTTCACCACATCGTCCGGAATCATGGCCGCCGAAGCTATGCCCAAGGTCCAGAGCCTCATTGACGAGAGCCCAGTCGGTAAGTAGGACGAGGTTCCCCTTGGTCAGCCGTAGATCATCCAGGGGCGCATTGCTGTTGTTCCCTGGCATTGCCGCGACTAGTGCTAACAGACATGCACAACAGTCGTCTTCTCCAAGTCATACTGCCCTTACTGTAAGAGCACCAAGTCGACCCTGCAGAAGATTGGTATCGACTTCAAGGTGATCGAGCTTGACCAGATCAACGGTGGCAGTGACATGCAGGATGCTCTCGAGCAGATCAGCGGCCAGCGCACTGTCCCCAACGTCTACATCAAGCAGAAGCACATTGGCGGCAACTCTGACGTGCAGGCTCTGGACAAATCAGGGAAGCTGCAGGGCCTCTTGAAGGAGGCCGGCGTTGTATAGATGGAAGAGCGCCATTTCACGCAATAAACCTTGGACGATAGAGCAGAGCATACAAGAGACATGGCTTTGCACCAAGAAGATATGCCTTCGAGTGCATTTTGGACGAGACAGAGACTGTGGTGGTAGTGATCTTCATGATATTCCTCGCTATTGTACAACATGTGCAGCCATTCAATTACAGCACCTGTGTTGCCACGGTTCCCACCGGCCTCTCTACAAACTCCATGACACCATTGATGATGTTTTGCCTTGCTGGCTCGGATGCCACCTTATTACCCGCCAGATAATTCAACCACAGCAGTCTGGAAATCCTCTCATCCTGCACGCTGCCCATGATTTGCGAGCGAGCCCCCTTTGTAGCCTCTTCATCGTACAGCACGGACAACCGTCCCAACTGATCGCGGCACATAAGCATCTCCTTCTGCTTGGGAACCGATCCGCGCGCAAACAAATTCTTGAATTCCTTGAGCGCCTCACCGAACTGTTCATCTCCGTATTTCTGCGAATCCCGCTGCGACCGAGCTGTGATGGCACGGACAAAGCCATCGCGCAAGTGGCCAAAGTCGGTATCCTTGACGGGCGTAATGCGGAAGGCAGAGCGGCAACCAGCATCGCGGAGAATGGTATCCCAGGTCTCCTCCCCTTCGGCTGGGTCGAGCAACGACTTGCGCAACGATTCTTTCTCCGATGGAATCAACGTCGTTGCGAGTGAGTTCACCTTCTTTACGAGGTAGGTCTGCAACTTGGCAATATCCTGTGTGGCAACATAGAAGCCCACAACATAAACCTGAATTCCAAGAAAGGTGACAGTGCGCGTGCCCAGACCAACTAGGGTGTACTCAGTCCCCTCATTGCTCGAAATGATTGCTTCAATAGAACCAACCGCTCTCGTGTCTGTTGGTAATTTTACATCTATCGTTCGGGGAAATGTCTGTACGACACTGTTTCCCGTAGGCACAATCTCGTGCCCCTCGTCGTCCCTCAGGACCACCTTGCGTTGTTCGCCGGCTTCGGTTTTGAAGGCTTCCGTCGGTATTGGTGAGTCTAGGCGAATGCTTCCGGCGCTCGAGGATTTGTCGCTGTCACTCTGAGCAGCGAGGGCGACTTTGAGCTTGTAGGCCGTGTATATGAATGACGCGATGCCAGCAATCGCGCCAGCGGAGAGAAAGGCGGTTCGGTTACGCTCGTAGTCGCGTCGCTTGTTGTGGAGCTTGTTCAAGCTGAAATCCTCGGTCGCGCGGGTTGGTTTGGCAGTGAACGTGCGACGGGCGGCGATTCGAGCAGTGCATGCGCAATGCGCATGGCCAGAGGCCCGGGCAACGGGTCGTAGGGACATCTGTCGTAGCATTGCAGAAATTTGCTGCCGGATGAAGAGGAGGTGGTCTACAGGGTGATTGATATGAATGCAGCAAGGACAGACATGGAGAAGTGCAAGCTTGCAGGCTTGCCGGGAAGATTTGCGTCCGGCGACCTGGAACTGGGAAGTTTCGGCGATCATCAATTGTCGATTACGTCTGGAACAGCGTCACGTGATTACTCCAGCGCGGCCTACCCTAAAGTGTTCTAGTCTCAGAACATGCTCGTCCTGCGAGGGACGAATACGTTCGCTGAGAGACACAAAAACAGTAGTATCACAGTACGCAACACAATCTATCATAGAGAAGAAAATAGAAGGTGTCCGCTGCGCTGGTGCAGTCGTATTCATGTGATATGAGATCACGTGTTGTTGAATGGATAGTATATGGGCAGTATTGGGCGAATACCTCTTAACTAGTCTATTGGGCTGAAATGGTGAAGTCTCCCTGTTGTTCGGGGTTCAGGTACCCAGGATGTCAATATGAGCCGCATGTGCCTGCGCAGCCTTCCATTTATCGGGTGACCTTCGACCCTCAACGGAGCATCACCAGAGATTGTCACGTTGAAGGTGCAGCTGAATGGAGGGGAACTAACGACGTCAACAGTTAGCCGTAATAGGAGTAGCTCCGCGGCGGAAGCCCCGCTCTCTAGCGACAGACACTGGCGAAACCCCCTAGAAATAGATCTCCAGAGGGGCACCTCGCTGAGCCAGTGCCAGTCGCTCCTGACGGCAACTGGAGCCGTCAGTTGTATTTGTGATCCAAGTCTCAAGGTGCCTCAGCAGTCCGGCCACTCGAACCATCACCTCCTCCCAACTGCGTTCACGTCTTGTTTCTTGCATAACAGCATCATCCCTCGACAACCGCGTACGTCTCGTCCCTTCGCTCAACGACCTATTCAGTCATCGCTTCCACGACCGTTTGCAGGCCCTCGCGAAAACGACCGATACCGCCTGAGGAGATCTTTCCGCAACCGAAACCGACGAGGCTGCAACGCCCAACCTTGACTTCACCACGAGCATCACCTTCAGAAACAGCGACTATCCATTTCTGAGATCTTATGCAACGCGGACTGCAGGCAAGACCGCGCGCCGACCCTGAAGCACAATACAGCTGCAGCAGCGCACTAGGCTGGTCGTTCCCACCAGCTAGCTGGCCGCCCTTCTTGAATATCGCCGCCCTCGACGACATCATCAAATATGAGGCCCGCGCTACCTCAGCATAATGGTGACCCAGGCAGCTCTTCGCGACCGGGCCGCTCAGTATCGGCCTCCGATGAACAAGATGATTCCCGGTCATCTTCGTCGACCGAGTCGCCTGCTGCCGCCGATCACGAAGAATCCGATTTCTTTCTCAACAATAACGACTCACAGTCCTCGCTCGGCGTCAACGGATTTCAGGATATGGTTATGAATGACGATTGCCCGCCGATGGACCGCTTACCGAACGAGATCCTGATGTGCATTTTCGCAAAGCTTGCTCCGTCAACCCATGACCTCTACCACGTCATGCTAGTCTGCAAGCGTTGGGCCAGGAACTCGGTAGACCTCTTGTGGCACAGGCCGACGTGCAACAACTGGCGCAATCATGGAATCATCTGCCAGACTTTAGGCGTGGAGAACCCATACTTTCGTTACGCAGACTTCATCAAGCGCCTCAACTTGGCTGCCCTCGGTGAAAAGGTCAGCGACGGCAGTGTGCAGCCCTTGTCCGTCTGCACGCGGATTGAACGACTCACGCTACCGAACTGTCGCGGCTTGACTGACCTAGGGCTCATGTCCTTGGTAGATGGAAGCACATGTCTCTCAGCCCTCGATATTTCCAACGACAAGAATATCACCGAACAGTCGATCAACGCGGTGGCCGAGTCCTGCAAGCGTCTCCAGGGCTTGAACATTACAGGGTGTGAGAATATATCCAACGAAAGCATGATCAATCTTGCTCAGAATTGTCGGTCCATCAAGAGACTGAAATTAAACGAATGCTCTCAGTTGCGGGACGATGCCGTCAACGCTTTTGCCGAGAACTGCCCCAACATGCTCGAGATCGATTTGCATCAGTGCCACTTGGTTGGCAACGGTCCCATCACGGCATTGTTGACCAAGGGTACCTCGCTGAGGGAGCTGCGCCTGGCCAACTGTGACCTCGTTGACGACTTCGCGTTCCTCTCTTTGCCGGCGTCAAGGACCTTTGAGCACTTGCGAATCCTCGATCTGACATCGTGCGCCAGACTGACCGATGAGGCTGTGCTGAAAATCATCGATGCTGCACCGCGACTGAGAAACCTGGTCTTGGCCAAATGTCGCAACATCACTGACATTTCTGTAAAGGCGATTGCCAAGTTGGGTAAGAACCTTCACTATGTACACCTGGGTCATTGTGGACAAATCACGGATGAGGGGGTGAAGGAGCTCATCCAACAATGCAACCGCATACGATACATCGATCTGGGTTGCTGCACCAACTTGACGGATGACTCCGTTCGCAGGCTCGCCACGCTCCCGAAGCTCAAGCGAATTGGGCTCGTCAAGTGCAGCAATATATCGGACGAATCTGTCCTGGCTTTGGCAGACTCACATCGTCGTTTGCGACCAGTCAGGGACAGCGCTGGCAGAGTTATTGGCGGACACGGCGATGCTTTCTACTCGTCAAGCCTCGAGCGAGTGCATCTTAGCTACTGCGTGAACCTGACTTTGAAGGTATTACTCGTCCTTTCAGTCCCGAACTACTTAACTGACCCATGTTTCAGAGCATTTTCAAACTTCTCAACTGCTGCACCCGCCTCACCCACCTGAGCCTTACAGGTGTTGCGGCATTCCAGCGCGATGACTTTCAGCCGTTCTGCCGAGCAGCGCCACCCGAGTTTACCCAACACCAACGCGACGTCTTCTGCGTCTTCTCCGGGCACAGCGTGAATCACTTCCGCAACTACCTCAACACCGACGAGCAATTCAAGGAACTTCGAATGAACAGCTCATTCAGGCGCATGCGGGACAGTGCGAGTCACCATCACCAGTCCCTCGCGGGACTCGACCTGTTAGACGACGAGATGAACGATGGCGACGACGACTTTGACGGCATGGACGCAACCATGCATCTTCCAACCGGTGCACCCGCGGGGATCCTCAACTCGCTGAATGGATATGGCCCACCCTCCATACCGAATGTTGGGCTGGCGGGGCTTCCGCAACAATTGAACGGTCCGCTGAACCACTTTCCCGGGTTCGGTAATTGGACCACCCTAGGTGAAATGTTGAACAGCGGACAGGCCAGTCAAGCGCCCGTGGAGAGTGCAGGAGGTGCTAGTACGGCGCCCCTACACATGCCCCAAGCCGAAGCGCAGCCGCCACCTGATGAAGACGCCGCGGATGGGCCCGGTGGCAGCGGGCAGCCGCATCACTCGATTTAAGGAGGCAACGAAATTACTGCAGAGCATTGGCGAGCATTGAGAGCGGCGTTTGGAGAATACCCATCTTCTGTTTTTCGGATGACTATTGACGCCTGTGGCATGCTGTTTCGAGTCAAGGACCTTATTGGGATTTGGGGCTGCTCAGCTAGGAAATGTGGAAGCCGACTGGCGGCGTTTGGCCTTTTTGCTATGAGATGCGAAACTTCCAGTGGAGGTTCAAGGGATAAGACAAGTTGACGATAGAGGACGACATCCAATGAAGATACGACTGCATGAATTAACCAAGGTACATATGCGTGAACTGAAGTGCTTCTGGTTGGATGGGGAAAGACTACCACACCCAGTCCCGAGAACCACTGGATTGATGGTCATCATATACACTCAGGAGTTGTGGTATAGGTCGTAATAAAATTAAGATAATGGTATCAAAGTATATATAAAGCATCATCACAGCACCTGTGTTCACATACAACAAGCATATGTCGACCCAAGCCCTGCGACAGATTGTATGTTGGGGTTAGAAGATTCATGGAACAGCTTCTTAAACAGTCTCAGCCGTCTTCTCATGGCTGCTGGCTGCGCTGCTCCCGGCAACAGGGGGGACCTGGCTGGAGATGACGCTGGCATTGTCCGACAGGTGACGAGTGAGCTCGACATAGTCGTAGGCGAATTCACCGAGCTGGCAATCGTCCATGCCGAGCTCCTCCTCCTCGGGGGAAGCACGCAGGCTGAGGCCAGGCACAAGGTTCAGGAGGAACAGGATGAGGCAGGTGAGGACGAAGGACCAGGCGAAGGCGGCCACGGTACCGGCGAGCTGGTAGCCCATCTGCACCCAGTGTTGCTCGATCCAGCCAAGGGGACCCCACTCGGCCCCATCGAGCTTGGCAATCCAGGAACTGCAATTGTGTTAGTAACGTGTGAAGGAGAGTTATGGGGACGGGGGAAAGGGGTGGCTTACGCAGCAAAGACACCAGTCAGGATGTTACCAACGATGCCGCCCACGCCGTGGACGGCAAAGATGTCGAGCGCCTCGTCGACGCCAATGAGGAACTTTAGCTTGGTGGCAAAGTTGCAGCAGACGCCGCCGACGATGCCGATGATCAGGGCTCCCCAGGGAGTAACGAACCCAGCGGCAGGGGTGATGGCCACGAGGCCAGAGATGGCACCGGAGCAGAAGCCGATGGTAGACCACTTCTTCTCCAGACGGTAGTCGAGAAGGATCCAGGCGAGGGCGGCCATGCAAGCTGCGAGCTGCGTGTTGTAGCTGGCCATGATGGCGCGGATGTTCATGCCGAGGGCAGAGCCACCGTTGAAACCGAACCAGCCGACCCAGAGGAAGACGGTGCCGATCACGACGTTTGTGACGTTATGGGGGCGCCATGGCATACCGGCGGTCCTAGAGTAGCCAGTACGCTTGCCGAGCATGATCGAGTAGGCGAGTGCACAGGTGCCCGAAGCGACGTGGACGGGGCCTCCACCGGCAAAGTCGAGGGAGCCGAGCTTGAAGAGCCAACCGTTGCCGTTCCAGGTCCAGTACGCAATGGGGTCGTACACGACGGTCGTCCAGATGAACATGAAGACAATGGCGGGCAAGATGCGACCACGGTCTGCGACGGCGCCAATGGCGAGTGCGGGCGTGATGGATGCGAACATGCCCTGGTACAGGCAGAAGAGGATGTCGGGCAGGGCATCGGCGCCGTTGGGCTGGGCGATGACATCTCGCAGACCAATCATGCTCATGTCGCCGAGGAACGCATTGCCGGTGCGGGAGAAAGTGAGGGAGTACCCCCAGAAGAACCACTGGAAGCCGACGACGGCGACGGAGAGCATGGAAAGTAGGAGCAGCTCGAGAGCAGACTTGCGACGGGCGAGACCGGAGTAGAACAAACCGACACCGGGAATCATGAGGAGGACGAGAACGGCGCAGATGATCATAAAGGCCATGTGGCCCGTCTGTAAGAGCTGTCAGCTGAGGCATTCCCGCGGACGAGGCAGGCAGGCAGCCGCGCCTGGATGGGTGGAAGGACTCACGTCGTAGAACACGTTGAGGTCGGAGACGCCAGTGTCCCAACCTGGTGCGGCATCGCTGGTCGTGCCATTGTACTCTTCCTGTCGCTTGAGGACGTCCATGCTAGGCAATTGTCACTCAAAAGGCCGTTTTCAGGATGATCGTCTGGGTGAAGAGAAAGGAGATGCAAGGGACGATCTGACCAGAGACAAGAGGACCGGGATGGAGGTTATATAGAGTCTCCGCGAGGGTGACGAACCCAAGCTGAACAGGGATCAGTTAATTACCGTGTTCGGGCTCTGTCACGTCTGTCCGACTCTACTCCGTATCGCGTGTCGAGTCACTATCATGTGGGCTTGCCGCTCGAGGTGGGCGTGGTTCATGGATGCGGCTAGCCAGGGATCGTTGCTGGGCGTGGAGGGTGGCTTGTGGGGGAGATAAGGATAGTGCCGTGCCGCGTCAGTGATGCTGAACATCAATTTGACCTTGGCGGTGTTCGCGGTATGGAACGTAGGAACTCGATGAACGTGAACATGATATGTAAATCTATCGAGATTGCTGCTGACGCTCGATCGTCCTTGTATTAGTGGCAATGATGGACATCCCAGAATCGACCTGATCTTGTTTAGCCCTATCCGGAAAAGAAGGACTGGGTGTCATCGGCTGTGGATCTACATGTAGGAATCTGATGGTCGCTGGAAATGGTTAGCAATACTAATGTTCATCATTCATCAAGATAGCTCAGCTATCGCGTTCTTGATACGTAGCATCATCGCGGCAACGTCTCTCTTGGCACTTGAAGCTGAGCAGTGTCTCTCTCGCGCCAACGAACCATGTTCTGATCACCACCAGCCAACAACTCATTTTCTTCGAAAGGGTCTCAAACTTTAGGCCAGTTCGGAGCGGGATCATGCAGCACGA
Organism: Emericellopsis cladophorae; assembly: GCF_022114955.1. Taxonomy (NCBI): domain Eukaryota; kingdom Fungi; phylum Ascomycota; class Sordariomycetes; order Hypocreales; family Bionectriaceae; genus Emericellopsis; species Emericellopsis cladophorae. Next base: position 93,413 of record NW_026250949.1, read on the forward strand.
CGTCTCGTTGTGTCGTCCCAGGTGGTGGGCCCCACTGATAAGGATCCAGCCTGCCATAGGGCGCACACCCCCCTTTCGAGCGCAGACGCCTCGAGCGCAACAGAACGCTATCTGCGGCTGTGCTGCCATCGAGACATCTTCAAAGCTCAAACCAGTCGTGGATGAAATGATCATGCCGTTTGCTACCGTCATGATCCTCACGTTTTGTGATGCTTTCGGCTAGGACTTGTGTTGGCGCTTGTGGGTCGGCATGAAATAAGCTTAACCGACCATGTCTTCCACGCGGAGCGCGCAGCGTGTCAAGTGATGTGATGAAAGCCTCTGAGATCATACGATTGTGTGGTGCTGTTGATTCAGTTGAGGATCATGATCGTAATGACCATTGACAACAGCGAGTGGACAGCCGACAGACGGGCAAGAAGGTAATTAGTTACTCTTCTCAGGCTGTGGGGAGCACAGCCCAAGCCAACAAGACCGCCGTAGGATGTGGCAGTTTAGGAATATTAGAAGCAAGAGCGCGGAAATCGTCGCATTCTATTTCGTATCTGTATCCTCTGTTCGTTTGCATTCCTCTCCCTTTGATGAGCTTTCTGTCGCCGTGTCAAGAGCGCAGGTAAAATCCGTATGGTATGATTGGCTCATCGCCTTATCACTTGGCGAGATATTGCTCCACAATCCCCGGCTCTCGAGTCGTGGAGGGTGTGCCACTATCATCCGACAGGAAGCCTGAAGGCATCCCTCTCTCTACACCGACGAACAGCATGTGCGCATTGCCGTTATCAGTGAGCAGTTCGAGAGACGGAATTGATGAGCAGGGGTTTGGCGGACACATGGCCCGACCGAGGAATGAAGGCTCTGGGTCTATTTCAATTTGTCAGATTCTCTCTCCAAGCGAGGTCCGTATCTCTGACTGCGTAGGCGCACGATACGGCTGACTGCTGGTCTGCGATGCCGAGTAGCAACAATAATCGAGATAGAAGCGTAGGCGTAAGGCGTAAAGTAGCGCATTCCCTTGAACCCACACTCCGAGCTGTCCAAAGATGCCGGTTTCCAGGTTTCGCGATCGAGCGCCCGCACAGCTCTGGAAAACAAGCGTTACCACGTTGTGCTTGCGGGCGTTACAATGCGAGATTGAATCGCATATCAGATCTACCCGTCCGTCTCCGCGGGGAAGAGTCTGGGTCATGAACTTGTATAAATAAGTCCTGTCTTGTCCCTTTGTTGACTCTTGAATGCTGAGTTTGTGTCCCTCGTTCTTCTGCGGAAGGCGTTCGGAAGGGCTCACTCGACCCGCCAGATCCTTATCGCTCCTGCTCGCATCCACACCAGTCTTTCTTCCGCATAACCGAGCTGATAGCCTGCCGCCGCACCTTCGAGTCAAGTCAGGGTAACTTTCCACGCCCGCTTTGCTGAGCAATCTGGGTCTCATCTGGCCATCGAACGATTTCGGCGGCAAAGGCGGAATCGATTCGCCTATGGGCTCTGACGGGCCAAGACAATGGCGCGAGACATTTGATGCAAATCATATGCCCAGATGTGGGATGTCCTTCAGCATCTTATCAGTGAATGATATGAAGTGTGACCCAATTGGGTCGTGTCTGCCAAGTCCAGTCCAAGCGTTCCTAGCTCGACAGCCTGGACACTCCTGGACAGGCGAAAGCGTTGAAGCCGATCTATTGACACTCAGGAAAGACAGGAGGGACGGCAACGCTGTAGTGGCAAACGGCCTGGGTAGTTGGGAACGACCTGAAGCGTCCGTGTTGAACGCATCGTTTATCCACAACCGGGTCCGAAATTTTTTCATGGCCTTCAAGAGTATTGCTTGAAATGAATGGTCTTCGAAGGTCGCATGACTGTTCCGATGGTTATGGCCAAGATGGTGCCTAGTAATCATAGCACATCGAGCGGCGCTGAATGATTCGTAAGGGCTTTGAAGCGCAATGGGTGCAGTGGTCGCCGTCGATACGTGTTTCTCTCGAGATCGTCATTTTACTTTCGCCGCCTCCTCACACCACTCGGCTTCCAGCTCTCTTAACCTCTCCCGGGCCTTGCCTGCAGCATCCCCCTCGAATGCATCTACCATTTCTCTGGGAATGGTATCGAGCACATATCGCGCCACAGTCTCGGGATCACGCTCCTTGGGTCTCCCTATACCCACCGCCATCCTCACAAGCGGGCTCTCTGGGAACCTTGCTTGGCTGATCACGCCTCTGATGCTCTTGAGTCCATTGTGACCCTTGTGGGACCTTTCCCAATCCACCAACCTCACAACGCCAAGTGGTTTTTCGAGCTCGTCGTGCAGGATGACCAAGCAGCAGTCCTTGGCTTCGTAAGTCTTGAGCATCTCTGCCCATGCTCGTGCGACGAAAGGCCCAGAGACATTCATCAGCGTCGGCGACTGGACAAGCGTGTACTTGGAGCCTTGCGATACAAGCGCGTTGGCCTTGCCGAACTTGTTTTGAGCGAATGGAGGCTGGTTGGGCAGCAGAGGCGCGAGGCCACGAAGGGTGAAATGACCGGCTGAGTGCAGAGACGTATATTTTGGTAAGGGGTTGCCGAGGCTGATGACCAGGTAGCGTGGGTTCACCATGGTTGCGACTGTGAGGCGAGGCGGACAAAAACAATGAGCACAAACAGAAAAAAGACAACGGCGAGGTGAATAAGATCTGGACTTTGACGTGCACCTTGTGCTCTATGCGCTGGTGGTGAGAAATACTTCCATTGAGCCATGCTATGATCTTCAGTGGGTCCGAAACTGAGCTGTGATCACATGATCTCGTCTGGTAGACCGGGAGCATTGCATCATTCTGGCGATCTTAAAAGATTGTCAAGCTTCCAATAACAATCTAAGAATGCTTTTGATTCCTCTATTAATGAGCTTGCACTGATTAATCACTTCCAGGTGCGCAGGAATTGTGATTACTGCCCGCCTATGGCTCCAATCTAGCTTGCTGCCTCACTGACGTCGGCGGCCCCAGCCACAGTCCCGCCCACTTGGACGTATTGCCGATCGTGGCTGCGCCTCGAATGAATGCCGCTCATCGTCACCCCAACGAGCGCATCATCATCCTACGACCCATCCACCACAGCGCTCGCGGTAAGCTGAATAAATCGACATTGCCCCAAAACGCCAGCATTAAGACGCGATCACACACAGCCACGACTATCAAAACACCGGCAACATGTCTTGGGCGGGTGCGTATCACACACCCCGCAGAGGGGCTACAGGCTGATTGTGTGGCAGGGTTCAAGAAGAATGTGAACCGCGCGACGACGCAGGTGATGATGAAGACGGGTCATGTCGAGAAGACCAACGATCGCGACTATGAAGTGGAGGAAAGGTGCGCGACGAGCAGCGCTCAAAGATGCCCGATCATCCAGCTAACGCGGCCAGACGATTCAAGACAATGGAGGCTGCCTCGCTACAACTACAAAAGCACTCGAAAGGCTACCTGGATTCGTTGCGAGGTACGTGGACCTTGCGGCCCCGTTTGTCCGCACGTTGTAGGACTGGCTAACTCCCTCAGCCATGACTGCCTCCCAAATGCGAATTGCCGAAACAATCGATGCCTTCTACGGCGACTCTGGCGCGAAAGACGGCGTGTCCCGCTCGTACAAACAGGCTGTCGAAGATCTCGACGCCGAAACAATCAAGGCTCTCGACGGCCCCTACCGCACAACCGTTCTCGATCCCATCACGCGATTCTGCGCTTACTTCCCCGACGTGAACGAGTGTATCAAGAAGCGATCACACAAGCTGCTGGACTACGATGCCCTGCGCGCCAGAGTGAAGCGCCTCGCCGAGAAGCCCGACAAGGACGCGACCAAGCTCCCACGGACGGAGAAGGAGATGGAGATGGCCAAAGCAGCGTATGAGCAGCTCAATGAGCAGTTGAGCAGTGAAATGCCCCAGTTGATAGAGCTGCGCGTGCCGTATCTGGACCCGACGTTTGAAGCGCTCGTCAAGATCCAGCTGAGGTTCTGCGCCGAGGCGTACTCACGGATGGCGCAGGTTCAACAATATCTGGATGCGGACACGAGAGAGCAGTATGCAGAGGGCCATCTCGACGCAAGGGTGGAGCAGGTGTTACAGGAGATTCGGGAGTTGAGCATCAGTGGCACAGTCTGAGCTGGGATGGTCTTGCTGTTGTACCAATTGCATGGATAATGATGGTTGATGTTGGCACATGCTGCCAACGCTCGCTTGTGTTATTAATGACTCATGAAAGCTACTATTGAACTCCTTGCGCTGCACCTTGAGCTTTGAAGAGATCATGCACGCTCAGGCCCGAGCCGCCAATAGCCTGCGTGGCCGCTCCAGCCTCGACCTCGCCCTTCCCGACTGGACCGTTCGCTCTGACGTACTCCCATATAGTTCTCATCGCTTCCTGGTTGATACTTCTCGTCTGGCTTTCGTCGTTGTGCAACCATACTCCCAGTGTCTTGTCGCCTTGACCTTGCCATTCCTCGCCCACCGTGAGAATGGTGAGCTCGCCTGAGACTTCTATATCCTGTACCTCGCCTAGGTCAATCACCAGGTTGCTCAGCCCGCGCCGGTTGAGAATGAAGAGGCAGGCTCGCGCTCGTTGCAGAGGATCTGTCGGCAGAGGATCCTGCGTGCAGGTGAACATTGTGCCTTCCACGCCGCTCTTGTCCCATTTCCCCTCTTCGTTGAATGTGTATAAGACGGCGTTGGCTGCAATGCTATTGATGCTGTTTATGCTGGGAAGGTAGCGGCGGAGCACAGCAAGATTGAGCTGGGTGTTTGTGCGTGTCGGTGGAGGAGGCGCATAGGAGCCTTCGGTGGCGTGGTTGTTTTGGCCTGCGAATGTGTCGGATTCGTAATCAGACGTGAGTGGCGCGCGGCCAGATGACTGTCGATTGTGACCATGATTCCGACCCTTGCGCTGTTGCTTAGACATGCTGACGAGGCCGCAGGCTGAATGTGTATGGTTGACTTGGTCGGTGAATCTAACACGGTAGACAAGTATGCGCAGACCGTTTCGATGATGTTAGGTGGCTTGCAATCGGAAAAAGGCCAGTTAATTTGGGGCATGATTGAAGCAAGTCGCGATGCACAATGCGAAAGCGGCTTGCTGCGCTTATCTGATCTGCGATAAGAAATGGCCAGCGCAATGACGCCAATCGCCATCGCGGGGCTTGAGGACGTATAGTATCTCACCACTCCACGTGAACACATACCATCCCCACGTCCACACGGGACATCACACTCCTTGCTTATCACTACATCGCAACTCGAAGATACTCCCTAATATTGGTGCTCTATCGTTATACCCGGTCCGCGTGCTGTATCGGCGTCGTTCTGTCTTCCTTATCTCCCACTATGGTCTAGAAGATCGCAAGAAAACGAAAGCCTCGATCCCCTTCCATTGTCGGACAGCGGCACCCCCTCGAACAAGCCTGCGGCGTGTTCCACGAGAAATTTCGCGCCATGGAAGAACAGAGCGATTCTCTGACGTCCGAACCGGTTGACCTCACGAACGCGGCCACTGCGTCGCCCCAGTCGCTTGCGAAAGCCGTCCACGCGCGTCGATCAGAATACACGCGGCGGCACCAGATCAAGGTAAAAATTGGATCATGGAACGTCGCAGCCTGTCTTGGTACCGACAGGGATCTTGCGCGATGGTTCGTTGATGGAGAGGGCCTGGATCAACAGTTTGCGACGCTCAACCTTCGACAACACGCTGGCACAGAAACGACCGGGAAGGAGGCGCAAGGCGACGCGCACGACCCGATCCGTCTTGTAGGGGGTGAAAATGTGGGATTGTACATCTTGGGACTTCAAGAGGTCGTCGACTTGAACCTGACAAAGGAGTACATGACGCGAGCTGTGTATACGGATAACAGTGCCACTCAGAAATGGCAGGCCGCCTTGGAGGCAGCCATGCCGGCTGGCTACACGCTTGTATCTGTGGAGCAGATGTTTGGATTGTTGCAGCTCGTGTACGCCAGCCCAGAGCTTGCGCCAACCATCGGGAACGTGTGCACCAGACAAGTCGGCACCGGCATCGGAGGGTGGTTTGCGAACAAGGGTGCTGTTGCGACGCGACTCATTCTTGGGGAGACTACGCGCATGGTGTTTGTCAATTGCCACCTCGCTAGTGGCGAGACAACGGCAAACCTAGACAGGCGGTGCGCTGATGCAAAGCAAATTGTGGCCAAGACACAATTCGACCCTGTTGTCCAGGCTGGCGTTGAGGAAGACGAGGGAGAAGGTATTGGCGCTGAGGATTTCGCCTTTTGGTTCGGAGATCTCAACTACAGACTGGACGGCCTGCCAGGTGAAGACATTCGGAGGTTGCTTATGTTGCATACCCAGGGCGAATATGACCTGAGCAAGGGGTCGAAAACGGATCCGCCTGAAGGTGAAGGCGTGATAGTGATGCGGAGCTCAGAAGACGACGATAACACCACGACAACGTCCTCATCATCGCACTCGAGAAACCAGAGTCTTGAATCTGAAAGCTCTCTACCAGATCCAGACGACTTTCCCGAGGATCCGAGTCAAGATCCGACGTCACTACAAGCCACCCTGGACTCGTTGCTCCCGCATGACCAGCTGAGAAGGGCGATACGGGAGCGGAAGGCGTTTTACGACGGATGGCGAGAGGGTCCCATTACCTTTCCGCCAACATACAAATATGACATCGGGTCTGTTGGTCTGTTTGACTCGAGCGAGAAGCAGCGTGCGCCGAGTTGGTGTGATCGGATACTGTACCGCACGCGACGAGATAAAGAAGTGTATGAGGCAAAGAACAAAGAGGAGGAAGAAGCCAAGAAGAAGGATACCGAGATGAAACTCCGAGGAATCGAAGACGACGAAGACGTGCTTTTCACGTACGACCCCGGTACGGACGGGGAATCGCCGTCGGCAGAAGGGCCAGAGATGGGCTATGACGAGTACGACGAGAACGAAGAAGAACCAGAACCAGACGTCGTCACGACTAAGGACGGGTACGAAGACCGCATAAAGTTGGATATATACACATCGCATCAGGGAATCACATCATCAGACCACAAGCCTGTGGTATCTCTCTTCACACTGGATTACGATGCAGTTGTACCAGAACTCAAGAGCAAGGTCCATGCCGAAGTCGCCAAGGAGTTGGATCGCGCAGAGAACGAGGGGCGCCCTGGCATCACGGTGATAGCAGAGTCGGGCAAGGGCGCCGATGAGAGCGCCATTGACTATGGCGAGATCCAATTCTTGGAGCGAAAGCTCGCATCCGTGACTATTGCGAACACAAGCGGCGTATCCGCGACTTTTGGGTTTGTCGAGAAGCCACAGCACGGGGGCCTCGAGGAGAATGTGTCCGACCGATGGACAACTACGTCCTTCGCCATCCCAGACGACGAGAACGCAGAAAGTGAGGCTCTAGGGAAGAGTGTCACGCTTGAGCCGGGCGAGACAGTACTTGCTCACGTTGCTGCATATATATCTTCAGTATCTTTGCTTCAGAGTCTGAACAATGGAAGCGCTAAGCTGGAGGACGTCTTGGTACTGCGTGTGGACGACGGACGAGATCACTTCATTCCAATACGAGCATCGTGGCAGCCATCATGCCTCGGTCGCTCTATTGATGAACTCATCCGCGTCCCTGACGGCGGGATTCGATCATTCATCAAGCAATGGGCTATCGAGGGCTCAATACCAAGTGATACCGAGCAGAAGTTCTCAGCACCTCAGGAGCTCTTCAAGATCACGACCGCCATGGAAGATCTTGCAGAGCGTTGCATTGCTGACGAAGCAATGTTAGATGAGGTCACTGTGCCAAAAGCAGCGGGTTGGCCATTGGAGGCCTCGACTTGGACAGCTCCATCTTCTACCATGGATGAGCTCAGCGGCCGGCTAGTTACGGCCTTAGACACGGGAGAGTCTCTAGTTTCGTCGCTTCCTGTCGAAACAAGCTCAGCGCACAAGCTAGAGGCCCTAAGCTCGATACTGCTGCTATTCCTGTCGAGCCTAACGGACGGGATCATACCCTACCATCTTTGGCTCAAGATCGAAACGGCGTTGGCCACCTTGTCACCTGCAAGGCCACCCGACGCGAAGCAGAAGCTTTTGGATACACTCACTATAGCTCCATCCCACAACATTGCATTTGTGTTTCTCACCACGGCTTTGTCGAGAATCGCGACCGAATTGACACCACCTGCTCCTGCCTCGACACCAGTCCCTGTGCGGAGACTGAGTTTCCGCAAACCGCCGACGGGAGGCAACGAGGCAGCGACCATCAAAGGGCGACGAGCAAAAGAGAGGAGGTTCTCCGAGATCATAGCACCCATGATATGCCGCTCAACAGAGGCCAACGCTCCGAAAGACAAACACACCAAAGAGCGGGAACGAGTAATGATTGAAGTCTGTGTACGCGCCGAGGATGCTCTCTAGAAGGAATTTGGATTGGAGAGTCATAGAAGGAGGCGTTTGGCGAAGTCTTTACCTTGATGCGACTGAGTTGCTTGGCACATGGAGCAGGTGAGATGGGAAGCAGGCAAAGTAGCCGTGCACTTGGGAATAGATAACTAACTGCGTTTTTACATGATGTTGTCTCGGAAGTCTGAGATATCGGATGAGTTCTCGGTGCCTTGTCAGCATAGATTTGGAAGTCATGTACCAGATTCTGGCTATGGGCATGCAAAACTGAAGTGTCGTCGCCAGGCCTCCAGATGCATTGCCGAGCAACATCAAACAGTACTCCCGTCGTTTGGGCGACTAATTCCCGGATCTTGTCTACCTTTATAATTTGCGAATATGCGCCACTAGGAGAACAACGTTGCGGCAGTTGCCGCGATAGCGTCAAGGGCATTTGCTACTCGACACCCCATAAGGACGACGGGCACCGACGAGCTGTCAAGGACATCCATTTCGACGTCGATGTTGGATACGCGTCCTTATGAAATTGTGGGAAGTTTAATCAGACGCAAATTCGCTTGAGTTTTCTGCTGTCAAGCCGATTGTACCGGCTGATGGCTGCACCCTTCCGGAGGTGGTCGGGCCTAAACTTCTCCTAGATGATCAAGGGCTCATTCGTTCAGATCCGCGAGATATGTGCGATCGTTTAGCTTGCAATTGGAATCTTTGAGTATGCACCAGCCATTGCTTGCTGACAAAGGTTTTCTGTCGCGTCGAAATCGTGCCCTCAGGGATGAGGTTGACGACCAAACACTAATCGTGCTGGACAAGACGGCTCGGCCAGACCGTAAGCTATCCATGAGTTTGGCAAAACGCGAAGATTGACGGAATTAGTCCGGTTCAGATCCAAGTGAGGTCTAAGTCACGCGAGAAGCCAAAGACAGATGTCCTCATTTTGACTTTAGTTAAGCCCAATCCATAAGGGAATTGTACCTGAAGTACCTACACTGGAGGACAACGCGAGAATTACGCCCAGGACGGACTGTGCATATCGCTAGGACACCTTTATGAACCACGATTTCACCTGGCAATGCTTGATTACTTCGCCTGTCATTGATAGCTCTTGCCTGGCAATAATTGCCTACCCAAGTACTTACCACGGACAGACAGGATGGTCTGCCGTCAACCACGTGATAGGCACAGCAGCAACAAAGACACTCCATACTCTCCTTCTGCCACAATGGAAGAGAAAATAGGCAGAGCGCCTCGTCATTTCCCAACAAACCTTCATTGTGTGGGAAGTGGCCAGTTAAACTCGGCCCCAGTCTCTTAGACAACAATCGTTTTCGGTTGACCGCCTCCTGGGTCTCTGCCTCATTGCCCTGGTCATGTTTAAGTTTCGAACGGACAAGTTGGTTTACAGATCTCTGCTCATTTTTTCCAGAGATTTTCGAGTTCACGCAAATCAAAGTTTGGGCGACAAGCTATTTCTAGCTCCCAAATTCTGTTGCCTTTTTCTTCCTGTTCCTGGACCAAATCCAGCAATACGCCCCTTATAAACATCGAGCCTGGCCTGCGAGGTGTCCATATCTCGACCACACTCGCAAAAGCATTCTCAATTCTGATACCCTATTCTTCTACGCCTTCTTGCCGGTCAAACACTTCCTACCAGACGGCACTAACCTATTCAACTCTACATCATGGCTAATCAAGATACAAACCCACCCGGAGAAACTATCCCTCAGTCTTCGCGTCCCCTTCCACATCGACGCATGGGTGCGCAGCGCAACCAAGCACTACCTAATCCCCAGCCGTGGCTAGCACTCCAAAAGTTCCAGTGGGACCTACATGTGTCTACGCGCACCGCCAGTCAACTACAAAGGGTTGCAGTGCATAAGAGCATCAATTTACGGTATGCATGCCTTCAAGAGACAGAGACTCTGGCAGTCGCGCATTCATCGCCTTCAGCCGTCCAGAGCGTCTATCCAGTGCAGGCAGCATATCTGCCCCAGCATCAGCTGGATGCTAGGGACTACTGGGACACCCTGCTCTCGCATCAGAAGCCTGAAGATGCTGACCTCGAACGTGTCACTCGTCTGCTTAGACTTCGCGAAATCCAGTCCGAGGACATTGAAAATGACAGCGCAGCCGGTGATACCCCCTTGCCTACTCCGGTGCAACTTTCGGTTGCTGGGGGATCCCAGTCAAGTCAAGATGAGACTGTGGACAATTCAAGCTCGATGGAGGACATGGCGGCGACCTACATGGAGCAGCCTAACCCATTCGACGACATGAGCATACCAATGGATTTAGACGTTGCCGTCCCCTGCGGAATCGACTCCATGCAGGCGGAGGCTCCTCATAATGATGGCGCATCGCGCCATGATGAAGGCAAATCAATGGAGGGCGAGAGCCTCTACTTCAGAGACGACGAAATATTGTCAGGCACAGAGAATACCGCCGGCCAAATGCTCGCTGACTGGCTTGAATCCAATGAATCAGACTCAGAGCTCCTCCCTGACGCGAAATCTGAGAATCCCGCAGCGTCTGAGAATCTCGCAGGGTCCGAGAAAAGGTCTGAGAATCTCTCAGACACGGCGACCTCATCTGAAATCAGTGACTACACTGACGACATGGACAATGGGCTCGACATGCCATTCTTGCCTCTAGACCAACCAGCTCCCCGCGCTCTTCGCTGGCCGTCTGCTGAATGGATTCGCGAGTACCCCGATAATGACGCTTGGTCGTCCAATTTTTACGACTATCTGTTCAGAGTTGAACAAATTCGTCGAAGCATCAAGTCAGAATTGCAGCAACGGGACTTGGGGAATGCTGGGAGCGCGGACAGCGCCATGGCTGACGCAAGCAAACTGGCAGGGGCTGCGTATGAAGATAGGGGCAAGGACGAGGACAATGTCGATGGCCGATTCGATCTGCTCCAGATGCAGAACACGTGGAACGCAGACATCGCCGAAGATGTGATTGAATTCTTCAACGAAGCTGGGCCCGATGCCACGCTCATAAGCGCTGCGCACCTGCGCCGCCTCAAAGCGACGGTCGCGCAGCTGGAAATCATGGTCAATATCTCGGCCACGTCCATAGCCCGTCGTCAGAAGATGCCTGCGAGCCGCAATCATCTCTTCCAAGGTCTGGCGAGCGCGCTCGGCGACAAGAGCCATGTGATGCATTCTAAGGGTTTAGGCAGCACATTGCGAGAAGTGGTCTCCGCGGATGAGCCCTGGCCAGAGCCTTGGGCGGTAGCCCTGTTTCGCCCCGAAAGACGTAAACTTTTCGTCATGGGCCAGAAAGAGTACCAGACTTCAAAGACAGACGACCAGGACGGGCTATCTTTTGTTGACGCCGGAGAGGCTGAATAGGAGCCAGCCTCGTTCCCAGTAACCAATCCAGCGCGACTCGTAGCGGAATGGAGCTGGTGATGATGTTTTTGTGTGGTAGATGAATAGGCGTCATTTGGTCGGAGGATATACCCAGCGATGGCGATAGGAGAAAGGGGGGCAATCAGCCCCAAGGCGAATCTCGTGGCGTTTTTCTGGACAAGCATGTTAAATACCATAAAATGGTATTTCCTGGATATGACTTGAATCGGTCGTGGTGACAGTTGCCGCGAAGAGTGGGTGGCTTCTTGTTTGACGAGCTCAAAGGCGGCATGATGGCCCTTACGAATTATAATCCTTGTATAACCACGGGTCGTCCAGCAACTCCTTGGCCGTGCGTCTCTCCCCAGGCAACCACGTCAGCATTCTCTTTACAAAACAGATAAACCTGCGCTTCTTCTCCCCCTCCATGCATGTGATTGATTTTTCAAAGGAGAAATCAAGAGGTATATGAGTTTCTTTCAGCAAGGTCGCTGATGGGTCATGTTAGTCAGAGAAATAGGGTGCTTCTTTAGTCGATATCGTACCGTCTCGCTGGCAGAACATGCTTGCTCTTTCGCCCTGGGAGACGAGGGGCGTGGCACAGGAGTGCTGTGATTTGACCCAGGTGAACAGAGTCATTGTTCTCTTTCGGATTGTGAGGATCCATGGGGCGGAACAGAGGCTGGATCTGAAGGTCCCAGAAGTACAGCCACGTCATCCTCAGTGAGAACACTCCAGCAGATAATTTACTTCTTGTCCTCACCAAAACACCCAGCCAGAGACTTGACGGGAGAAGAGGGCGGCGCGTGGCAGCAGCACCCGATTGGGCAACTCGCCAGCCTCCTCTGCCAATCATGTCCTTGTCCCAGTTTGTAGGTGTTCGGGCGTCCAGGGTATTCCGTCGGTGGTGGCCACTAAAAATGGCCTGCCAAGCGGGAAGGAGGGGCCGGGCCACTGATCGTTGATCGTTCCTTGCGCCCAGTCCTGATCCCTGAACCGAAGGCACGTCCTTCATGTGACTGGCACTCCCACATCCCACATCCCATCCGTGCTCCGTCTCCCATTCTCTCGTGATACCCTCATCGCGCAACATAGCGGCCGTTCCGCAATTCACAGTCGCAAAGAGACCTGACCACGGGAATCGAGATATGATCCAACTACCACCATGGGCTTCTTCACCCGCCGCGAAAAGGTGAAGGAGTCGCCACCATCCTCAAAGCCGCGAACAAGAACCAGGTCGAAACATCATAGCTCCTCTCCCTCTTCCAAGCCCCGCGATACCCATGAAAGCATACGCAACGATGCGCTGCCCATACGCCCGCCACCTCGGCCTGCGACGGCTCACCAAGACTCGCGACAGTTAGCGTTGCCAGCATCCGATGAGCATCGCCATGAACATGCCTGCGGCCAGGTTGTCGTCAACCACAACTACTACTTTTCTGGACAGCCCATACCCCTTGAACCCAGCTATCGTTCCTTCTCCCTGCCGTATGGCAACAGCGGCAAGCTCAATCAATCGCCCGCCAACAAGTCGATGGTGAACCTTGCCACCCACAACAACAGCCTCTCGAAATGGTACGATCAGACCACGAACCTCGTGACTTCGAGCATCAATGCCTGTGACGAGGTCGCTGCTCGTCTAAACAATGTTCTCACACTCATTGACGGCGAACACATGAATGGCACAGAGACGGACCTGTTCAAGTGTCACCAGTCGTCGGCACCGTCCCGCGAGGATCTGCGACGTCATCATGAACATAAGGGACGGAGAAGAAGGACATCAAATGAGCGACAACACGACCGAAACAGGTACAAGGCTGTCGACGAGGAAACACAAACTAAGGAGAAATGCGCCGCAACAGACACGGCCGCCCAAGTCGTGCGCGGCAACTACTTCTCCAAGGTTGAGATGTACGCCAACTCCAAGTCCCCGACCAAGACCCAGCCATTCGCTGTCTATGTGCCTACTTGGCCCCTCCTGTGCCTCGCCGCGCAGTACTCTCTTGCCGTGTACGAACGTCCGGCGGGCCGCGAGGCCGAGGCGCATGTCTCGAGCGATTGGCGTACCGGGACAAAGGCCATGTGCATCAAAAGTGTGCCCATGGACCACATGCATACCATTGTCTTTGCAATCCGCGGGACCGCGAGTTTCATGGACTGGGCCGTGAATCTCAACACGGCGCCCGCCTCGCCAAGAGAATTCCTGGACGATGAAGGGAATCTATGCCATGCCGGCTTCCTCAGCGTCGCAAGGAAAATGGTCAAGCCAGTCGCGGCACGCTTAAGAGAACTCTTAAAGGAGGACCCGTCGAGATCAAGATACAGCCTGCTCATCACGGGCCATTCGGCTGGAGGAGCCGTCGCTTCCCTTTTGTACGCACACATGCTAGCCGCGACAAAGAAGGCAGAGAGCGAGCTGAACATTCTCACCGGAAGCTTTAAGCGCGTCCATTGCGTCACGTTTGGCACGCCCCCCATCAGTCTCCTGCCCATCATGAAGCCCGAGCGAAAGGCCCTCAAGAACAGCGTTTTCCTGAGCTTTGTGAATGAGGGCGACCCGGTCACGAGGGCTGACAAGGCCTACGTCAAAAGCCTTTTGGAACTTCTAGGCCAGCCTGCGCCCGATACAAAGCATAGACTCAAGGAGATGAAGAGCCTGAGCCATCTCAAGTCGAAAGCCTCGCACGCGCGCCTGGAGGGGAGGCCCGTGTGGCCTGTTCCGGTTTGCACGTTGAGCAATGCAGGTCGAATCGTCGTTTTACGCTCTGCTAAGAGCAGTGATGGCGCACCGAAAGATCGCATGACGATACGCGACAGGTTAGACGAGGGTGTCGTGGCGAGTGTCTGCACGGATGATCAGTTACGGGGGTTGATATGGGGTGATCCCGTGGCGCACCTGATGAAGCTGTATGCTGGAAGAATCGAGATGATGGCGGTCAAGGCTGTGACTGTGAGGGGCAAGTAGCTGGCAGTGACTAGAGCCAGCGTTGCATGTAATGAATGATGCGGTTGGTAGGCGAGATACTTCGAGCAATAGTAATGAGAACACGATTCAAACGGAGGTCCTGCTACGGATCCATCTATGTACGGCCCATGTCCTTCTCTTTCAATTACCCCGAGGTCCCAAATTATGCCCAGAACGCCAGGCCCCATAAATGTTTCGTCCGTGATACATGAGAATATATCGGTTGTGTCCGTCGTCAAAGAACAAGAAAACAAAGCCGTCGCTTTACCAAAGTAGAGTAAAAACAAAGGGGAAAAGTTAAAGTACAGGCGCAACACAGCTCAAAACGTCTACTGCAGCGCCCCAAAGTCGATCTCGTTGCTCATCGACCCAAGCCCCACCATACCCTGCCCGCTGTCCTGCCCTGACGGCTGCAGTCCTTGAAAGTCCCCCACCGTTCTCATTGGCACCTGCACCTGGAAGCTGTGCGGCCGTTGGGGTGGAGGCTGACGTAAGGTATTGATGGCCATCTGAGAGTGCTGGATGTGATGCTGGTTCATCCCGTCATACATGTATGGCTGCGGTGGCGGCTGTTGCTGCGGCTGCTGGGTTGTTTGCTGGTGGGGATGGGATGAGTGTAGATGCTGTTGCTGTGACATGTGCGGCTGCTGGTGCGCCATCGGGCTCATGATCTCCGACATGGGCGTGCAGGCATTGAAACCGCCCATCTGAGAGTTGTAGTCGCCGCCCGTGGCCATGATCCCTGGGGAACTGACAAAAGATGAGTTCATATCAGCGGTGGGCTGCTGGGTTTGACTGCTGCTGCCTTGAGAGTCAGGCGTCGAATGCTGCTGCTGTTGCTGCTGCTGCTGTTGCTTCAGGTCCATGGCGGCGGCGTATTGCTGCTCATATTCCTCGGGGGTGAACTTCTGGTCGTACGGGGCCTCCATGTCCATTTGCATCTGGGGAGGAGGTTGGGCCATGCCACCGTTGCCAAAACCGTCAAAGATGTCGACGTTGGCAAGGTTAGGATCCTCTGGTGGGTTCTGGAGCATGGGTGTTGCGAGTCGTGGAAGGATCTCGGCGACGTCGGTCAGGAGCACGGGCAGATACGTGTGATCACCATTGCGGGACAGTGCCACGGTGTTGAGCAGCGTGGCCATTTTGTCTTGGGGCCCAGGTGCAAAGGGGTCGCCAGAGGCGGGCTGGACCGCGAGGAATTCGGTCATCGAGTGAACTATATCCAGGACTGAGGACAGAAGCGACGAGTTCATCAGTTCCATACCCTGCCCGGGGAATTGGGCGGCCATCCGCATGAGGAGATCGCGCGACACGCTGGTCGAGTATGAGTCCTGGCTGGTGAGTTGCCAGACTGTGTTTTTGAGCCAACTCTGATTAACGTGCATGTCGCCGAAACTCGAGTCCCGGCAATAGTAGGACCGCAGGAGATCTCCCATCTGCTTGCGCATGTTGTCAACGTGCGAGGCAGACAAATTGCCGTGTGTCTTGCGCCAGGTGCTGAGGAACGCATCGTCAATGGGCTTGTACGCGTCGACGAGGAGCAAGAAGTTGCCAATGTGGTTTGCGAGGGGGTCGCTTTGATCGTCGTTTGAAGTTGGCACATTGATCGTCGCCTGCAAGGTCAGGGGGCGGTTCTTGCCAACGGCATACGCTCTCTCCATGACAAAGAAAAGCCAGAAAAGCCGGCGACGGCGCGAGGATTCAACGCGGTCGAGCGTAGCGTAGAAGCCTTCCTGGGTCATGCCAGCCATGTGAATGAGGGTCGTGCCCTCGCGCAGGTAAAACCACGCATGATTGTGCATCTCCATGGCATAATTGCAGCCAAAGAGGAAGAAAGTAGTTGCCAGTGCGTTATGTGTCACATTGTCGAGGTGGTCAACACCCCTGCGGACACGTAGCACCTCTTCCATGATGGTCTGACTGCCGGCAATAAGGGCGCCAGGGTACATGTCGAAGTTGAAGTAATCGTTGGCAGGTATACTCATGCCAGGCTGCATCATGACAAAAGCGCACAGCGAGGCAACGAGACAGTACGTGTCGGGATTTTGCTCCATGAAGGGGATCTGAGATTCGATGGCACGTTGATCGAGGATCGGCATCTGAGCGTACATGTGGTCGAAGAAGAACTTGATGCAGGCGTTGACGACATCAGGTGTCAAGAAACCCGGCGTCGGTTTGACGCCTTCGGGAGCAGGCGTACATGGCGCACCGGCGATTCGAGCGTGCACCTTGGTGTGGAGGCTGTTGTGCCGTTGCGTCTCACGAATGTCGCTAATGATCTTTGCGCGGGAACCCTTTGGGCCCTTCTTCTGAGGAATGGCATTGTAGGTGCATGACAAGGACGAGTTGTTGCAGTTCTTGCACGGGTTGAAGCCGTCGCATTTGACTTTGCGCCGGTGGCATGGGTCGCAGGCGCGCTTGATGGCGGCGGTCATGATGGCGATGGAGGGAGCGCGTCGTGGGATCGTATGGGTAGAGTTCAGACAGGCGATGCCGCCGCCTCGTGGCAACGGCAGTCGTCAACAGGTTTCGAGGACTGATTAAGCTTGCCCAACTTGTCGTCGAGGCTTTCGCTTTCGAGATTCGAAACGATTTCCCCGGAAATGGGCGTCTGGGGATTTGCGGGGAGTAAGGCCGAGAAGGAGACGAGCGAGAATTGGGAGTGAGGGTGCAAGCGATGCGGGCAGTGCGGGCGTCGAAGCACTTGCAGGCGTTATTCGGCCCTTTGTTCGGTGGGCGGTCGTTATCTTCCGCGGCAACGGCTCCGAAGACTAGGTGGGGTTGGACGTGAAAAAACGCATCTGTATGAGATCGTCGTCTTCAAAATAGATGGCTCTGCTTGAATGCTAACAATATGTACGGACGGTCGGCTTGTCGATGGAAGGGGGAGAGTCGGGGGAGCAGAATCTGATGAACTGATGGTGGGCGAGGCGAGACTGAAGCAGGCGGCACACGGCAAGTGCAGAAGTGGTCCGTGCTCGTCGTGCTGGCCTGGCCATGCCTCACTGGGGTCGGAACTCTATTGGGCAGGGCGAAATTGAGGGTGCAGACAGTGCGGCGGTGAGCTAGTACGGTACCAATAGTCGCTGTTAAAAGCTCCACACTTTGCACTGTGCGTCACACCCCTGGTTCCGCCTCGTGTACAGTGCACATCATGTTTTTCTAACAGGATGCATCGTCCATCCAGTGCTAGCGAAACCTCGTGGTTCTGCTCCGTGAGTTCTGGCAAGACTGGCTTTGCGTGGTCTCTGGCGCCATCACCGCTGAGGCCGGACTGAGACACTTTCGCCGTCACAAAACATCTGGGGAAGCATCGCATAGATCTCATTGAATAATACCATGAGGTTGCTCATTTATTAAGCATGGTGGTCTTGATGATGTGTGCACTATCATTGCAGCCTACCGCCTTATTAGCACGCTGTGGCGGTCTCACGCTCAGCAGCTGAACTTGGTTTCCGTTCTCCATGTCTTGACTCGCCCGTGTCTCCGACAGAAGACAAGGTCACATCCAGTCTTAAAGAGGGCGATTCAAATGAGCATCTAGCGACGCCCATTGCACACCAACTGGGCTCGCATTCTTCCCTTTGCTGTAATCGCATACTTCACATACCTTCCCTTTCCTGAATCGTACAATAGACTGAGCGTGGTGAGAGGACGTAAGCGGTGATTGAAGGAACGTTCTGCGACACGTTCGATCAGTGGGGTCGGCCGCCTCACGCACCCCAGATTGGCAAGGAACATCATTCTCATCACACTGGGAAGGATCCTCGGCAGCACCAGGCGCGTGTGACGGCTGGGGGCCGAAAAAACATGGGCTCTCCCTTCACGCCAGGTAGGTCTGGTCTGTAACTATCATCCCTTGCCTGGGCATGTGGAAATGTCCCAAGCTGGACTCACCTACGACTCAGAGCATGCAATATTACATGATTCCCATTAATCATGACTGATTTATCGATGAGTTCATCATCTGCAGACTGCCCCTCTCCGTGTCGGCGACGCCGTGCTGAACCCAGCGCGCAGCCACTGACAGTGGGACGCTCCTTGCGCCACACGCTGCCTCGCATTCCTCTTCAAAGCCTTGGCGGCCATGCATCGTCATCGCCAGCAATGCGGCTACAGCCTACCGCCGAAGAAACGTGTCGGTCCCGGTGTATAGAATGCGAGGAATCCATAGCTTATTCCATATCTTGAGCGCTGTGTATCCGTTATAGGGATAACGTTGCTGTCGGGGCATCCATTCCTATGTCTTCTGGACGTTCAATGTAAAGCTGTTTCAATCCTGAGCACACGTCCACACACAAAACTTCGCATCTGGCTGCCGATCAATTATTCAAAGGCTTCTCGGCAACAAGAGGGGAATTTATTCAATCAAAATATGCATGAAGCTTATGTCCGCCTAACTTACTTACGGGCTAATTTAAACTCTTGCAGTCGTAGAGTTTGTACCATGCATGAGCTAAACTCAATGCCCTGTGTGCAGGGTAACTCAATTTGCGCAGAGCGCCCAACGCAGGCACGGCCTTGTTGACCCTTGTCCGTGATCATTTGCGCACTGTCTTGGTTTGTAAACAAGACATCGACCGCTCGACCTAGGAAATTTCCTGTCACGATGCCAGCAGTAATATACCTAAGCCCTGCGAGCCCATCTTCAAAGTCTTTGATCTACTTCGTTACCGGTAATCCTGGCCTGATCAAATATTACGAGCCCTTCCTCACCTTGCTGTCCTCGCTCTGCAATGGCTCTCACGCAATATATGGGCGAGATTTACTCGGCTTCTCGCAAGAGGATACGACCCTTTACGACCTAGAAGGCCAGATCGAAGGCATCTACGCCGACATCCGCGCGCAGGTCAAGGCTGGCGGGTACGAGAATGTTCTTCTCATGGGCCATTCTGTCGGCACGTATATCGCTGTCGAAATCATGGCCCGCAGTCTGGCGCGAGCCGACCTAACAATACAGAACGCCATCTTGATCACGCCAACGTTGACATGGCTCGGCAAATCCTCCCGCGGAAAGCAACTTGATCGATTGACGACTTGGCCTGTTATCAGCAACAATGCATACCTCGTCGCCAAAGGATTCCTCTTCACCCTCCCCGACGTTTGCATAAGATGGGCGTTGGGTACAGTCATGGGATTCACACCCGCAGCAGCCGAAGTCACACGAACTTTCCTCCGATCGCCGCAAGGAGTACGTGAGGCGCTGCATCTCGGGGCATCCGAGATCCATACCATCAAAGAGGACGTCTGGGCCGATGAGGTCTTCCAAATAGCAGAGGCTGGGGGTGTCAAGAGGATATTCGCACTGTACGCTGAAGATGACCACTGGGTCGATGATGAAGTCAGGCAAGTGTTCGTGAAGCGCAGAGGGGACGACATGGAATGGATTTTGAAGAGCGTCAGACATGACTTCCCCACCACAGAAGGTAATCGTTACCGCCCATGCTGTGGCCTATTATACTGATGAGGACAGAATCTACGGTCAAGGTCGCCAGGATTGTTTCCGATTGGGTTTGGCAGACAAAGGGAGAGCAATCGCAGTAACGTCGAGTATGTGGGGGCTCACTCCGTGGGGAGCTGCTCTCCTCGACCCAATTTCATGAAAGGGCGTACGAATAACCTGTATCACTACACGAATGGCGCAGCACATAAGACGGAACGGAGCGCATGATACAAGGGACGAATCGCAGGGGACTGGCATCGCGATTCGGAGGAGTATCCTAGAACCTAGACTTCACAGGCATGGGCTTATGACGAAGAGGGTCGAAAAGAGGCCCTCATGTACGACATACCTAATAGACATTGACATGGGACCAGGCACATTCGCTACAGACCGTAGCTTCATCTCGTACTGTCTCCGGCTCCTGAACTATGTCCCCCCTGGACATGGCTGGCGAGAAGCACTACCACCCTTCGACTAGGAAAACGAGCTCGAGGACGCTTTCTCACGAGAAGGGCACGTCGCTTCCCAGAGAAGTTTCAGCATCGACTAGTCATCTGTGCACGTGTAGCGGGAACCTTGGCGTGTTCGACCGACGTTGCACATGACTTGACACTCCTCCCCTTTGCACGTCAATATCCTTACTGACTGACACAACCTAAGAAGACCTGAAACATCAAAGATAGCATTCATGTATTTCTTCGTATTTCTAATCCTGTTGGAAGCGGCAGCACGAGCGAACCTCTCCACGACAGTAGCCCTCACAACGACTATCTACGTAGACTGACTCTTTGACCCCCCCCTCAAACCCGACAGACGTCCCAGAAACATCCACATCCTCGGGAGAACACTGCTCGACCATCTCTTCATCCACAGTGTACTAATATGAAACAAAAAGCACTTTGACCCCTCCAAACATCAAGACAGAGTTCTCAACGTCGCCTTGCCACGTTTATTCGGATCTTCCATCCGTGGTCGAGACCACCTTGGTTTCCACCATTCCTCTCATCATCACGACCATCATCACCTCCGCGTACTCTACCGTCTATTGGGTTGATGCACCGACCATTGAAGCACAGCCCAGTGGGATCTTGGAGAGGCGAACGGTGGAGTAGGCTAAAGGTCAAGGTCAGATTCAGCGGCTTGAAAAAGGTCAGGCAAGCGAAGTGGTGGTCAGTCTGGGATTCCTTGCTGCGGCCGCGGCATTTTGTCTGTAAGGACACCAGCGTTTCCAAGAGGCGCCTTCTTGCATATGAGGACAGGGCTGTAGACTGGTTTGCATCAGAACCATGGCTGCAAATGGAACGCCTTCCGAACTATCAAAGAAATAGATAACGACACCGACAATGCACATGTTGTAAAGACAGCCTCGCCCCCTTGGGCTCACTCAATCGTATATCTTTTCTTCACTTCCACAAGCCCCACCTGGACCTTGGTCACGGCCGCCCAGGTGGGCATGAACTGTCGCAGTTCGTGCAACGCTGGAATAGTCGACGGCTGGTTGCCATCGCTCCACTTGCAGGTTACCGTGAGCTCAAGTCTGTCAGATCGCTTGCGTAGCTCATCAAGATCACCAAGGCTCGCAAAGCTCTGCATCTCTTCCACGGATGCGGCTTCTTGTGACTTTGTCTGCTTCTCAAGCTGTAACGTCACGTTCCACGCGCCATCCCATGTTCTCCGCCAGAGATCAACACCCATGAAACCCTCTTCAGGGACATGACCGAGTCGATTGTCATCCGAAGAGCCACCGGTCACGGAGAAACCGAAGATGGGCCGCGAGACGTCGATCACGCACATCCTCGATTCCAGCGCATCGATGCTGACAATGATAGATGAATTGTCCTTCGACTTGGGAATGTGGACGGAAATGAGCTCATCCACATCCTTACCCTCCACCAGCCTGGGTGGCAGGGCGGAGGCATCATACTCGCATTTGACCAAGCCGGCTCTCGCACCGGCTGTGCTGCACCCGACGTTCTGGTGGGCTGCTGAGGGAAGAGAGTCAATGATGGGCTTCACGAACTTCTCTAGGCCGGAAATGTGAGCCACATTGGTACCCTTGTCAAGGTCGATGACCTGCTCCCAGCCGAACTTGAAGCGGCTCTCGATAGAGAACGGAAAAGCCGTCAGGTTGTAGATGAGAGAGCCAATGAACACCAGTAGCAAGAACATGGGCACATGGTGGGTGACTCGGTGGATGAAAGGCGAAAGAGGAAGCAGCAGGAAGATGGTAAACACCGCGATCGTCAAGAGGGGCAGCATCAAGCTGCTACCGTCGGCGCCAGTCATACGCAGTGATGATGTCGAGAGCAGTGCTAGGTTCCCGAGAAGACTAACAGGCACGGGTGCCAGCAGAAACAGCTGGATGATCCACGTCCACTGCGGTAAATGCCCCGACCAGGACTGCTCGCGTTCGTAAGGCGCTTTGTACGGAATGGCTGAGCCAGACGCTGGCTGGGACTGAGATTGTCTGTACGTGCTCGCAAAGGTTGTCTGCTGACCTCTACCATTGCCGCCACCAACGAGAGGCGTCGTCTCACTGGGCTCTGCATCCCCTTCTTCAGGTTCATGCCGGTCGTTTTGGGGTCCAGCCTGGGTGCCCGGGCGGACCTCTTCGTGTTCTTCGGTCGTGGCGGCCTCCCCCGCTTGATTCGCATTGTGCAGCAATTCTGCAAAGTCGCGCTTTGCCGGGAGAGCAAACATCTCCAGCAGTGCAATCAACAACGCCGCAAAGATAGCTGATTGCTGAAAAGCTGTAGAGTAAAGTGAGCCAACCTTCCACCGATCCTCCGCCACCGTCGCAAGAACCTGTATGGCCCAGCCGATGATGAACAGCCAGATCAGAACGAAGCCGCGGTGCAGGGCACTGGGGCGCACGAAGCTGGATCCGCGCATGACCATCCACATGCTGAAGTAGAAGATGGACACGGTCATGGCCCACACCACATACGCGCTACTGTACACGATCAAGGGGTTGATCTTGGCGACCAGCAACACCGAAGCAATCGTCAGGGCTCCAGCGAATATCAGCGCCAAAGGAAACCGGGAGAACCCCTTCCACCCACCAAGGCGCACCGGATCGTCGTGCAGTTCCGAGTCAATTTTCACATCACGGGAGAAGAAGTAGTACTTGTCCTTGCGCTTCAGCAGGTAGGTGACGATCAGCAATACCAAAGGAGTCGCGACTAGTAACGTGATGGACCACGCAAAGAGTCCTCGAAGTGCCATGGTGACCCAAGCATCGCCGAACATGTCAAACCACACGCCTTGGGTTGGCTTGCCGTTTTGGACCTTCTGGCTGTCCCTATCGGAGCGTTCACCGCTGAAGACCGTGTTGGACTGGTGGGCAAGTTTCTCCGTCGAGGCCAAGGCCGCCGACAGCATGTGCCAAACGCTGTCGACAGAAGCATGCCGCGCGTCGTCTTGATCTGTATGATAGCGCGCTCGGGGTCCGTAGAAAGCAATGTCCATGCCACGTTGACCAAACGAATCATAAAAGACCTCATAGTCAGTTCCACTCTTGATGAGGCCGCGTCTGAACGCATCGGCAGCCACAACCGATCCAAACGGGTGGGGGCTGCCAGAGTATGCCTGGGCGACCTGGAGATCCGTCGCGCGGAAAAGAATCGCGCGACCGCCTGCACCCGCACCCTCTAGGTTGACAAAGGTGTGCACGAAGCCACGGAGAGGGCTCTGTCCGAACGCCGTAGCGCCCAGCAGTCCATCCTCTTCAGCGTCGTTGAACAGAAGCACGATACCATTCTTGGGCTGCCGTCCGCTTGATGTGAAGTAGGACAGAAGCTGCAGCATTGTCACACAGCCGATCCCGTCATCCGTAGCACCGAAACCGGTGGACACCGAATCGAAGTGGCAGTTGACGAGCACGCCACCCGGGTTTTGAGTGTCTCTGAAACTCGAGTCCGTTGTCCACCAGTCACCTTCGGCATCTTCAGTGCCGCGAATGTAAATGTAAAAGTTGCTGCCCTCAAAGTAGGTCCCATGCTGGGCTGAGTAGCGCCATTCCCCGTCGACGCGGGTGAAATTGGATATACGATCGTCGAAGAGGATCACCGCAGTGCTACTGTCCATTGTTAGCTGGATGTTGGGGAGTTCAGGATGGCTCATACCCATTGGCTGCAGTTCCCGAGCTCGGAAGCGACTCCCTCCTGTAGTGAACATCGTTCCGCTTCAGAATCGCCTTTGACCGGTCGATGATGTACTTGCGCACGCGGTCGTTATCGCGGCTGTTGTACGGATGGTAGTTCGTAGTAATGGTCTGCAAATCAAGCCAGGCTTCGGTCAAGTTCAGGCCCTGACGCAGCGAGCGGTCGTGTGGCGCTGGAGGGACTGACTCATGGACCCAGATGAGCGAAATGGCGATGGCTAGGTAGACGACTGTGGTCCAAAACGTCACCTGGCCTGGCCGAAACGCAAAAGGGTTCGACAGCTTCATGGCAGCAGTAGCCGACGTCCTCAGTGAACAAGATCTATGCTTGCATGCCTGGAAACCCGAGAGCTAAGGATACTGCGCTCTAGAGAGATATAGTTGTTGAAGCTTGCTCGAGGGAAGTTGGGGGCGAGGCTGGTGAATGTGGTAATGGCCGGACTCGGAATTCGAATCGGAGTTGGGGGAGGTTGGAGAAGACCGGTGCTATGAGCACACACGGAGCGCTATGACGATCAAGCGAAACCACAAATCATGCAGCTCTGAACTGTGATGGGCAGACAACTGATGCCACTACGTTTCGAAGTCGTCGGTGGGAGGAGCAACGTCAAGGGAAGATGGGGAGAAACAATGATGTTGGAGATCCGGCTCAAGACAGACGTCACATGGGGAAGTGGCGCCTCGCGTAGCTGCATGTTCCACATGCATTCAGCGGGCACATGATAGCGCGCAGCAGGTGCGGGGCATCGTCTGCACTCTACTCCGTACTTGGACAAGACAAGACATTACAGCACGCGAAGCAGCACCATGAATTAGCAACAATATTTGAATTAACCTAGGTTAGCAACGTCTCTTCAGACCGCTGCATTTTACAAGGCATCTGTTATTAAGGCAGTCTGGGTGTGGAGTGTCGATCGACCTAGGTTACATGGTTTTGTACCTGCTAGGAAGTGTCCTTCCTCTGTCCGATGTTAAAATTGCGCAATAGCAATGTCAGCAGCTCGTGAGAACAGTTAGAACCCAAAGAATATCGAGGTCAGTCGTAGCTGTGTCAATCTTAAGGCGGGACCTAGTAAGCTGGTGGCGGTGGAGGAGGCTGCTCGCCAGGAGGAGGCGGTGGTGGATGATCCCCAGGGGGAGGGGGAGGGGCCTCGCCACTGGGTGGCGGGGGAGGAGCCTGTCCAGAGTACTGCTGAATGAGCGCATTGATGCCGTTGCTGTCAAGACCAGGAGGTGCTGCAAGGCCTGGAGGTGCGCCCATACCGGGGGCGGCGGCAGCAGCAGCGCCGTAGTAGGCTGCGTAAGCATCGTATGCGCCCTGCCCAGTGCCGGGAGCTTGCTGTTGTTGCTGCCATGGCGCGGCGCCGCCGGCCTGTCCGTAGCCCTGCTGGTTATAGTAGTCATTGCTGCCACCGTAATTGTTGCTGCTGTTATCGTAGTTGTCACGACCACCGCGGTCACGGGCCCAAGGAGCAGCGCCGCCAGAAGGCTGACCGCCCGCATCGTCGCCACGAGAGCGCCATGGGGCGGCACCACCGGTAGGTCCACGCTGCCACGGTTTCGCGTTTTCGCCGCCGCCGCCGTTGTAAGCGCCAGGGCCGGCTTCGATCTGTGCGGGGGCAGGGCCGCCGCCGAGTTCCTGCATGAGTTGCTACGGGACTGTTAGTCTTGCCTCGAAGCCTGGGGGAGTGTGATACGTACCTCCATTTCACGGTCAACAGCATCGCCTCCGCCGACTCTACCAGCGGGACGAGGCCCATCGTTGCGCCAGTTGGCACCCCTCTGCCTGTCGGGACAATCGCGGGCAAAGTGACCAGCGTTTCCACAGACACGGCAGATGACGCTCGCAGTGAAGTTCTGGCGCTCAGGACAGTCGTACTTGCGGTGACCAATCTTACCACAGTTCTGGCAAGCCTGGTTCTCGTCGTCACGGAGGGTACCGTTGAGGGCGGCAAGCTCGCGCAACTGTTTGCGCTTGAGCTCGTTCTGCCCTTCTGGAATCGACGCAGCCTGGGAGATGTTAGCCTTGTTCAACACGCCAAGCACCAGTAAGACTTACGGTCTCAATGACATTGTGAATCAGCTGCTTCGCCTTGTTAATCTTGTCCTCCGTTTCGGCCATAACCAGACAGTGCAGGTCTTCTTCCTGATTAGAGGAGTGCGCTGCATCAGACCGGCCCTTTCCTTCCTTGACGGAGCCCTTGCCACGGATGGCAATCTTGGCGCCGGAATCGTTCTCCATCTTTTTCAGCGTGTTTCCACGAGGGCCAATAAGTAGACCAACTTGAAGGCGCTATGTGTTAGTATCAATTATTTATTTATTTTTTGTTAGAAGGGTTAGACGGTGGTTAGGAAATCTTTGCTCTCGCCCGAGGATTTCTTCTGCAAATCACGCTCGGCACACCACCAGAGAACTAGAACAGGGGAAGGGCAAGACAGGGTTAGAGTTGAGATGGTTAGGGTTAGCAATCATACTGAAGTTGATCTCCGGATAATCGTTGACCGGGACGTAGACCTTTTCCTGTGTCTTGGTGGGACGACGGTAGTCTTGAGGCGGATGGTAGTTGGGGATGGTTTTCATGGCGCGTTCGATGAGCTTGTGGCGTTCATCCTCGAGCTTTTTGCGGTAGCGGAACTCGCGGGTGTTGACACGACGACCATGGTTGTCGTACTGAGGAGGTGGCGAAGGAGACCTTGTACTGTTAGTGTGACGCTTCATAGCCTGATGGACCAACATACCTGTCACCATCTGCAGGCACGACGTCGTCGATGCGCAGCTTCTGGCTGATTTCCTCGATGCGCAGGTGCAGCGCGTAGGCGTCGAGCTGCTCAGCAGTCATGCTCCCCATGATCGCAGTCGTCAGACCCATGAGGCCGGCGGCCTTGTTCTCGGATTGGTCGCCCCATCTGTTGCGCTTCTTGCGGCGACGGGGGCCGTCAGCCTCGCCACGAGGTTCAGGGTCACGTCCGCGCTTCAGATCGCGGTCGGGCGTGCCGCTGCTGGCCATGTCATCGCCATCGTCGCCTCCAAAGCGGCGTCGGTTGCCGAGAGGGATGTTGTTCGAGCCGGTGATGCCTTGGCTGCGCCACGACATGATGTGTGATTGGATGTGGATGGTGTTGCTAGATGAGAAATCCAGCGCGAGTGGGATTTCGGGATGGCGATAAGGTAAGGTGTACGGATAGCTAGCGCAGGGTCCGCGGCCGAACCTTAGTCCGCTCCGCCCGAGAGGATCAGTCCGAGGCTAGAGCTCCACTTACCCGGGACCACAACCACGTGCGTCGACGAGAAAGCCTCAGTAGTTGTGATAGTAAATTCAGAGCTGCGAATCAGGAAAAAAATAACTTAAGTACTCTAGCTGCTCAATAGAGACGCGTACGAGTAGAATACGTCACACCGCATCGGATACCCCTAATCAAAAGGTTGAGGAAGACAAACGTTCGAGTTGCGCCATGCATACGCGTGAGTGCTCTCATTTCACAAGCTTTACCTTACAGTTTACACCACATTCTCGCGACAAACTACATTTTCGTCGGCAGTACGCATGTCGAGGTGTGTTGGGTGGCGCACTGGCGGAGGAGAGATTTTGCTGTTGTTGAATGTACACGTCAGGTACGTAGCTCACTCCATCGCTGTCATGAATATCCGATTAGGCCCTAACCCCTCTAACCAAGTACTGTGCTGTACCTGACAGATGTAAGATTCGCATCCGTTCATATTTCCATGACGAACATGGATCATCTCCCCATGAACCATAATGCAATCCTTACTTAGTGTCCGCCCCACATGGGTCAAGTTCGCGTTGGCTCTTCCTGTCGCACTTCCAACTATCTACTTGGCGTACCTCTCATGGCATATCTCGCGCCATACTTCATCGACAAAAGGCCGTCGCCTCCCCTCACGCACTCGCGACACGTCGGCGAACGCCCTGCCCTGGACGCCGGCCAGCTTACCTGAACGAGTGCGTGCGGAGGATGCGGGCTGGGTATTGGCATATGAGCGCGTCGTGTCCCTTCCTGTGCCTGTCTCTAGCCTGGCCATCCCGGCCACGATAGTTGCGGATGAGGAAGAGACTCCGTCGCCGTTGATGAGGGCGTACGCCGTGGGTGCTCAAGTCGCTTTCGGCTCGACGCCGCAGGCTTACTTGATGCGCAACGTCATAGACGAGCCCCGCCTCCGACGCACCTTTGACAAAGATTGGATACGCACTCTTGCTTTCCGCAATGGTGATATAGTCAACGGCGTCTACAAAGTGGCGTATCGCGGCAGGGGAAGCACCTCACGCTCTGAGCGAGTCGAGATAGTCATTGAGGCCCCTCTGTCGTTCAATGGATCTGTGCCCCACGGTTTGATCCTCGCCGAGGTACAAGTTGATGACAATGGTGATCATGTGTTGTTTGTGAACGAGACGTGGATGTGGAGACGGAATGACGAGAAATCAACACTCATTGAGGGTTCATTTGGCGGGTGGTTTCATTCACTGCTCGCTGGCTGGCTTGTCATGAAGGGTATCCGGAATGTCAAGGGCTGATATGGAAGGGCAGCCCTGTACTGCCTCCAGTCTGACGGGTTCACGTGTAGCATACTGCAAAGAAAGACCCAGTTAATCCTCTGTCCTCACGTGGATTCGAAGCTCTACTAACACGGTAGATCATACAGCATGGTCGTCTCGGTTTCGAGACCCCCGGATTCTGCCCTCTTGACAAAGTCTGGCCCCAGAACGCCTGGAGTCAGACTACCACCCTGGATAAAGGTGCCGCCACCGACGTGAGAGCTAATGGATCTGTCAGCCTATGTGTATGGAAGCAGCCGGTGACGGGACAATGGTAAGCTCACCGGAGTCGTTTACAAGGAGGGTCATTCTGCCCATTTGAGCCGCCCACGTATTAGAGATCATCCGATGCGCGTGAATGAGCCATGCGAATGATCGTGTCAGTTTTTGTGTCATGCGTACGTAAAGTTTGCCCTTGATAGCGTGTACCTATACCGACCCCGTTCTCTTCTGCCTGCTTGTGATACTTGTGAATCCAATTTTGGAGCAAGACTGGCACCGGGGCACTGTCAAGCTGCTGTTAGACGACTCTCATCAATCCATAGGACCAAGAGCAAGAAGGGCGACGAACCAGTCCACATAGTCTATGCCTTGCTGGGCACACGCCTGCACTACAGACTCTCCATCTTCGTAGTCGACCACGACGCTGATACATACTTCAGGCTTGGTAATCGCCGCGCGGAGGGTCGTGGGATCATTCGGGATAACGACATCTAATGTTGTTGGGCTCCAAGTTAGTATGCGTCCGATTTGACGGATGCTACCTCAGTTTAGGACTGGGATAGATGCTCACATGGCTGCAATATGTCCGGATAGGCCAATTTGAGCTTGGCCACGAACGTGGAAAGACGCTCCTACAAGCGCCCTGCGATCGTCACTCGAGGTTCGTGGGCAGTTTGGCTGCAATGTGCTCGCAGACCATTGGGCCCGTGAACCCCGCCGCTCCCAGCACGATGATACCATAGCGACAGGAGGCCTTGTATGATAAGGCGAGAGAGGTACGGTCACTACCATAAAAACCAAAACTGTCAAGTATCTTCCTATGCGTGACTGGCTTGTACACATTAGTCGACGGCAAGGTGATGGCGGACCTTTCGCGCAGTTGGCTGCCTTTGCTGGCGGAGTTTGTTCAATGTTGATCTCAGGGGTAGTTGGGGGAGGGGTTTCCATCATGTACCATGTTTATGCCCTGCAGCATTGTCGTCTCTCTCGTATTCATTAGCCACCCCTTTTTCGACCCCAGGCCCATCTAATACCTGTAGCGAAAGCCGACCGTCTTCCAGTCCGTCACGTCTTCGTAATCCTCTGGCCTTAGCTGCACCTCCTCGACCACCTGCTGGACGTTCCTCACATCTTCTCCGATAACTTTGCCGTCACCCACCGCCCCCGCCGCCCCCGCGCTACCAACAAAGCCCTCCACGGCCGCGCGCTTCTTGTTCAGCCAGATCAGGTAGCTGCGGAGTGTCAGGGCAATGACGATGACGAGTGCATAGCAGATCATAATGGTCCGAAAGGCCGTCTGGTAGGTGGGCGCCTCGTACTGGCGGAAGAGGTGCGGTCCGGCAATGTTGCCCGTGCAGTACATGATGAAGATCATGGCAGTCATGGTCATCTTCTTGGTGACGCCGCGGTAGTTGGCCTGCACGAGGGACATGTTGAGGGGCATGGCCGCGGGACCGGGGGCGAGGAGGAAGTAGGCGAAGAGCTGGACGCCGTGGGGGATGTGGTCTCTGTTGTAGATCATCGCGGCGCCCGTGACGCAGGGGAGCACAACGGCGATGATGAGCAGCGTGTTGGCCTTTCGGAAGCGTCCGGCGAGCCAGCCGGTGCCGGCGATGATGCTTGCCGCCAGGAGGGAGTAGGGGATGTTGATGAGGGTGCTCTGCAGCGAAGTGAATCCGAACGACTTGACGACAATATTGCTGAACGACTGCGACCCACCGTTGGGGATCTGCGAGAGCAACTCGATGCTGAGGATGAGGTAGGTCTTGGGGTCCATGAAACACTCCTTCACCTGCTTGAGCCTCCACTTGCTGTTCTCCGTGATGCCCGTGCCGGCGACGACGACGCGATCAGACGCGAACTGGCGCTCCTCCTCATTGAGGAAACGGGCCTTGGTGATGGAGTCGGGCAGCCAGATGAAGATGGGGATGGACCAGAGGAATGTGCCGACACCGAGGATGATGTACATCCACCGCCAGGGCCCGACATGGTCGTCAATGTGGCCCACGCCATAGGCCAACAGGCTGGAGAGCAGTCCACCCACCGAGTTGCCCGCGAACCAGATGCCCAGACGGAAGGGCATCTCGTCACGCGTGTACCAGGTCGACGTCAGGAACATGAAGGCTGGCGTGATGGTGGCCTCTGCGACACCGAGCATGAAGCGCACAGTCACGAGTCCCGCAAAGTTGGTGCAAGCCGCCGTCATGGCCACAGCCACACCCCAAAAGACCGTGTTGCCCGCGAGGTACTTGGCGGTAGGCAGACGAGCGATCAGGATCGTGGTGGGATACTCCCAGATGAGGTAGCCAAAGTAAAAGGCGCTTCCAAGCCAGCTATACTGCTGCCCTTGCAGGTTCTGCGACGGTCAGCATCAATTCGCCTGGTGCGGAGCCAACGAGTGTCTTCGACTTACATTGTCGTCGCGCAGGCCAAACACGGCAGCGCTGGACAGGATGACCTTGTCCATAAAGTTGAACATGTATGTGACGAACAGCAGTGGGATGATTGTGCGATCAATCTTCCTCAGCACACGCTTCGCCATGTCCGGTGTCGATGGCTCGACGACGGGCGAGGCCATCGGCTCCGTGGTGATGGGGCCATCATCGACGGTCGCTAGTTGACTGCCCATCTTGACGACGAAGTTCTTTGGTCCCGGATGTTTGAAGAGAAGCCCTTCTGAGTCGATGGAGGTTGCGAAAACCAGGTCCCTCAAGAGGGGACCATCATCTTAAATAGTCAACGATCACCACGCCGCATGCCCTCTCTCCAGCAGCCTTATCTGCTGCAGTTCTGCCCCATGTTGCCGACTTCGGCTGCAATGGCAATATCAGAGCCTCAGCGCCCGCACACCGACATACTGGGTCAAAGGAGCGGCGAACCATGTGCTGATGTGGATGTGAAGCGGAGGCATTGATACGAGAGTTGTGGAGAGATGGTGCGAGTTGCGATGACTGAGGACTGAGGTTGTCGTCAGTCGGCACAGTCCGCTTTTATTTGACACTGTACGATGCTCCAGGATTACCGCGGTTGAGACAGTGCGACGGATACTTGGTCTGGGGACGATTGCCGACGAGCCCACCTGACAGGACCCTTTGCATGTCGACAACCGGCTTTGCCAGTGCGCAATTGGCTGGATCTTGAAAACGCGTGTTGTGTTGCGATCCTTCAAGCCTTATCGACGCGGGCCTTGGCTATTTGCAAGTACGGATTGCGCCGGTCCGTGGTCTCAGTCAGGAGATGCTGACTGACTTCGTTTTGGCCAACGTCCATGTCGATGTCTTTCATGGGGTATACAGCCTTCGTGGAATTGCCAAAGCCAGAAGAAACGTCCTAGGCGAATATTCATAACTGGTACCCAAGATGGACGGCCTTGAGATCAGCCCCTTCATCCAGTCCCTCCCCAAGGTCGAGATCCATGTCCACATTGAGGGCACGCTTCGCCCCGCCATCCGATGGGCCCTCGCTCAACGTAACAAGATACCAGTTGTCACAAAGGGCGTCACATACCACACATATGAAGAGCTCCTCGAGTCCTACAAGGTCATATACAACCATCGCCCCGAGCAAGGTGGGAGGAAGGACGTGCCTACCTTCCTGGAGGCGTACTTTGCTGGGTGCGATGTATTGAGGACAGAGGACGACTTTTACGACATGTCCATGGACTACCTCAAGAGATGCTCCGAGATGAACGTCAGATGGGCGGAGCCATTCTTCGATATCCAAGCGCATACGAGACGGGGCATCCCCTTTGAGCACGTGCTGAACGGGTATCTTCGCGCCCAGCAAAATGGCGAGAAGGAGTACGGCGTCAAGAGCAAATGGATCTTCTGCCTTCTCAGAGACGAGCCAGTGGAGGAGGGTGCAAAGGCATATGACCAAGCACTCCCGTGGGCCGACACGCCAAACGGCAAAGGGCTGTTTCACGCCGTGGGACTGGCGAGCAATGCCTATAAGCGACCACCCGTGCTGTTCAAGCAATGCTTCGAGAGAGCCAAGCGTGATGGCTTGCACATCACGACACACTGTGACTTTGGACAAACAGACACCCACGAGCACATTCGCCAGGCCATCTTCGACATTGGTATCGAGAGGATCGACCACGGACTCGATGCGCTCGACGACGACAAGCTCATCCAGGGCCTGGTGGACAGCAATATTGGCCTAACTCTGTGCCCCCACGCGTACCACCGACGGACAAAGACAGAGGTGCTGTTCCCCAAGCTGCGCCAGCTGCTGGGAAAGGGCGTCATGTTCTGTATCAACAGCGACGACCCCGTTTACATGCACGACGTGTGGGTGGACGGCAACATGGAGAAGGCGTACCACTATGGGGATCTGACCAAGGGGGAAATGGTGGGACTGGTGCGCAATGCTGTGCACATGTGCTGGGCCGATCAAACAGTCAAGGACACGATACTGGAGGGGCTTCAGGATATTGGCACTGGCGAGGACCTTTAGCGAGGACAATATCTAGCCAGTCCGAACGAAGCCTATATGGGAATCAAACATGAAAACATGGCCATCAACACCGACGACACACTGCTCAACCGCCTCCCGTCACTCATTTCTTCTTCAACGGCTCGTCATGCATGTGCTTCCACTCCTCCACAAGCCCCCGAAAGTCCCTCGGCAGATACGGACTCGTCAGCTCGCGCCACCAGCTCCCCTTACGATGACTGTTCAATCCCAAGTCACGTAGCAGCATGTCAACATACGGCAGCCCCTCAAAGACAAAATCAGGTAGATTCGCGCCATAGCCACAGGGGAAGCGCCACTTGCCCCACTGTGTATGCAGCATGATCTCCTCCGTGATCTCCGCCTGCGTCGTGGGCGCCCGGTCCAGTTGGTTGGCGAGGTACGCCGCGATCCAGTGGCCCTGGATAGTGGCGCACGTCGACGTGCTGACGGTCGAGACGGCGCCCGAAAACGCAATGTTCCTCTTGAACACGTGGCCGGACGGTACCATGAAGCGGTAGTAGCGCAGTGGTTCGCCCGCCTTGGGGGTGAATTTGAGGGTGGGCTGGTCGGCGAGGCGGGGGAATTGGGTGAGGACGTCCTTGTCGGCCTTGTCGTTGAGGGCGCGGAGCTGGCCGGGCGTGCAGTCGAGTCCAAAGCTGTTGTCCTTGAGCCCCTGGAACTGGATGGTGGACTCCTTTTTCCAGCCCGTCGAGCAGACCATGGCGTCTGCCGCGAGGCGCGTGCCGTCGGCCAGAACGACCGTCTTGGGCTCGATATGGTCAATCTGGCCCACATGGACCTTGACCTGGCCCGACCGGACCAGATCCCAGAGCGAAGTGTTGTAGTTGTGGATGCTCAGCCCGCTGCCGATCCAAAAGGCCGAGTTCCAGGGCTTCAGCTTTTTCATCTCGGGGTGCTCGTCGTAGCCGACGGCGGTGGTGACATCGTCGCCCAGCGTCTTCCAGAAAAAATCGGTGATCCAGCGTCCGATCCTTGTGCCGTGCAGCAGCCTCCTTATACGGGGGAAGCCATCCTCGCCGCCCCAGGGGCAAGGTGCGAACCAGGTCATCCACCGGATCAGGAGCAGCTGGTCCAATCGCTTCTTGAAGGGTGTCACCTTTGGGGGTGTGATCCAGACGGGGCCGTGTCCGTTGTCGCGAACGACGAGATGCACTGTCGAACCGTCCATGGCCATGGCGTACGCGACGTCGTAGGCTGACTTGGCACCACCCACGACGACTGTGTTTTGGGCGCCCTTGAGCTCATCGGCTCGGGCGCAAAAGTCCTTTGCGTGGAACAGGGGCGCGTCAAACGTATCTGCGCCCTTGTACTCCGGCATGTTGGGCGTGCTGGTCAAGCCAGTGGCCAGGATGATCTTGGCAGCGCGGTACGTCTTTGTGCCCTTAGGGGCGGAGATGCTGATGCTCCAGGCCTCGTCGTCTGTCGGCTCCACGACATTGACCTTTGTATGGAACTGTACCTTGTCGAAGAGGTCAAACGCCTTGGCAAAGTCCGTGAGATATGTGTGCAGGACGGTGCCGGGGATGTGCTGGTCCTTGGCCACGCCATAGGCGTCCGTCATGGGGAAGTCTGGATACTCGTAGGTGCCGCGCATGTTGTTCGACTTGAGGCCTGGGTAGAGGCGGTTGGCCGACCAGGTACCGCCGCAGGACTCGGCCGACTCGAGTATGGCCATTGTCGAGGTGGGCATCATCTGGGAGGCAGCCTTGGCCGCCGCGAGGCCATACCAGCCTAAGAGGGTCAGCACTGATGTCCAGAAGAGAAGTTCAAGTCCAGAGGGAGTGCCATTGGAGCATTGGATTGCGCAGTGAGAGAGACGTACCAGCGCCAACGACGACAATGTCATATGAGCTGTCGAACTTGCTCATTGTGAGTGCTAGACTTGGTCGCTCTAGAGGAGATGTTGGTCAGCCCAGCGAGTTCGCGAGCAATATCACAGCTGACTTGTGAAGCAGCCAGCAGCAAGCCCGGGTCATATCTATCGAGCATCACACGATACGACCACAGCCGACACGAGTACCATCTGGAACCCCGCTCTGCGCACCGTATCTTGGGTAGGGGTCTTGCGTCTCCTCGCTTGTCTCTCTGTGGAGCGGAATTGACCCTGGACCGCGTCCTCCTCGAGAGGGGGGCTGACCCGCCAGCCGAGGCCAGGATAAGAGGCTGCCAGCCAGTGCCTTTACCGCTATGCGTGGCGTCGTTCATCACGGATACCCGCATCCCCAACTGGCGATAAGAAGGAAAAGGAGGAGGTCTGCGCTAGGCGAGAGGCTAGCTGCAAGATTGGCATCAGCTCTCGCGCGGATTGGACCCTGATGTCGGAATGCGCCTTCGGAAATGGGACCCACAGAGTCGGAAACGGGGCCCAGACCCCAGACTCTAACGCCAAGGGCCAAGTTGCAAATCTGGGGGCTGGTCAGGGTGGGTGGTCAGACTGTGGAGTCTGTCGACTGACATAGCCGAGAACTGAGGACTGAGGAGAGGGTCCAAGGCGGTTGCTGTAATGCTCCAAGCACGCCAGCTCCCAGTGTCAATCAGACGTGGTTTCCAGACGAGCCACATTGGGTCCTTGGTATGGTAATGTATTATCTTCTATATTCTTCTAGATGCGTGTAAGTGATTTCTAAAACAGCCGCCAGATGTAGCCAAGCTGCCAACGTAGGAGATGGCACCGACCCAGCCCAAGGACTAGCACCGCAGCCCTGATCCGCTGGCGGAAACAATCAATATGCTGAGTGTCCGAACCGTCATTACGACGCGGCGACCTGTGCCTTGACCCAAGCCTCAAGACCACCCGCCGCAATGATCGCCTGGACATTTGCCGGCAGCTGGCCCACCTTCTCCGTCCACGTCTCGCCGCCTTCTCCTTCGGACACCTCGACCACGCTACGCTTCACATCCCACGTCAGCGTCCACCCCGTGCGTCGGGTCGGGGATCGGTTCTCTTGCGCCCCCTCGCC
Organism: Emericellopsis cladophorae; assembly: GCF_022114955.1. Taxonomy (NCBI): domain Eukaryota; kingdom Fungi; phylum Ascomycota; class Sordariomycetes; order Hypocreales; family Bionectriaceae; genus Emericellopsis; species Emericellopsis cladophorae. Next base: position 129,948 of record NW_026250949.1, read on the forward strand.
AGCCGAGAAGCGGGCGCGCAGTCGTTCCACGAGGCGCGGCACTTCGAGGCCCATGAGGGCGTTGTTGATGCTGTTGCGCGCAAAGATGTTGCCAAAGCTCCCCGCCACCACGAGCGGGATCTGGCGCGCCAAAAGGGCCGTCGCGGCCTGCTCGCGCGAGGAGCCGCATCCAAAGTTGAAACCGGCCACGAGAATGTCGTTGGGCCGCGCGCTGGCGCCAAAGTCCGGATCGTAGTTCTCCATGCACGCCTCGGCCATGTCTGCCTGCGACACCTGGTCCAGGTACGTCATGCGGCCCGGGTAGATGGCGTCTGTGTCGAGGTTGTCAGCGTCGCAGAAGAGAATCTCGCCGCTGATACGTTCGGGGAAGCCAGGCAGGATCTCCAACGCGGCGTCGTCGGCCTTGGAGGGATCGGGGCCGGCGGATTCGATCCGGTCGATGAGAGACTCCAGCTGCTCCACCATGTTGCCGAGCTCATTCACAGGGTTGGGTAGCGCACCATTGCCGTAGCCGTGATCCACGCCCGACCAGCCCTCTGGCACCTGGTGGGCGCCAGGACCGGAGATGACACCACTGAGCGCACTGGCGGCGACAACCTCGGGACTGGCCAAGTAGGCGCGCGCGGAGCGTGCACCGAGACGTCCCTTGAAATTGCGGTTGCTCGCACTGATGCCGACCTCGTCTGGCTCGAGTAAGCCCTTGCCTAGGCCAATACACATGGCACAACCGGACGGAAGCGCCTCCGCACCCGCATCCAAGAGAACCTGCCAGTCGCCAGCGTCTTGGGCCGCCTCCTGCTCGGGCAGCGAGGCGGCGGCAATGTAGAGCTTGACGCCGTCGGCCACCTTGGGGATGACGCCGCCATTGGCCTCGGCAGCATCCTTGATAACTTGAGCGGCCGCTGCCAAATCCGACGCGCGGCTGTTGGTACAGCTGACAATGTACGCGCGGTTGATCTTGATGTTCTGGGGGGCCAGCTCGTTGAGCGGCGTGGCCACTTTGACCGAGTTGGGCCCTGAGACGTACGGCGAGAGGGTGGAGAGGTCAAGGTACAGCTGCTTGGCATACTGGGCGCCCTCGTCCGCGGTGAGGGGGTTGGCGAACAGCTCGTCCACCCTCTCGTGCGTGATGCGTTGGCGCGTCGTCCGGTCGTCGAGCATGGCGGCCTCGCTGGCCTTGCCGCGTAGCCAGCGTTCCAAGGCGCGGTCGATGGGGAACAAGCCCGTCAGGGCTCCCCACTCACAGCTCATGTTGGCAATGGTCATCCTGCTGTCCACCGATAGACTCGCCATCGTCTCCTCGGAGCCGGTGAACTCAATGGCGTGGTTGAGCACGTCGCTCTTGAAGAGGCCGCAGAGCGCAACGATGACGTCCTTGCCTGTCACACCCACCGGCAGCGTCCCCTTGAGCGTGACGCGCGCGATGGGCGGGATCTGCCACCACGTGCGACCGGTGGCCAAGATACTCGCGGCATCCGTGCGGACAATGGGCGTTCCGAGGCAACCCACAGCGCCGTAGTGTGTGCTGTGCGAGTCCGAGGCCACGGCCATGGTTCCAGGCCAGGCATATCCTTCCTCCACCATAATTTGATGACCAATACCTCGGCCCGCGGGATACCGATCGATGCCGTGCTCCTTGGCAAACTCTTCGATTTGCGCGTAGCGCCTCAGGTTGGCCTCGCTGGTGTCCTGTACGTTGTGGTCGATTGTGAAGACGATCTGGCCCGGGCGCTTCACCTGCGTAGCCCCCATGCTTTTGAACTTGGAAATGATGGCGTGCGAATTGTCGTGAGACATGGATCTCTCGGGTTCCAGGCTGATGTAGTCGCCGCTCCGGACGAGCTTGCCCTCGGGGAGGCCGACAGCATAGCGCTGCACGATCTTCTCCGTCAACGTCTGGGGCGGTTGCTTGCGAGAAGCTTCGAAAGAGGGTAGCCCTTCCGAGAACGACGGTGGATTGGGGATGGATGTGTTCGGCGCGCTGGTCGCGGAGCACCGGCGGAGGGTCGTCGAGAGCGATCGCAGCTGGTGAGGCATCTGGCGAGACATTTGGTTCGGCATCACTCGGCTAACAGACCGGGTCCATCCAGACCGACACTGGAAGAGTCAGATGAGATAAATTGGCAAAAGAAGTGTATCGCAGAGACTCACCGGTCTGCAAATCATGACATGCAACCCATTGGGCCGCGCGGCCACACTTTTGCGATACATGGTGATGTGGTATGTCGAACACGATAAAAGTTTCAAAAGTCGCAGATCTACAAGATGCGGGTTGGTGGGCCCATCATGACTGTTCGTGCCTGGGGCACGTGCTGGGGAACTGGGCACGTGATTACATTTTGTGCACCAATGCCACAGGCACCATTACCAACCCGCATGAACTACGACATCATGTCACCAAAAAAAATAAAAAAATAGGAGCTGTCCTGTGTACAAGTATTTGACACATTCAATTCAGTCCATCAGCCTCTGATGCCTCGTAGCTAATCAGCCCATCAATGGTGCCCGCGTGCAGGCCGCCGGTGATGGCAATGTCCGCGCTCGTCGTGTGCACGCTCGCGTCGCTGAGGAGGTAGACTGCGGCGCCAGTGAGGTCGTTCTGCGTGCTGAGCCGCTGGTTCGGGGGCGCCATCCACATCTGCTCGCCCTCGCGCTTGCTCTTGGTCTCGCGGACGTTGCGCGTCATGTCCGAGTCGACGAAGCCGGGCGAGATGCTGTTGACGCGGATGCCGTGCGGGGCGAGCTCGACGCCGAGTACCTTGTTGAGCATGGCGACGGCGCCCTTGGACGCGTTGTACGCGGCCATGCGGTACCCTGGCAGGGCGATGTGGGCGGACTGCGAGGCGATGAGGAGGATGCTGCCCTTCTTCTTGCTCTCGATGAGGTGTTTGGCCACGAGCTGGACGGTGAAAAAGGTGCCACGCACGTTGATGTCCTGGATGCGGTTGTACTCGTCCCAGGTCTGCTCGATAAAGGGCTTGTCAATGGCGATGCCTGCTGCCGGGACCACGCCGTCCACCGTCCCGAATTCCCGCATGGTCTTCTCGAACGCGTCCTGGATGCCCGCCTGCTTGGACACGTCGCTCTGGATGTAGACGGTCTTGGCGCCAAATTGAGAGGAGAGCGCGGCGTAGGCGTGCGGGTTGGCGGGGGACGGCTGGATGTCCCAGATGGCGACGTTGCCGCCCATCTCGCAGATGGCGTGGGCGATGGCGAATCCGATGCCCTGGGCGCCCCCGGTGACGATGAAGGTCTTGCCGGTGAGCTCAAAGGCAGAGCGCACCGAGGTGATGGGGTAGCTCATGGTGGTCTTGGCGTGAGCGGGCCTAATGTCAAGGTGAAGTCTGAACGATTGATGGACGAAGATTCCAACAAAGGTAGTAGAACAGCATCACCAAGCGAGCGCAGCTTCGAAAACAGCCATGACTCGATTCTTCAAGTCATGGAGGTGGTTCGGCTGCCCCTCTGGAGGTGGAAGCGGATCGGACGCCTGGCAGTGGAGCTGACGGTCGGAACAGGCTTCTGTCGGCTCCAGTCCAGGCGCTGCTCAGCGGGGTCGAGGGTCCTTTCCGACGCTGATAAGGGTCCAGACATCGCTGGGGCCCCTGTGACTCTAGCGGAAACCCCGCCGTGATCCGACGTCCAGGTGTCCGGTCCAGTCTAGTCGCTTCCAGTCTCCAACCATGAGGGGTGCCAGGCCATGATGATGATGATAATGGTCCACCGATGCCCTCTGACCAGTCTATTTGGCCGGCCAGCTGAACGAACATGCCCATGCTTTTTCAGCACTGACCTAGTTTTGAAACTACCCACTGCACATTGAAGTGCATCCCACGACCAGAGCACAATGTACGCAGACATCACGAAACCGCCGGCCCCTCTGCCCTCGCCCGCCCTGCAGAAGCTGGCGCACGGCATCGCACTGCTCCCTCCACTGTCGCGAAGGGGAACCGGGCCTGGGCTCATCCTGCTGACCACGCCAGAGGCGACAGACGAGGCCATCACAATCACAGACAAGTCGCCATCGCCGCTTGTGAAATGGGCGGAAGAGGGCTATGCTGTCGTCCAGATTCCGAGCTCGGTCCTCGATTCAGTGTCCGCTGAGGATGCGCTGAAGGAGGCCATCGAAGGGCTGAGTGCTTGTGCCAAATGCGAGCCCAAGGGAAAGATTGGACTCGTCGGTAGGTCAACTAGCTCAGAAGATGTATCATAGCTGATGTGAGTACACAAGCCTACTCGGCAAGGCTCTGGAAAAGCGTGAGCGGCATCTTAGACCCGTTCGCGTCGATCGTGGCCAACGTCGTCTACGTCGACGAAGCTGATGTCCAAGACCTCACTGCTTCGCCCAACCCAACACTCCGTCACATTGCTGGGCCGATCGCACCACCAGCTCCCAAGTCAGCCACGCTCGTGGAGTATCGGTATCCCTCCGTGCAGTCCTTCAACTTTGTCTCGCCCGACCATGCGCACTTTCACTACAACACCGACTCGGTTGCGCACACGCGGACGCTGCAGTTCCTCAAGCCCCGGATGGACGGGCCCTACTTTGACCTCGAGACCATCTGGGACGAGCACTGCTACTACGAGTTTGCGGACCGCAGCGTCGAGCACACCATGAGCACCATGGTCCAGGAGCCGTACGTGAACCACGTGCCCACGCTGACGGGCGGCATCGGCCGGGCGAAGCTGACGGATTTCTACCGTCACAACTTTATCTTCAACAACTCGGCCGACACGGACCTCGAGCTGACGAGTCGGACGGTGGGCATTGATCGCGTCATTGACGAGTTCATCTTCAAGTTCACGCACGACCGCGAGCTCGACTGGCTGTAAGTTCTTTGCGTGACAGTATACCGTATGCCAAACTCATGCATGCAGTCTGCCAGGCGTCCCCGCGACAAACATCAAGGTGCAGGTGCCCTTCACCGCCGTCGTGAACATCCGCGGCGACAGGCTCTACCATGAGCACATCTCGTGGGACCAGGGCACAGTACTTCGCCAGCTGGGGTTGATGCCAGAGTACCTGCCCTTCCCGTACAAAGTGGACGGCAAGGAGGGCGACTGGGAGTACAAGGTTCCGGTGGGGGGCGTCGAGGTGGCGGAGAAGATGAGGGACCGAAACTCGGTCCAGAGCAACGACATGTTTGGGTTCAAGATCCGGGGGCGGAGGGCAGACTAGGCACTAGGGCAGGCGTTATACCGATTTGGGGCACATAACCCGCCAAGGCGGCTCGATGATGCTGCTGTGCATCAATCGTCGCCGTCGTCCTCCAAATAGTTCACGGGCTCTACGGAGTAGAAAACAAGTATATAATCCTCCATCACCTGTCATTTCTTTCCTCTGCCGTTGAACGCAGCAGCACACACACGAACATGGCATCTTTCCGCTCCATGCTCGGCCTCGCGCCCTCCAAGGCGTCTACAGACGACAGCGTCCTCCTCATCATCGATGCGCAGAACGAGTACGCGTCCGGCAAGCTGGCCGTCCGCGACGTCGAAGCGTCGCGGGCCAAGATTGCCTCGCTGCTGGAGAAGTACCGCGCAGCCAATGCCCCCCTCGTCCACGTCGTCCACGGCACGCCCGAGGGGGCCCCCATCTTCACGCCGGGCACAGCGCTGGCCGACGAGTTCCAGGAGTTGACGCCGCGCAGTGGCGAGTCGGTTGTCACCAAGAACTTTCCTGGGTCCTTTACCCAGACGAACCTGCACGAGCTGCTCCAGAAGACGGGGCGGAACAAGGTTGTCGTGACGGGTTACATGGTGCGTGAATTGCTGCTACGTAGTCTACTACAGAGAGAGATGCTAACTCAACCCCCAATGCAGGCCCACGTGTGTGTCACCATGACCTCGCGCCAGGCCATGGAGAATGGGTACGACGTGGTGATCGCGGGTGATGCCGTTGGTGATCGCGACATCCCAGGCGTCAAGGGGGACGAGCTGACGAGGACGGTTCTCGCCGAGCTGGCGGATGCCATTGGGACCGTTGTGCAGAGCGACGAGATTGCGTAGTCGGGGTGATGTTCTTAGTAGAACGTATTAGCAAGTAGTTCCGTGGTAGGACTATGTACGTGACCCGAAGGTCGGAAGTCCATATCCCATGCAGTACGTAGCCGCCATCCACACACCATGAATGGAACCGCAATTCCGCTTCCGCATCTCCGTGGCTTGCGAAGCAATCGACTTTGGGGCTGGAACTCGGCACTTGATGATCCACGAATCGACCACGATGGTGGGGGCATGACCTCGGCGTGGGGCGATGAGCGCATTCGAACAGATTCGCGGGTCTTCGGATTATGAAGCCATCCCTCCCTCCTGACCACTTCGCGATCCCTTTATCTTGAGAAATTCCACTGCTCCACCAGACACGCCATCTAATTTTTTTTATTTTTTTTTTCCAATCCTGTTACCTCGTCAAGCAATTTGCAATTCAATCATGGCCTCCAACCAACCCGGTCGTTGCTGCGCCTTGGGCCACCTGCATGAGTGAGTACTGTCTTGTCTGGCTTCATCGCGCGCTCGGAAACTGTTCGCGGCTAGACGGAATTTTGGAACCGACACTGACACGCCCAACAGAGGCACGCCTTCAGGCGAGGACATCAAGATTGGCAAGATCGATGCCTACCTCGCCAAGCCCACCACCACCAACCACAACAACAAGACCCTCGTGGTCTACCTCCCCGACATCATCGGCATCTGGCAAAACTCCAAACTCATGGCCGACGCCTTTGCCGCCGAGGGCTTCCCCTGCGTCGTCGTCGACCTCTTCAACGGCGACCCAGCCCCCCTCAACCCGCCCGAGGGCTTCGACCTCATGGGCTGGCTGCAAAAGGGCAGCGACGGCAACAACCCGCACGGCGTCGAGCAGGTGGACGCCATCACCGTCGAGGTCCTCGGGTGGGCCAAGCAGCAGGGCTACGCCAAGATCGGCGCCGCCGGCTACTGCTTTGGTGCAAAGTATTGCGTCCGCCACTACAAGGACGGCATCGGCGCCACCTTTCTCGCCCATCCGTCCTTTGTCGACGAGGAGGAGCTCGAGGCCATCACGGGACCTCTGGCCATCGCCGCCGCCCAGACCGACCACATTTTCCCGGCTGAGAAACGCCACAGGAGCGAGGAGGTGCTGGCCAAGACGAGCGTGGACTGGCAGATCTACCTGCACTCCGGTGTCGAGCACGGCTTTGCTGTCCGGGGCGACATGACCAAGCCCCACGCCAAGCGCGCCAAGGAGCAGGCCTTTAAGCAGGCTGTCGAGTGGTTTGAGTCGCAGCTGTCGCTGGCATAGATGGTTCGGTAGAATGAATAAAAGATCTATGACTCTATGCCTTTCCGGTCTGCTATGACTGTCATTCCCACATTCACAGCAACATCTAGATCAAAGCCAGCACACAGTCGCGGATCAAGTCGATAAGAAGATGGCAACGTGAGTTCCCAATCTGATCGGCTCCAGTTCGACGCGCAGACGAGAGCGACATGATAGCGTCGTCAAGAGTACCATGTATAAGTAGACGAGAATCACTTGACGATTCGACGCAGGCTTGGCAACGGGCAAAGTCGACGGACAACTCTCTGCCGTTCTCAATGGCGTTGACACCAGCGGCGCCTTCTACGCGGCCCAGACACTTCGCCAGCTGGTCGACGATCACGGCGGTGTGCCGGGCATCCAAGCGCGTGACTGGCCACTTATGCCTGTCCATGGCTCTATCGAGGGCTTCTACGGCATCCCGTGGCCTCACGAGGCACGTCTCGATCAGCTCGTCTTCTACGACAAGCACAAGATGTGGCGTGAGCTATACGAGGGTGACGATCTCGACAAGCTCCAGCAGCTCGTCGACACGGCCAATGCCAACCATGTGGCGGTGGTGACCAGAGAAGATCACCGTGGCAGAAGGCTATAGCAACCATGCATCCTCGAGAAGCTGCTTGGCAGTTCTGCGCTCTTCCGGTAGCCACTTCAGCGTGGACCTCATGAACTGAATGAAAATGCCCTTGTCCTGCCCCGCGAGCCGCTTCTCGAGGCTCTCTAGGGACACGGAAGGCACGGTGGCGTCCTCATTCGCAATACAATTTCCTATGTGGCCGCGGGTCAGCTCTGAGGCCGCGTCCAGCGCAAGCGTCAGATACGGCGTTTACCTTTAGGGTCTTAACATTGCTCCGTCGTCTCACTGCGCTTGGCAAACTCGCGCGGGGGTGGCCCGGCCAGGGCGACTATGAGCGCCAGGTGCTTGAATGGGTCGTGGCCACGCTTGGCGTCAAAAATGTCTCCGAATAAATGCTGCCCCTCGAAAAGGTCCCATATCTGCCGTGGGTTGGCCTGTAGAGCCTGACCATGTTGGCTGAGAGCGGCGGGCGCTCACCAGACCTGCCAAGTTCCAGATGTCGACGGCACTTACCCATGGCATCTCAAAGATCACTTCCGGCGCCTTGTAGATATGTGGTTGAACAAACGGGCCGGTATCAAGTCTCATACCGATTCTTGCTTCCCCAAAGTCGCACAGGACTGGCAAGCCATAGCCCTTCCCGCCTTCAGGCGCCCTCAGGCGGCCGAAAGCGACGGCTCTTGTAGATCGTTCTCGACTCGTCGATCTTCGTACAGGGGCTAGTTTCCTCCTCCTTAGCTTTTTCAAAGTTGGCCAACATGGTGTCCTCATCAAGACTAAGCCTTAGATTGTCGGTTTTGAGATCTACTGATAGTTAATAGTGGTGCTCCATCGACGAGAAGACACGAGGCTACACATACCGGTGTGGGTAACTTTGACCTCGGTATGCAAGAAGTCTAAAGCAGAAAGGATCCGCCTCAGAGTCATCTTGAGGAGAGGTAGGTTGAACGGTTCGGGATTAAGTCTCATCATCTCAAGCACCGTCATGTGCATTGGTTGCTGCACTAGAAATTGGTGTCTGCCTGCGACGCGACACCGGGCGATTCAGACGTCGCCGATGTAAAGAGGGTAATATTGGTCGGGCTCGTAGTGAGGTAAAGTTTCCTCTTCAATGGGGTTTATTAGAGGCAACCCACCTTAGGGGATTACCGAAAAACGCCTTGAAGACAGTGGGCCTTGTCTCAGGGCATTCTTTGACGCCCTGAGGTGTGACGCCATTTTCTAGATTAATTATCACAGAGAGGTCACCTCGAGGAATGTGAATGTGGTTTAGGGTAGGTTTCTTTGCTGCTTTCAACGAATGATCTCGCAAGCTTATGTCCTGAATGCTGACAGCACAATCTTATCTGTCACCCCCCGCACCTCCACTCGCGCGAGTCAGTTAAGATCCCAATACCTAATAAGACAGGCAGCCGGGGCCAGCCCAGGTGCAAGCCAAGCCCGCGATAACGTGTTGAGATGGAACCCGCTGGCCGGGCCCAATGCTCAACGTAACTTGGCTCTGCGGTGCGACTTGCGTGACCGGAGACATTGAGACACTACTTACTCCAAATCTTCTTGTCACTTGTCACAACCCTCATCCTCCATCCCACGTCTGTTGGTCCCCATGTCGTGCCATTACTCCCTCCGTACTTGGCAGGACAGCCGCCAACCATGATGCAAGAAGCCCGAGTCACCAAGCCAACCAGCGCACAGCAGCCGTCTCGATCGGGAAGACGACGAGGACCCTATGCGCTGCGCGCCTGCGATGCGTGTCGAAGGCGCAAGGGGAAATGCGACGGGAACCAGCCTTGTGGACACTGCGCAGCACGGGGGCGGGCCTGCCATTTCAGCAGCGTCGCACAGGGCGAGGTCTTTGCGCTAGATGCCACATGCATTGATGGCATGGAACCGCAGAACGAAGCCGAACAAAGGGCGTCACTGTCGCCCATGAGAACGCGAGGGTTTGAGCCGTTCTCGAACCAGTGCGCACCGGTGCCAGGGCAAGATCCAGTGTCACTTTCCCAGGCCATGAGGCAGGTCGACCAGAGTGAGGGAGGGCAGGAGTCGTTGTTGAATCTGGTGGCGCAGCTGCAACGACAACTCGACAATCTGGCTTCCAGGGTCAACCTGCCCGCGCCAGCGCCGGCGACGGTCGTAGGCGGTCCTGCTCAACAACACCAAGACAATGTGCCATCTCCAACACGGCCAATATCCTTTCCTCAGCCGACTACGCGGCGACCCGGCAGCTCGGGCGCCGAGGCATCACCATCGTCTGCGCGCAACTTTTGCGGGCCTACAAGTCCAGACTACAGCCTGAACATGGCACAGATGAAGTTGAGGCAGAGAAGCCACTCGATCTCCATCCAGCCGCGGCCAACGCTGGCGAGCATGGACAGTGGAGCGACTCACGGCGGTGATGACGAGCACCCCGATGGCACGAGCCAGATATCAACAGAGTCGTGGCGGTCGCAGCGGACGGAGAATCTGAAGCTGCTATACTTTCGATCGATCCTGGGGCTGGAAGAAATCAAAAGACTGCTGCAAATATTCCAGGAGGTTGTCGGCGAGTTCCATCCCGTGGTCGACCTCGAGGACCTGACTGGACGGGCCCATTCTTGGTGCAGCGGCTCCGGCTTTGATTCGTCGAGGAATCATAATGCTGCAGAGGAGAACAATCTCCTGATTCTCAACCTCGCACTGGCCATCGCTCTGCGATCTGGGTCCACGAGCGCAACGTCTGACGCCGAGGTAGCCTTGCAATCGCGGTTCCAGGATGCCCTCAACGCCAAGCTCGCTGCCCCGGCGACGACCATCAAGGACGTGGTGATTGTATTGCTAGCGGTAAGACGTAGTTGTCAAGCAGTTCTATTACTCGCTGACCGGAAAAGGGCCTGTATGACTACTTCCAGGATGAGCCACGCTGTGCTTGGCGCATGTGTGGCACGGCAGGCCGGCTCTTGATGGAGCTCGGCTTCCACAACGGCGAGGTCTCCAAGCACATTCTCGTATCGGAGGCGCAGAAGCGGGAGGTGGCCGTGGTGACAGCCAGCGTCGTCATCCTGGACCGGCAGTGGAGTGCCGCGACGGGCTTGCCGCCCAACTTCCAGGACTCGTCCTTTGACACCGTCCCTCGGCATCTGGTAGGCCAGATGCGACCTTTCTTCCAGGTAACGATACTAACGGACTTGCAAGATCGACTCATCATATTTGAATGCCATGACAGCATTCCTTATCATTAGCGACAAGTTTGCCGACTCGATATCCAAGGCAGCAAAGGGGGACATTGACCAGAACAGCGATACCTACGAAATCATGAACTTTCAGCTCGAGCAGTGGCGGAGAAAGGCCATTGGGCAGCAGTCGCTGAGCCAGATCAGGATTCAGCTTACATCTCCATCGACGAGACCCCCTTCCTGGGTGGTCCTGCTGGCACTACGCGCCGAATCAGTGCGGACGTTGCTCCTCCGTCCATTCTTCTTCCCCAACACCCAAGAGGAGATTGGCGAGAGGAACGTCCGTCCGGCGCTGGACTTGGTCTCCAACGTTGTGCACATCTTGTACACGCTGGACACGGAGACGGATCTGTACCGCATGCAGCGGCCGTTCTACCAGCATGTCCTCGCTTCCACGTGCGCGTTGTTCTTCCTGCTGGTCACGTTCGTGGAAAGACAAAGCAGTCAATTCACGGAGAGCGTCAATGAGCATAGGAACTGCATCCAAGCGACCTTCCACATGGCCATGAAGTTGGCTATCAAGTATGGCCCGGTGTCCAGAGCATCTCGACGACTGGGCCGTCGACTCGTGGAGCTACGGGATACCTTAGATCAGCTGTGTGTCCTGGACGGCAGCAATCATCACTCAATGGCCTGGAACAGCCAGGCCACAGCCTCGTCCAGCTTCGATTATGGTCGAGGCACCGCGAGTCAGTCAATGATCCCCCGGGACTACTCCCGGCTTGCTGAGCCCCAGACTGCGATCCCAGGCTACACATCACATGTACTTGAAAGAGATGGGAGCTTCCAAACCGGCTGGGCAGAGTCCATCCTATTCGACTGGCCCATGGCGGAGCAGGAAGCAATGTTTGGTCTGAGGAAGAACCCCTGAATTCCACGCAACGAATCTACGAATACCCAACGGCCGCTTTCGGCCTGTCCTCTTCCACCTTCTTATTCCACTGGAACCCTTCCCACCTCTCAAAACCTTCCGTGAAAATGCCCATCTGGTCCAGCATCCTACCTGCCGTCTGGTCCACCATATCCTCCAACGTCTCGGGGCGGTTATAGAACGACGGCACAGGAGGGAAGATGCACGCCCCCGCCCGCCGCAAGAAGAGCATATTCTCCAGATGAATATCATTCAGCGGCGTCTCGCGCACAGCCATGACCAGCTTCCTGTTCTCCTTGAGACTGACGTCCGCCGCGCGGGAGATGAGGTCGTCGCAGAAGCCCGTCCGGACGGCGCTCAGCGTCTTCATGCTGCACGGTACAATCATCATGCCGTCGTGCTGAAAGGAGCCGCTGGCGATGGGCGCGCTGACGTCTTTGGCTGTGTAGCAGACGGAGGCCAAGGCGCGGACCTGGGCTTCCGTGAGGGATGTCTCGTACTTCATGGTCGCGAGCGCCCACTTGGAGATGACCAGGTGGCTTTCGACCTCGAGGGCGCGGAGGATCTGGAGGATCCGGATGGCGTAGAGGGTGCCTGTTGCGCCTGTGATGCCGACCACGATGCGCTTGGGGCGGTATGAGGATAGGATAGGCCGTGTATGGTGCGGGAGAGGTGATGCGCTGTATCGTCTTGAGGTTCTTTGATGGTTTCTGTAACGTGTCGGCGCTGACGGGGACACTGTTGGCCTTTGCAGCTGGTGTAGGGCAGGGCATGTCTGCCGACCCGGACGGACGGCAGTTCTTGTCAATCGAGCAGGACGCATTCTCGAGGTTTCCTTGCTTGGAGTGGCGGTTGTCTTTGGTCCGATGGAAGCTTAAGGTGATAGAAGGTTTTGGGTGACCAGCAGTGTTCCGCCGCAGCCAACGAAGCACCTGTTCACGCCCGAGACGGCCAAGCACTACAATCTTCACGTGGACTTCCTACCCACACTCAGACATCCGATACCTATGGCGTGCCACGAGTCGCACTGACACTACGGCATAGATCAATCAATACTCCCCTCCACCGCCCCACACTAGCAAGCCGAGTCGGCGTATGGCTAGCGCGGCCAAGATAAGACGTTCCGAACGATCGACACACCCAGCGGAATGGCGGCCAGGCGGACACGGCACATTCCGTCGATTTGTATCACAGCCCTTTGACTCTCATCCGACTCCGACTTAAACGTATCCGTAGCGGGTGGAGGACCGGCATCAGAATCGACATGCCAAGGGTCTGGTCCAGTCTTGAGTCCGGTCCCTACCGTTGCATGCCATCGTCCTGCCTTGACGATCACATCTCATCTTCACTGTCAGTATTTCTTATACTCTCTGGATAACTCTATCCTGTTTAACGACGCTAGATACAAGTAGGCCTCACTCGCAATCCAAATCAGTGGCAAAGACAGCTTGACATGCTGCTGTCCAAGAGCAGCCGCTTGGCGGGCCACCCACCAGCCAGCCAACTCCACCGCCATATTCGACACCAGAGCGCCCTCGTCACCAAACAAGAAACAATAGACGCCCAGCTCGACTTTCGCACCTTTATCGACGTGCTTCGCAAAGACGGCGACCTTGCCGAAATCACACGCGAGGTCGATCCCCACCTAGAGGTTGGCGCCATTGTTCGGCGCGTGAGCGAGACCAATGCAAAGGCGCCGCTGTTCCAGAAGGTTAAGGGCGCGAAAGATGGCCTTTTCAGAATCTTTGGCAACGCAGCGAGTTTGCGAAGCTCCGAGAGGGAGAGATACGGTCGCATAGCCAGGAACATTGGCCTCGAGCCCGGGGCGAGCTGGAAAGATATCCTCGTGCGGACGCAGGAAGCGAAGACGAGGGAGGCTATGAAACCCAACATTGTGGCCGACGGTCCCTGTAAGCAGAATAAGATGTTTGGCGAGGACATTGATCTGCACAAGCTACCGGCTCCCATGCTGCATGCCGACGACGGGGGGAAGTACCTGCAGACATATGGCGTGCATTTCCTGCGATCGCCGGACGGCACGTGGACCAACTGCTCGATCTTCCGAGGCATGATTCACGACTCGAGAAGACTGGTCTGTCTTGTCGGAACTGGTCAGCACAATGCGATTATTCGCGAGAAGTGGATACAGGCTGGCAAGACAGAGATGCCTTGGGCTCTGGCGTTGGGAGTGCCCCCCTCCTTGAACCTCGCGGCCGCTCTTCCTATACCAGAGGGGGTGACAGAAGCCGAGTACATTGGGGCTCAGGTTGGGAAGCCACTCGATATGGTCAAGTGTGAGCTGAGCGATCTGGAGGTGCCCGCCTCTAGTGAGATTGTTCTCGAGGGCACGGCCTCGTTGGTCGACAAGGCTTACGAGGGCCCCTTTGAGGACTTTTTAGGGCTGCACTTTGACAACGACATGCATATGCATCCGTTGTTCAGGGTGGACGCCATCACCTATCGCGACGATGCCATCCTACCAGTGTCTGTGCCAGGCAGAATCACCGATGAATCCGTTAGTGTCTTTGCGCGCGCGTTGAAGGGGCGGAAGCTGACAAGTGGCAGCACACAACATGCGCAATGGCCTCGGAAGAGCTCCTTACTTTTGTCAAAGCCAAAGGGTTCCCCATTCTGGACGCAAACGCCCCCCTCGAGATGATGGGGACCTGGTGCGCGCTCAAGGTGGACACAGCGGCCCTGACTGCGTCAAAGACAACCTCGAAAGAATTCTGCGAGGCTCTAGGACAGATTGTCTTCCGTAACAAGTCCAGCATGCTCACGAACCGCATCCTCCTCTTCGGCCCGGACGTCGATATCTACAGCCTGCGCGACATCCTCTGGGCGCTGGCGACGAGGTGTCGCCCAGCCCAGGATGAGTATGTCTTTGAGGATGTGCCCAGCTTCCCCTTGACGCCGTACATGTGCCACGGAGGCGGCAGTGTGAGGAACGGCGGCAAGGTGATCATGGACTGTCTGTTCCCGATGGAGTACAGAGGCGAGAAGACGTTCCACTCGGTGGACTTTGAGACGAGCTATCCCAGGGACGTCCAGGAGCGGGTGCTCCAGAATTGGGAGGGAGATGGCCTTGGGGTGTAGAGTTCTTCCAGTGAAAGGTTCCTGGCCACTGTTATCCCTGCTGATGCGAAATGCTGGTTTTTGAGGCATCATAACGCACACTGCTTTGAGAAGCACCCTCTAGATATAGAGTGAGCCAGTGTTCTCGCTACATTTCTTACTCGCCATGTTCACACATTGCTGAAGAATGGCATCTCCAATCCAAGACTCCAAAGTTCCAACTTCCCACCCCTGTCCACCCACCCACATGCATGCATGCATGCATGCATCATGCATGTGCGGAATTTCCGTACCACGACGGATCTGCAACCCAAGTTGACCGCTGATTCGCGGACTGCGCAACCTGCCCGTGACGGGAACGAGTTCTCCTTGCGTGGAGTGTTGCCTAGTGGACTCCCTTACGGTCTGTCTCATCGCCGCCAACCAGGTCAAGGCCGTCACGTCGGGCGGCTTGAAAGTCCAGACTAAGGAAGTCAACGTCAACAGCCATGCGCACGCATCTCCTACGAGCGGCCAGGCCTGGTGGTCGTCGGTCCATGTCAACAGTCCCTCTGATGATCAACAATAAGGACGTCATCACCACGACGACCGCGCCTACGATATCGCCCTTGACAAACAAGCCCGTCTGGTCATTCTCAAGCGCATCCGACGCGCATGTTGAGGAAGCTGTGCAATCATGCCAGGCCGCATTTCCAGCGTGGTCCAAGACCAAGGCGTCTCATCGTCGGGATCTACTTCTCTCCTGCGCTGACATTGTCGCCAGGAGGAAGACTGAGCTGGGCGGGTACATGCACCACGAGATTGGGGCCGACGAGGGGTACCAGGACTTTATCCTGGGATTGACCATTGACGGCTTCAGAGATACAGCTGGTCGCATCGCGGCCGCTGTCACGGGGACTGTCCCAGAGTCCAACCTGCCTGGTATGAGAGCCATGGTGCTCAAGCGGCCTTATGGCGTGAACGTAGGCATCGCGCCTTGGTATGTTGTCTACTTGTCTCAAAGTTTGCGCATCTTCTGAACGTGAGTAGGAACGCACCGTATCACCTCGGTCTGCGATCCGTCCTGTTTGCCATCGCAGCCGGAAACACAGCCATCCTCAAGGGGTCCGAGTTCACGCCTCGCTGCTACCACGCCATTGCCGACATCTTCCGCGAGGCCGGTCTGCCCGACGGCGTGCTCAATCTGATTCTCCACGCGCCCCAGGACGGGCCCAGGGTCATCGACAAGCTCGTCACGCATGAGCACGTCAAAAAGATCAACTTTACGGGGAGTACGCGCGTGGGCAGCATCATCGCCATGAAGGCGGGCGAGCACCTCAAGCCCGTGCTCATGGAGCTGGGCGGCAAGGCGAGCGCTGTTGTCCTGGAGGATGCCGACCTGGAGAAGGCGGCGCTGCAATGCGCACTAGGCGCGTTTCTGAATGTGAGTTTCCGTCGATGGTTCTTGTGGGGGTTTTCACTGACGTGGTGCAGGCTGGGCAGATTTGCATGTCCACTGAGCGTGTCCTTGTCCATGAGAGCATCGCAGCCGATTTTGAAAAGGTCCTTGCAGCTACCATCAAGAATGTCTTTGGAACCCCGGAAACGACGCCTGTGCTCGTCAGCGCATCGTCGGCCTATCGAAACCGCGATCTCGTGGGGGACGCAGTCTCCAAAGGCGCCAGACCGTTTGACATTCTTAGCGATGTTCCAGCCGGCCAAGTAGAGACACGCATGCAGCCCATCGTGCTGCAAGGTGTGCGGGAGGACATGGATCTTTACCAGACAGAGTCCTTTGGACCCAGCACATCGCTGTTCACCTTCAAGACGGATGCTGAGGCCATCTCGCTCGCGAACAACACCGCCTATGGTCTCTCGGCAGCCGTCTTCACCAAGGACCTGAACAGGGCGTTCAAGGTGGCGGAGGAGCTGGAGAGTGGCGCCGTGCACATCAACTCAATGACGGTGCACGACGAGTATACGCTGCCGCACGGGGGTGTGAAGAAGAGCGGATTCGGGCGGTTCAACGGGTCCCAGGGCATGGATGAGTTTCTGTACTATAAGACTGTGACGTGGCAGGAGTAGTTAGACATGTACGATGAAGAATGGCTTGATTGCAGCATGGATAAGCCATCATCTAGATGTGCATGAGTGGACCCTCGGATAATGTACAAGGCCTGCGCCAGTTCGCGCTCACGACCTCCAGCGGAACGAAGGGTGCTTCCAGTCCAGATCCTCCTGCTCCTCACGGGTCATGTCCCGAATCTTTTCAAGCTCCTCGGCCTCGCGCCTGTCGCGCGCCGCATTGTTCCTCTTCATCCAGAACAGCATGATGGTGGCAATGGTGAGTGTGCCCATCTGGACACCCAGGTTCAAGCCGTTGCCGATGGGGTAGTTGGGCGCGTCAAAGGGCAAGAAGGACCAGGTCGAGATGAGGCCGCCAATATTACCAAAGAGGACGTTGAGGCCAATGGCCGAGGTGCGCGCCGTGTCGGAGACGACGTTGGCCGAGACTTGGCTGTTGGTGAGGGCGCCCAGGTAAAAGGCCGAGGAGGTGATGAGGAACGTGGCGGCGTAGCGGGCGGTCTGGTTGGTGGTGGCGAGGAAGATGATGTACCCGGTGATACCCATGGGCGCGGTGACAATCATGAAGATCTGACGCCTGTCCCAACGCCAGCTGAGGAGGGGGATAATGAGCGTGACGATGGAGCCGACAATGTACGGTGGCACGGTGAAGAGCTGCTTCTGGATGACGGTCTTGTCCGCGTGAATGCTGCCGACAATGGTGGGCAGGAAGAAGCCGAGGCCCTGGACGGTGATGTTGCAGAAGAGGAAGATGACCGAAGTGCTGATGACCATGGGGTTGAACATGCCCAGGACGAGCTTCTTCTTGTCTAGCTTGTCGAGGACCTTTGTGGCGCCGAGACGTTCGCTACGCAGGCGCTCCTCGCACAGACGCTTCTCGTCGTCGGACAGCCAGCGCGCTGTCTCGGGGCGGTCGGTGAGCGTGAAGAAGCCGATGACGCCCAAGCCGATGGTCACGACGCCCTCAATGGCAAAAATCATCCGCCAGCCCTTGGCCGCGCCGAAGGAGTCGAGGTTGAGGATAGCACCCGCCAGCAGCGCGCCAAAGGCACCAGCCACGGGCCCCGTCACCAGATACAGACCCATGCGGAACGTCAGCTCGGAGCGACGGTACCACCTTGACAGATAGTAGGCCACACCAGGCATCATGCCCGCCTCGAACATGCCGAGCAGGAAGCGGACGCCCATCATCTGCTGAGTGGTTTGGACGAAGCCGCAGCCGACGGAGCAGATACCGAACATGACGGTGAGGAAGGGGATGAACCAGCCGGGGCCGACGATCTTGCAGACGACGTTGGAGGGCAGCTCAAAGATAATGTAGGAGACGTAGAACATGGAGAGGGTGGCGTTGTAGTCGAACCCCTTCATCCCCAGTTCGACATCCATGCCGGCGATGCGCGCGTTGCCTATGTGATACGGGTCAGTTTGAGGGGACAGGCTGTTGGATGGTTCGACTCACCAATGTTGGCACGGTCGATGAAGCAGAAGAGATACAGCAAGCATGTCGTGGGCATGATCATGAGGTCGATCTTGTTGCGCAGCTTGCGCTCGGCGAGGCGATCATACTCGTAGGCAGGGGCGCCATCTCTGCTGTCGTCAGTATTCGCAGCCTCGATCTTGTTCGACATGCTTGTGGTGGTGGCTGACTTTTCCGCAGTCTCTTGGACGAGGCTGCCGCCAGTTTCGGCCTTGGAGATGGATTCGTTGGCCATGGCGGCGGAGGGAGAGGGGATGTCGATCCTGCACGGAGATGGAACTGGGCTAGAGATGAGGTATAAATAAGGCTGATGGAGTGTGTCTGCTACAGATGGATGGGAGTTGAGGCGAGGGGCAACTGAAGCCAGCCACGAGTGAATGTGATCCCACGATGGCCAATTTGTACTTGGAAGGATGCCGCCACTTGTTGCTGCTGAGACTTGCCCAGAGGCCTGGGAACATAACCGTCAACTTCAAGTTGGCTTGCGGCTCTGCGTCTGGCGGCGAGATAAGGGGTTGCCTGGCTGTCAGGGTGTGTCAACCGAGGACCCGCTGTGGCTGCTGCTTACGACTTCAATAAGCATTAAGCTTGGATTCATCGGGGCATTCCACTCAGGATCCAGGATTCCAGGCGAGGTCCAAGGGTAATTAAGTCTGCCAAGAACCGGGGTGGGCGGTGGATTCGCGGGGGAGGATCCTATTCCTTGGAGTGTCCTTCGCGAAGCTACTACGTAGTCTGGTGACTCTTGCGTACTGGCCCATAGCCCTCTATTTCGTCTCACACAGTCTATCCAGAAAGTTGCCGCTTCTCTCGTCTGGCAGATTCTTTTTTTTTGGTTCAATTGACCATCGCGAGTATCAGCTTCAATTCTCTCCAACACACTTCATGACACTGCCGAGCACCTAAGCCAGACTACGTTGATAAGACCCCTGCCTTGCCCCACAATCGACTGATAGCAATCCGCCTGCTTGGCCTGCGCTACGGAAACCGATAAGCGACGCTATACTAGACCTGAAGGCTGGAGCCACAGAATTCACCCGGTAGCCTGGCGCAGACCCTGGACTATCCTTGTCCGCTGCGTCGGGTATGGGCGCCTCGTGAGCGGGTGCTGCACCAAGGTGTCTGGTACCAGATAGACGAGTCAACTGGTGGTGGCAAGTTGCAGGTGTTTGTGAACGCGTGAATCTATTCGAGTTAATCTCTATCGCATTTTCAGCAGCACCTTTGCTGTCCGCCAGTCGGGGTAGGTGCTTGCTTGAATCCTGCTTGGTCAGCAGCTCAACAGAGCAATAGCCAAAGGACGTTCTGGGGTACCCTGAACACGCCATGGGTCTAGCATATCGCGCATTGGGCTCACCTCTATCTTGGAACTCGATACGGCCGAGCCTACGTAATGAATTCGGATCTCCGCAGAGATAAACGGGTCTCCTAGGGTCTACTATGAAGTTTTGGCGTGCGACTTGACAGATGTGCCGACACAAACATACACTCAAGCTCCAAACACACAAAGATCGTACTCTGTAAATTGACAAAACAACAGGCCGCATGGGGCCACGGTTCATCCTATAAATTTCTTTCTAGATTAGTTTATCCAATGGACTTCCCCAGACGGCGCCACATTGATCTGCCATCTAGTCTAGGGTATGCGTCTACCTTCCTCACCTATCGCGCCGAGCGCCCAACGGCCCAAGACTCCAGCAAGTGCGAAGGGTCTCCAATTCTGGGGAATCCCTGAACTGCAATCCCCTGTTTCCGCTCAGCACATGCACATACATGCACACCAGCTGTTTTTGCGTGCGATTGTCGAGACTTGATCATTAGTATGAGACATTTTGACCGAGTCAGCCATCCCGCAAGTGACTCTAACTCGACGGCAACCTAGGCGCACTTGCTCCCGCAGTCAAGTCAACTCACAAGCACAACTGCCAGCCCGACCCAGCCCAGATAAGCCTGAGATGCCTCGCCCCAAAGTCCACCCCTCGCAGCGTCAACGCGCCTCGGAGGCCTGCAATGCCTGTCGCGAGGCAAAGAAGCGCTGCTCCGGCACGACACCCTGCACGCACTGTCTGCGTCGGGGCATGGGGTCGTCCTGCGTGCTCACCCACCGTCCGCGTGGTCATCGCTCGTCCATGCCGGAGCCGCGCTCCAATTCCATCGGCCACGGCAGCCGTGACCTCATATCGATACCGACAGCAGCAACTGGCGCGGTGCGACCCAATATTTCGGCGGAGAGGTCGTCCCTGCAGAGTCCCATGACCACACTGCTCGGTGGAGGAGAGGAGGGTGCGACGCCCGCGGCTGTGTTCGAGCCGATATCACCGTCCGACTCGCGAACAACGACGGACGTGGACGGCTCACTGGCGGGACAAAGTGCCTCTGGGTTGTCTCACGTCAGCGAGGGGCCACAGACGGGTCTAGAGGCGACCAAGCCCGCATCGCGCATGTTGCTCAACCTCAAGGGCGAGAGGGTGTACATTGGCGGCGGGGGCTCGCTCTCCTTCCTGCAGCTGGTGAGGGGGATTGTGTCGGATCAGATTGGCCCCTCGCAGTTCTCGAGGCAGGGGAACAGCGACACCATGCTGGAGAAGGAGAGCCCACAAGCGCACACGCGACAGCCGGGGATCAGTGACCTGAGCCCTGAAGCCAAGCTCATGTGCGCAGACTGTTTTTACGGCGTGGTGAGTCGAAAGCGACAAGGAGGAAGATGATTGTTGAGTCGTGGCTGACTGGATGCAGACGGGCGGCCTGATTGACGTTTTCCTCCCCAATGAGCTGGAGGCGATGCTCACTTCCACGACAGCGCTGCGACGACCGCAGCGCTCGATAGCGGACCTGGTCGTGGCTATTGGGTTACAGTGTGAAGCGTCGGGCGATACCCACGACCGGGAAATATCCTGCTTTCGGGAGTCACAGGTCCAAGTGTTCTCGGGGATGTTGGAGGACCCAGACATTGACATGGTCAGGACATTCCTGATCATGTCCTTCTACCTGTTGGGCGAGTGTCGTCGCAACACGGCGTTCCTGTATCTGGGCATCGCGACGAGGGCAGCCGTGGCACTAGGCCTTCACAGTCGAGAGACCTACACGGACATGAATGACCCGAAGCATCAGTTGAGGTAGGTGAAGCCTTACACCAGCCTGGAACAGGCGTCCCCGACTAACAAGACAGGCTCCGCGTGTGGATGAGTCTCCGTGTCCTCGACATTGTTGTCAACTCCATCCTGGGCCGGCCAGCGGCCACGGCGGGCGTCCACTCGGACCTACAATCCCTCATAGACAGCACGGTCGCATCATCCGACGACCGAGGCTTGATTTGTCTCGGGGCGTCCTACCGCATCGTGGCCTTGATTAACAACATTGTCGACACCATGTACGACAAGAAGGAGATTACCGTTCCCGCCGTCGAGGAGCATCTGCGGCAGCTGGGACAATGGAGCCAGGACCTGCCCGACTTTCTCCGGACAAGCCCGCAGCCAGACCAGGTGCAGGCGCCGGGCGTCAAGGACAAGGGGGCGATTGGTCGTGTGCATGTTTCGTGTCTGTACTACTTTGCCGTCACGATTGTCACGAGACCGATCCTCGTCGCCACGCTGGCGCAACAGCCCGCCAGTGGCCTTGTGCACACGCAGCTCGCGTCGGCGTGTCTCGACGCGGCCATGTTCACGATCCAGACGTGCTCCGGGGCACAGAAGCATAATCTACTGCTGGCGAATATGTGCATTCTCAAGTGCGTCACTGAAACTACAAAAACACGGTCTGTCATTATGCTGACACGGACAAACAGAGCCATCATCTTCCCCGCTGGCCTCGTCCTCGGGTTTGAGATCTTTGCAAAGGGGACGGTGGACTATGGCATCGAATCCGCCTTCCACAACGCGCGCGACATCCTCTCGTACCTGGGCCGGAAATCACCGCAGGCAGCGCTGTACCACGACATACTCACGTCTCTTGCGAATGCCATCACCGAGTACCGCCAGCGCGCGGTGGCAAAGGGGAGGAGCTCCTACGTGAGCAAGCTCTTCAACTTTGACCGCGCGCAGAGCAATGCCCCGATGGGTGGTGGAGAGGCCAGTACCACGTCGGTTCTGAGCGAGGGGCAGATGGATGGGATCATGGCCACGCTGTCGTTTGGGCAGAACACGCCCGTGGGCAATGGGGAGCCGGGCGACCTGTTTATGGACTGGGACAGTCTGGATATCTCGCAGTGGGATAGCTTTCCGTACTTGTCGTGACATGAAGGGAGGGGCCAAGGTAGTGCACCGCAGGCAGGCATTTTGTTGCAA
Organism: Emericellopsis cladophorae; assembly: GCF_022114955.1. Classification (NCBI taxonomy): domain Eukaryota; kingdom Fungi; phylum Ascomycota; class Sordariomycetes; order Hypocreales; family Bionectriaceae; genus Emericellopsis; species Emericellopsis cladophorae. The sequence continues at coordinate 152,810 of NW_026250949.1, forward strand.
ACGCACTTACGAGATAATGAATCGGGTCACTGAAGGTGCCGCGTGATTGTTATGGTGGTTGTACCGCACGCGCACAGCCGGCGGATGCGTACAACAGGCCGCATGAACAGATGACATTCACCACTTCCCAAGGGCCAGGACGCGTGGACAATCAAGCGGACACGCACGGCACAATGACTCTGCCACTACCCGTCTATCCGACCATGCGCCCACCCGAGTGGGTGCCCCCTGATAAGACCGCGTCGGATAAAGCACACCCGTATCCGCTTATCATGGCGCACCCCAATTCCAGGCTGTCGATGCCGCGGGGGAGGGGATGGGCACACAAACAGAGAATGCAGGTCTCGGCTGGTCGCGGACAAGAAGTCGCATCTGCGAATCATTATAAAGTGTATTTGGAGTGGTGGTGTCGTCTCAGTCGTTATCAGTCATCTCACTCCAACCTTCATCTCCATACATCCTGCCGACCACGAGACTCTCCGCAGAAAGCAAAGAGAAAGGAAGCGACATGTCCCCCGCAAGCATAGCAGACATGGCCTCGTCCGGCTGGCGCCACCTCGACGTGGGCGTCATTGGGGGTGGCATTGGCGGCATGTCCGTGGCCATTGCCCTGCGCCGCGCAGGCCACACGGTGACCGTCTACGAGCGCTCCGACTTTGCGGGCGAGGTGGGCGCCTCCGTCTCATGCGCTGCCAACGGGACGCGCTGGCTGCACGAGTGGGACGTGGACATCGAAAAGGGCGACCCCGTCGTGCTCAAGTCCCTCATCAACAGGGACTGGTACACGGGCGAGCCGGTGAGCGTCTACAGCCTCGACGACTACGAGAAGAAGTGGGGATACGTGTACAACATGTTCCATCGCCAGTACATGCACGCCATGCTCAAGGACACGGCGCTGCAGGCGGAGGGCAAGGGGGAGCCTGCGGTGCTCAAGGTGAACCAAAAGTGCGACAAGATCGACCTCGACACCAACACCATCACATTCACAAACGGGTCCACCGCCCAGCACGACCTCATCGTGGGCGCCGACGGCATCGGGTCCGCCGTGCGTCGCGAGGTCGGCATCCACCCAGCCAAGCGCCCCTCGGACCAGTCCTGCCTGCACTGCAACGTCATGACCGAGGACGCCGTGCGGCTGGGCCTCGTCGACTACTCACAGAACGCGGCGCTCGAGTACTGGGGCGGCCAGGAGGGCAAGTGGGACAAGATTGTGCTGTCACCCTGCAACGGCGGCAAGCTGCTCAGCTACTACTGCTTCTTCCCGCGCGAGCAGGGCGACTACACGTCGCAGCAATGGGGCGCCGAGTCACTGCCGACCGAGGACCTGCTGCGTCCATACCCCAAGCTGGACGCGCAGGTGCTCCAGCACCTCGCGATCGGCAAGGAGATTCAGCCCTGGCGGCTGTGGGTGCACGACCCGTACCCGTACCTGCACAAGCAGAGGACGTGCCTCCTCGGCGACGCGGGCCACCCCATGATGCCCCATCAGAGCCAGGGCGCGTGCATGGCGATTGAGGACGCGGCGGCGCTGGGCATTTTGTTCTCAGAGGGGTACTTTAACGGCAGCGTGGAGGACGCGCTCGCGGTGTACACGCAGGTGCGTCTGCCGAGGGCGACCAAGGTGCAGAGCGCGGCGGCCAAGGCGGCGTACAACATCAACGAGCGGATTGGTGAGTACACTGTTGCATGCGAGGCAAGTAGAGGGATGCTAACAGGGACAGGCTTCTCGAACAACAAGGACATTCCCACGTACAAGGTCGAGGACCAGAAGAAGGTGCTCACGATTGAGGAGATGAACGCCTACGACATGTACAGGGACATTGAGGAGAAGATTGCGGCGCAGAGCGGGCAGAAGTACAGCGGCAAGTTCATCTGCGGTCTGCCAATGGGCCTCCAGCTGCCGAATGGTGTGGTCATTGGGGCGGAGCAGGACGAGCAGCCGAGATTGTAGGATTTGATGTCAGATTTAGCATAGCATTGATTTGGATGAACGTTACTTGACTATACTGTGCTGTTGATACTCGGTGCTGGACTTGTGAGAGGCCTCTATCGGCTGTGCATGGTTAACTTTTGGAGTGCTTGGCGAAGACATGAGAATAAGACCAAACACGATGAGAATGTAAAGGTCACTCTTAGCATAGCACAGCTTCTTGGAGAGAGTAGACCAAATCCACTGCAGTTCCCTGCCCATCACATCCACAACCACAACCGGAAGGAATCTTCAACAAACAGCTCGCTCAGCATTGGTAGGTAATCTACAAATACTCTCCTACAAGTTACGCCTCCATAGCCCCCAGCTTGATATCATACTCCAGATCCCACTCCGCCTTAGGGTCGCCCTTGCGCGGCTTAAACTCCACCGCCAGCTCCGGCTTGACGGCAAACACCGTGTCGTTCTCGAGGTACTTGCAGTCCCTGTCAAAGATCTGCGTCACCAGCTGCTTGTACCCGGGCACGCGCACGAGGAAGTGGATGTGCGCGGGGCGGTAAAAGTGGCGGTCCATGGCGCGCAGCATCTGCGCGGCCGGGCCATCGGGGGGCAGCTGTCACGCACCTGTCAGTTGCGACACGTAGCTTGTAACTAGCAGGGGATGGATGGAGAACTTACCGGGTACGCGGTCGGCCGGAGGCAGTACAGGGAGTATCGCCCCTCCTCGTCCGTGATGAACTTGCCGCGCAGGTTCAGGTCCTTCTGGTCCGGGTCCTGCTGCTCGTACAGGCCGTTGGTCGAGGCCTGCCAGACGTCAATCTCTGCGTTGGCGAGGGGCTTGCCCGTGGCGGCGTCCGTGACGCGGCCGTGCATATAGGCCATCTGCGCGTCCTTGGGGGTGTCAGAGGAGATGGTGGAGCCGTTCTTGAGGACGGGGTGGTCCTCGCGGTAAAAGGGGCCCAGGATGGCTGAGGCTGTGAGGTTGGAGGACGCCTTGGTGGCGGCTGTGTAGGTAATGTCGTCGACGAGTCTGCTCGTTAGCCTTGAACATTTCTAAAGGCGGAGAATACTCACGACTCCATCCCTAGAATGTCGCAGATGAGCTGCCCCTCGTTCCTCTTGTCGTTGCTCATCTGCCCGGCCCAGTTGATCATGTTGACGCCCGCCAGCCACTCGTCGCTCGTCAGCCGCACGTCGCGCGCAAAGTCGTGCAAGTGGCCAATGAGCGAGGTCATGATCTCGCGCAGCCGCGGGTCCGTGTTGGGGCCCATGGAGTTGATGACCTCCTTTGTGAACTCGGGGCCCAGCGTCGTGGCGGCGTCGGCGCCATTCTGTCCGTTGGTGGCCATGGTGCTTCTGCGTTGCCGAATGATATTTAAGAAAGAACGTCGGAGAATCAGGAGATGTAAATAAAGCGTCGGAGAGTGCGAGATTAGGTCAAAAGGAAGAAATCCTGCGCAAATGTCGTTATTAATAGCGTGAGAATGATAGGTGGTGGGCAGCTCAGCTCAAGAGGCCGGTGACACGACCCCAATATTCATGTTCAAGGGGGGAGGGACCCTTCCGTCGCAAACATCAGGCGGTGCAACAAGAACGCGGGGAACCCTTGGCAATCTGTCCCCATTGCTTCTAATGGTGTGCTGCGCGCGGGTCTGAGATGTAAGTCGTGGTGGTGAGGAAGAGGAGGAGGAGGGGGTGCATTAGCCGCCACGAGCCGGTCGCCTTCCGATACTTCCGCCCGGATAAGGAGCTTCCAGTCTCACATTGAGGTCGAGGATGTTGGCTTTTGTACGTACTGGGTCAAGTCTGGATCCTTTTAATCTAAGCTAGGATCGTGGTTCCGAGTCAGGAGTCAATGGGGATCATTAGGTTCTCTAACTAGATGCTTGCGCGCATGGTGGCCACCATCGCCACACATGCACGTGTAAGTTTACTGCACATGAGAAATATACAGCGTCTCAAAAGCACTTCTAGATTGCTTCCTTGTCCATTAAGCCTCCACTCTATAGTCCTTCTCCTCGCCAAAGTCCCAGCTGGCCGCATCCGTGCCATTCGGCCGACTCGCCCTCTGGAACCCAATGTCAAGCCCATCAATCTCGACCACGGGCTTCACAGCCGCCACCGGCTGCCCGTACGCCATCGAGTACCAGTGGTCTAGATACTGCGGATGATCAGCAAAGTCCGGAAACACCTTGCGCATCTGGCGCAGCGCCGTGCCAGAGATCTGGTCCACGCTGTGCGCATGCCGCAACGCGAGGAAATCCTCGCTCACTTGCGCGCGCAGCTCGCCCTGCACCGCCTCGGGCAGCTGGCCTACACGGAAGAGCAGCATGTCGTACTGTAGGAGGGATGTCTTGCCGTGCCAGGAGCCGCCCTTTGTCGTGCGGTGGTACAGTCCGATCAGCGCTGCGATGGCGCCCATGCAACCCGTGCCATAGTCGGAGATGGGGAATGGGGGCACGACGGGCTCGTTCAGGCCCATGAACTTGCCCTGCTCCCAGGCGATGCCAGAGACCTATCCTGGTTTAGCATGTCTGTCTTTCTCGGCGAGAGATGGTAAGAGAGAGAGGAACTCACGCAGTCGGCAATCTGCTGCCAGCCAGGGCGATGCGCCCACTCGCCCACGTATCCAAAGCAGTTCTCGTTGACATAAACCACGCCCTTCCCTCTCTTCCTTGCGAGCTCGCTCATGTACCTCTCCCCATAGCCCATCTTGGCAAATGCACCGGGGCGGTAGCCATCCACCACGACATCGACATCCTCCAGTAGCGTCTCGAACTGTGCCCGTCCTTCGGCTGTCTTGAGGTCCAGATCGGCGGCGTGCTTGCCCATGTTGCCGTCCACCTGGAAGAAGGGCACGTCCGAGAGATGCGGCGAGGTCAGTTTGAGGACTGTTGCGCCGTACTCGCCCAGGATGCGTGTGATGACGGGACCCGCGATGATGCGGCAGAGTTCGAGGACCTTGATGCCGGAGAGGGGACGGTGGTTGTCGGTGGTGGAGGGGAGGGGCGTGGGTGGCGTTTCTGTTTCAAGACCTTCCACCGTCCACGGGGTTGTCTTTGAAATCGCTTGGCCCTGGGTGGTCAGTGTATGATGGCAATGACAGTCAAAGAGGGGGGCCACATACATGGGGCGTCTGTAGAAACTCCTCGTGCTTGAACGCCTTGACACCGGCTTGTCTGTTCCTGGCATTCATCTCTTCAAGTTCCGCCACGGTGAACTTCTGCACCGCAGGCTCAATGGTCGCGACAATTTTGTCGATCGTGTCTAGATCGGGGCGGTGCGTCTCGAGGCCAAGCATCTTGAGGGTCGTGGACGCCTCGAGCGAGCCGTGGATATGGTAGTACTCGCCGGGCTCCTTGGTCTCGTAGAGGTTCGCAGACATGCGTCTGTAGCTATTTGACTGTGCCGCCAGAAGGTCCGTGTCTTTCAATCTCACTTAGCCGAACCATTGCTGTACAGAATGACGCAGAAACGCACCCTTGAGGAACTTCCGCACGTCCTTGTCCAGCTTGCCCAGTCCGCCTACTCGTGCCAGATAGGCCTGGAACAGGAACGCTGTCGTCTTCTCCTGGTCCACCGTCATCTCCCTACCCTCGTGCCCATCTTTCGACTCAGCGAGAAGGGCGGCGACGCTGCCCTCGATCGCTTTGAGCGCAGCTGTCGTCTCGGTCTCTTTGAAGGGAATGGGGAAGTAGGGCTTATCCCGAGTGCCGGTCAACTTGACGTCTTCAGATCTCTTCTTGACCTCAACTGGCAACGACACATTGTCGTCAAATATGCTCCCCAGGATCTGCTGGATGTTGGACGTCTCCGCTATAGAGCTGTACCCTGTGCCGTTGACTGTCATGGTAGGCTCTGCTGCTGTCTGTTGAGACCACGAGGCGGTGGTTCGGCAAAAGTGAGCCAGTGTAAATAGAAGAATCAAAATACGCTGCCAGAGTATGATACAGGATCCGAATCGGACCTCTCCAAATTCTACCCATGCCTAATCCCTACAATACCCGCGGAAAACCAGGTGCGGGTGCGCAACATGCAAGCGACGGCGCCGCCCGGCCCCACCACGTCCGCACCCGCTCAGAGTGGCACGGAGGCGTCGGGACTCGGAGGGACTCGCAGTTGCCGCGGGGTTGGACCGCTCGGCCTTGCATAATACTGTCGATGCTCGTGATGACGACGGTTTCCTTTGATGACTAGATATCAAGCGCTGCAAAATCGCCAAGATGCCCGTCTCCCAGATCCAGGGGCAGAAAGTGTACTATCAGCACTCGTCGCCCACAGATACAAATGGAACCACCATTGTCCTGATCCATGGCTTGGGGTCGTCACACGCCTTCTATGAGCCAATCGTTCCTGAACTCATGAAGCATGGCTACGCATGCCTCGCCATTGATACTCCAGGTGGGAAAAATTCAATGTGTAGGCTCTACGCCCCATCTGACTATCTACAGGGAGTGGTTCCTCGCAACCAGCGAGCAAAGACCGAACCCCCAAGGAGATTGCGAGTGTCATCAGCGACCTCCTGAACACCTTGTCTATCAACATGTCCAAAAGCATCGTAGTCGGCCACTCCATGGGCGGCATGATCGCCTCTGAACTGGCAGTGCAGGGTGTTCTCGGCAGCGTCCTGATCGGACCCGTGCATCCTTCACCGAAACTGGCCACCGTCTTCAATCAGCGTATCGAGACTGTTCAGAAGAGTACGTATGTTCATACAGCTTCCAGGGGCGGGTCTAATTGAGTCTTGAATAGACGGCCTGGAGGCTCTGGCAGACACGGTACCCAAGGCTGCGACTGGATCGCTGTCCACGCCGACGCACCATGCCTTTATCCGCGCCCTGATCCTTTCGCAAACGACCGAGAACTACGCCTCCCTCTGTCGGACGATTGCGACAGCCTCCGTGCCCGAGTACAGCAAGATCAACTCACCCGTGCTGGTCATTGCTGGGGGCGACGACAAGACGAGCCCTCTGGAGGGATGTCAGACCATCATCAACAGGCATGTCCCTCTCCTCTCGCCATCGTACCATGTCACTAAGTCAAGGCAGCTGGGGTGCAGGCGCAGGAAAGAAGCTCGAGGTAGTGCAGGGCGTCGGTCATTGGCATGTCATCGAGGCACCAGAGCAAATCGGTCACCTCATCGTCGACTTTGCCCATTCTCTCTAGAATCTACTTCCTGTATGCATTCAAGGCACCCGTGTCGAGATATACCTGGTAGAACTTGAATCGCCACTTGCCATCATCGCTGATCCTCTCTATCTCCGCCCGACCCGCCCAGTCCAGAGCGGCCTTGTCGCCCGACTTGAGCTCAAACGCCACTGTCCCGTAAAGAAGGAACTCGCTGTCGTTGAGCGGTGCGATCTTGGGGATAGTATGCTTGCGAGACGTCACATTGGCCCACATGCCGAGTCTCATCTGCTTGATCTCTGTAGCTGCCTGTCAGCATAGGTTAGTTGGTGTAGGGTCAGCTGGCACGTACGCTCATGGCCGGTGGACTTGTTCGAGGCAAGGACAAAGGTCGCGTCAGGCGCGAACTGGTCCACGTACTTGTCGTGGTCGCCGGGCGTGTCTGAGATGGCGTAGAAGTTCTCGAAAAAGGACTTGATCTCGGGGTCGACGTGGACGCCGGAAGGGTATTCGGACTTGTACGACATGGTTGATGCTCGTCCTTGCGGATGTTAAACTGGAGTGGCCCAAGGATGAACTTGTCAGGTATGGAAATGTGTATGTGAGATGCAATCCACAGAGTCGCGCGATGGCTGGCTGACCTTGGACGTTCGGGTTGCGGGGAGAATCGGAGTCAAAGGTGTGGGCTTGCTTGACGGTCTACGCCCAAGGCCTCCCAGCGAAATTGAACATGGAGCATCCAGTCCAGACTCCAGATTCCAAACCGAGCTTCAACGCCACAGCAGCGAGATCGGTCTGGCAGTATAAAACGCACTATCTCGCCGGCACATCTGATTGATTGTCTTATCCATGCTAGGCGGTTTGCGACGGACAAGGCATCGGGAGGGTGCGCACTCGCCGACATTGCGGGGAAGAGGGGATGCTTCATGCAAGACTGTCAGTGACAGTGTCCGCCAAAACATTCTTACCGTCCATCTACCCTGATATACCGCAGAAGCACAGTATCCGCCAGAGGCCGCCCCCGCAACCCCACTACGCCATTGATGCGACGGTCGACCGCCCAAGCCATTGATCCATCCATCCACCCATCCGCCCATCCTCGAGGGTCTCAAGCGCGACGCGAGGCGAGGGAATGCCCAGTCAGCCAGCCAGCCAGCCATGGCAAACAGCGGGAGTGAACCAATGGATCAATCTCCCCTTATAAACGCGCGTGCTCCAACGTGACCTCATACTCTCCCTTATCCATTTCCCCTATACCCGTTCGCTCTCAGAAAGACACAGTCACAATGCTTGGAAAGGTCGCCTTTGAGGAAGCCTTCATCCTGCCCAGCTTCGCGGAGAAGCAGCGCTGGTGGGCTGGGCTGTTCGCCATTGATAAGGACAGGCACGTTGACGAGATCCTGGACATTACAAAGACCCGCATCGAGTACATGGACAAGCATGGCGTCGGATACACCATCCTGTCTTACACAGCGCCTGGCGTCCAAGACATCTGGGACCCCAAGGAGGCCGGCAGCCACGCGGTCGAGATCAACGACTACATTGCAGACGCCATCAAGGACCACCCCACGCGCCTGGGTGCCTTTGCGTGAGTTTTTTGTCTTTTGATGAGATAGTGGTTGAGCACAGCTAACGCCAGAAGCACCCTCTCCATGCACGACCCCAAAGAGGCTGCCGAGGAGCTCCGCCGCTGCGTGACAAAGTACGGCTTCAAGGGCGCACTGGTCAACGACACGCAGCGCGCCGGTCCGGACGGCGACGACATGATCTTCTACGACGGGCCCGAGTGGGACGTCTTCTGGTCGACCGTGACCGAACTCGACGTGCCCTTTTACTTGCACCCCCGCAACCCCACGGGTACCATCCACGAAAAGCTCTGGGCCAAGCGCAAGTGGCTCATTGGCCCCCCGCTCAGCTTCGCCCAGGGCGTGAGCCTGCACGCGCTCGGCATGGTGACCAACGGCGTGTTCGACCGGCACCCCAAGCTCCAGATCATCCTCGGCCACCTGGGCGAGCACATTCCCTTTGACATGTGGCGCATCAACCACTGGTTCGAGGACATCAAGAAGCCGCTCGGCCTCGACTGCAAGCTCACGATCCGCCAGTACTTTGAGCGCAACCTGTGGATCACCACGAGCGGCCACTTTTCGACCACCACGCTGCAGTTCTGCATGCAGGAGGTCGGCGCCGACCGCATACTCTTCTCGATTGACTATCCGTTTGAGAACTTTGCCGACGCGTGCGACTGGTGGGATGAGATGCACATGAACGGGAGCGACAAGAAGAAGATGGGCAGGGACAATGCAAAGGCCCTGTTCAAGCTGGGCGAATTTAAGGACAGCGAGGCGCCGCTATAGGGGCACAGGGGTTTACGTTGTATATACATGGAATAAATAAAGAGCGTTAAATATGCTTGGTCTGTGAAGGGTGTCAGTGTCGAATACTGAGAGTCCCATGGTACGCGAGTGACGACACGGGCGACACCTCAAGATCACACGCCATTTGAACGAATCACTGGCGGATTCTATGTGCACTCATATCACTTGAGTACATGTAACATGGCTATCTCTGAACTTCTCAGTGTGAAGGAGGAGGAAGATGCAAAGAGCTTGGATGGAGTTTTTGTATATATACCAACAAAAAGATGCCTTACTAATACAGGCATGGTGCCAGAGTGGTTAATGGGTATGACTCGAACTCTTGAGGAATCATATGGCTTCGGCCGCAGCGGTTCAAATCCGCTCCATGTCGTTCATTTTTAGGTTTTCGTACCACTTCTTGCGGTTACTTTTTACTTTTTACTTTTCACACAGCATCCGATTACCTGTCAGAGTGGCACGGTGGTTGGCTAGTTGGGTTCTTTTGAGCGACCTGCTGCTGGGTGTCCCATGGTCAAGTTAGCAGTGAACTTTCTGTCTAGTGGATATTGGTGGTCATATGTGCACATATCATCAACCCAGTACGGAGGACAAAAAGTAAAAATAAGTCGCAATATCTCGTCCAAGATGAATTGGAAGCACCCGGTTGAGAAGCACAATTCCGTGTATCAACTGTCATTTCTGTATTACACTCCTGGCTACAAGATTGACCAAAGGACCAATCTTGAGCTATTTCCTGCATATCCATCATAAACACCATTACAAAGACGTCTTGCCCCAGATCCCATCCAAGAGGACCATCTCATACACTCATGTGCACACTGTGCAATACTATCCAGGTCATAAATGACTTAGAGGGCAAAGGCAGCGACGGCGAGGACGAGACCGCCAATGGGGGCCAGAGCACCGGCAGCGTTGGGGGGCTGCTCGGGGGTCTCGGGCTCCTCAGGGACGGAGCCGCTGGGCGTGGGCATGGGGGTGGGGGTGGCCTCGCCGCAGTTGTACTCGCAGACGGTGGAGGTGAAAGTCGTCTGGATGGTGGTCTCGATGACGGTCTCGCTGGGCTCCATGGTGGGCTCCATGGTAGGCTCCACGACAGTAGGCTCCACGACGGTGGTGGTCTCCATGGGGGGCTCCTCAGCAGAGGTGGTCTCCTCGCTGTCGCCGTCCTCGCTGTCGTCACCACCCTGGGCGGCGCAGAGAGCCTCAACGGCGGGGAGGACCTCGTCTAGGTGGATGGTCAGATCATGTTGTCCAGTGACAAGAAGGGAGAAAACTCACTCAGGGCGACGGTGGCGCCGCACTCCTCGATGACGCAGGCGGTGGCAACGCCCTGGACGGCCTCAAAGTTCTCGCAGACACAGGCGTAGTCGGTGGTGTCGCAGTCGGTCTCGCTGGCGATGGCTTCGTCCAGGCAGGGGACGGCGCACGAGGGCACATCGTCAATGGTCTGGGCCTTGACGACGGCGGCGAGGATGGCGGCAGCGACAGCGTACTTCATGTTGGCGGTTTGTGGGGGAGTATTAGAGATACTGGTGTGTATAGAACAGGTTGATAGTTGTACAAGAACGAGTGGACTAGATTGTTGACCAAGCGAGTGGATGAGGAGAGAGAGGAAGAACAGCTGGTCCAAGACGTAGGGGCGGATCGGTTTATGTACCTGATTTCTTGGTTTCTTTCTTGCTAGGTTGGCTGGCTAGCTGGCTAGCTGGCTCTCTGGCTCGCTCTCTGGCTGGCTGGAGGAGGACGAGCGCGGAGGCATCTCGTTCGCTGCCTCGCGCACACCACCGTGCCAACCTGCCCAGCGGAGCGCATGAAGGATGGAGGGGCCGGTTGGACGCATCGCGCCCTCGCTCCGGGAGGGTTGCATATGCGGACTGGGGTAAACCGGGGCCAGACTGGACAGACCGCCAGGGGCAACGGGCCCATATTCCCACTTGCCTCGTTGCTACTCGCTGGTTCTGAGAGCGGCCGAGCGCCAGTGGCGGCTGGACGCGGGCCCAACTTCCATATTCGACAACTGCATCGGCCAGGCGATCGACGCGCGATGGGACGGGGGGGGGAGAGTTCCCTGCTCGAGGCCTTGCAGACGGCGTTGGCACTCGAGCCTCGGGCACTGCTCGACGCACATGTGACGTTCTCTCGCGGTACTTGTCGGTTGGTGCGTGGCTGGTTGAGAGTGAGATGCATAACTGGGAGGTTGGAATTGAGTTTTTAGGTTGGCACAGCCACATGATGTTCGTGTTTATCGTCAATAAGGTGTAATAGTGAGCCTAGACTCAACTCCGGTGGCATTGTTGACAGGGAAGACGGGCTCTTTGCGGGCCATTCTGATCCGAGTAATCTGGGGATTCGGCGATCCCCAGTTCGCAGTTCGCACCGAAATGAACGATCGAGAGTCAGCATCAAGGGAATGAATGACTCCATTACTACTGGTTACTGAGAACTGACAATAGGCGGGAGAATGATGTATCCAAAGGAGAGAAGCAATTTCCGCTCAAGCAGCTGCTTCATAATGGCGGGTGCAGAAGTTCATGCTCGATTGATCCATCAAATTCCAGGCCCCCCAACGAAGCCCCAGCGAAGCCCCAGGCAGCACAGCGTGCCTACGTACCGACCATGGTCCTCCTTGCACTATGAAAGCCCACTGCCCAGTCGGTTCTCGGCCACAGCGCGGTTCCAAGCAGCAAAGGAACAGCTCGAGAACAGGACTCACCAGGGTGTTTTGCTGCACCATCTCCACTCCCCCCTCAATCCGGGGTGGCCCAATTTCCCCCAGATTCTTCGCGATGGGCGGTCGCATAGCTGATTATTGGCTGCGTTTCCTGCCGGGCCTCGATGGTGTCGCGCCATCTTTGACCTTTTGGGCCAACTAGAGAACCTTTTCTCATCTATCCCTGGTCTCAGAATCACCGAGGTTTGCTCACGTGAAAATGAAGGAATAATGAGAGACAATCAGAATCCCAGCACCGCCGAGCAGGATTCCCCGTTCGATATGGCACTGTCTGGGGGGACCGTTGGATTGGTCTGGGGAATGGGATAGATTTACCCAAGATTTGACAAGCGTCAGTCACTTTCCGTCTGCGCGCTGCAAACCTGTTTTCTTACCTGTGCTGGCGTCTCGAGACCTTGAGGCTTGTTGACTTCAACTCCCAGCCCGTCATCACCTTGCGAGTGGCTGGTGGATTGGCCGATTACGTACCGCACATGCCGTTGCAGCAGCTAATAAACACTGTCGGCATGCATGCAATGCTCCTTATTACCGGCCGCTGCCTGCTCGGCCCAGCGCGACACCTTGAATAGACCGCCGACGTATCCATAGCGCCAACTTGGCATGATCATACCAAGTAGTAGCACTACTAGCTTCTAAGCCCGTCGAGAAGTGAGTGGATGCTTGGTTGCTAGCCCCCGGCTACGTAGTACTTACGCAGAGGTCATCAAGGCAAGCCTGCATACTGCATGTTGCTAGGAGACACGGATGCATTGTCAGCTTGGCTGCGTCGGCCAGACCCAGTTTGCCCCCGACGGGAGGCTGGAGCAGAGTGCGGGAGGGGACTTCTGCTGGGCTCCTGCTCGAAATTTGCTCCTGTTTTTCGAGGCACGACGACGGGTCGTGGTGTCGATACGTTGCATCCGGCCCCCTCCTTCAAGTTTCAACCGCATCAACAATGCCTCACTCACTCACACCACCCATTCACCCACCCACCCAACCACCTACACAGTACCTCCGTACTGCCGACGGGGATGCAGGGGCGCGCAGTAGAGGCGGAAATTGGATATGCACAATGTTTATAATTAAGCTTCAAAGAAATGCACTTGTACCGCAAGTCCCTGAGCTGAGAGATGATCGACGCATCTCTACGTGTATGCAGATATCATGCGGTTGGGACATGTGCCTGTGCCTCGGAGATGAAGCATCTTCGAACGTACTTTGACCCCATCTTCACGTGAATTCAGGACCTGTTGCCTTACAGCAGAATCAGACCGACCGGCTCTGAGCCCCGGAGAATGATGCGCAGACGCTCTCGACGACCTGGTCCATCTTTGACCTCCGTTTCTTCAAAGGGAGCTGTCTCATGGTGTCATTGGCAACCAACAGCCGAAAACAGCAAGATCAGGGTCTTCAAGGAGGGAGCCGCCGTCCGCAGCGCGCGGTCACTTCATTTGCGTGCAGTTTGTTTGCCCCAGACGTATCAAGTGATGCACATCGCGCTGCTGGAGTCCAAGAGCTGCAATTCTCAGCATTTCACGTCCGACAAAGGCAGTACACGACGTAGAGCACGCTGTTCTCAGTGGTAGGCTTTCCAGAGATCCTTCGAGTCAAGATTGCTGATGCCGTATCTGCAGAAGTGGGCGCTGGTCAGCTCGTGGCTGTCTGCAGGTATAATCCTTGATCGCCAACAGACTACGTACTGACTTAGACTCAAATGGTGACGAAGGGTAGCCGCCCTAGCTGCAGGCTCGACAAATGCAGTTTGTCTGCTGCTTGGTGCTTTAACATTAGCTTGCAGCGCGCGTCAGCGTTCAGGCCAGCAGCCCACAACAGCGAGGGGTGGCCGCATCGCCAGCAGCATGGAGGTGATTTCTCGTGATTTTTGCATTTCACCTGTGCTTCATACTTCCAAACTCATGCCGTGGTCTGCTTCTCGAATCCGTGTGGCAATGTTTGCCTCATAATGGTGCGTATATTACCCGATTCGAAGCATGACAGCCTCCCAAGCATGCGGGCGCCGATGCACAGGACCACACTATCTACAAAGAAGGCTACAACTGATTTCAAAGATTGCTATATAGCTCAAGCTCCATGCTGCCTCGGAGGTCACGCCAGAAGGCAGAAGATGCAGGCCGTTGCAAGAGCGTGTCGTTTGGCACGTCCAGCGCAAGAGTAGAAACACCCACGACAGCTACAAATGTGTCGTCCCACTATACATGTTCGGTTGACTCAGAGTCCCGTCCAAGAGCTAGTTGATACCTTGAAGTAAGCCGCCTTGTGATACGTGGCTTGCTGTAGGTGAGCTTCACCTTACCCAACCCGAGGCATGTTCACGGGCCTGGCTTGTCGACATTGCCGTGGACACGGCATTTCGAAGTGCTGTCTGAGTGGCAACTCGACACTTTCCAGGCTGGTGCAGCTGGCATTGGATTGCCTTGGGATATCAAGCCTCGGTTGCTTCGTTTATCTAAAAGTGACAACTTGAGGGCCAATTAACCTGGACTCGTGAGTGGGAAATCAGAACAGATGCATGCTGACGCAGGCTCTGTTTCTATGTATGAAGGCCAGACGGCCGGTGGTTCGGCAGCATCGGATGCCGTGATCTTATCAGGTCAGCGAATAGCACGACGTAATATGTTTGAGTCAATGTACGCAGTGGATGTTATCTATTATAAAAGGCTCGCCGTATCCAGTTGCCGATGGGACGCACCATCACTAGGAAAGTAAGTCTCAACTTCTTTGGTTAGCAACTATTCAAAATGCCACTCTCTGACTACATCCAAAGGATTGGCATTGTTGGCGTACGTGTTGCATAGTCCTGCCATATTCCCACATCACACTTGGTGCGCATTATACTAACATGAACCGTATAGACTCCTGGCCATGTTGGCAGTCATTTCCCGAGCTTGTTAAGACTAGGAAGCACACTGTAACTGTTCTCGTTTTAAAGGGCAGTAAGGGGACGGTAGCGAGCGGCACGGCCCGGGTCGAGGTCGATTTTGAAAGCCAGGAGTCTCTTGTCGCTGCTCTCGCTGGCCAGCAGTTTCTCGTCATCACTATGGCCTCCAGAGCACCAAGCGAGACACAATCCAAAATTTTCAAGGCTGCCGCCAAGGCGAGTGTGTAATACATCATGCCCAATGTATGCGGTGGTGATTTCCGCAACGAGAAGATATCGAAGAGGGTTTTCACTGCTCAGGAGCTCTCTAAAGGTGCAACGACGTTATGAGCTCTGGCATGCCGTACGTCGCCGTGGACTGCGGGCTTTGGTACGAGTCGAGTCTGGCTCTGGGCTCCATTGGCTTCGGGATCGATTTCAAGGCCAAGAAGGCCATCTTTTACGATGATGGACAATGCCGCCTGACTATCAGCGCCTGGTCACTGTGTGGACAGGCTCTCGCTAAATTGCTGTCGTTGCCCGAGAGCGGAGGGGAGCCTTCACTCGAAAATTAGAAGAATGGCATGCTCTGCACTTCGAGCTCCTACGTGAACCAGAGAGAGATTCTGAACAGCGTGCATCGAGTCCTAGGCGGCTCGGACGCGGACTGGGAGATTCAGTACGAGAGCAGCAAGGAGAGATAACGGAAAAGGCATGGCCGATATGGCTAGTGGGGATCTTGATGGTTATCCCAGGGCTTTGTATGCGCGAGCCTTCTACCCCAATGGTGGAGATGACTTCAAGGCGTATCTGGAACTGGACAATGAGATCTTGGGTCTGTCGGAAGAGAAGCTAGATGATGCCACACGGACTGCGGTTGACATGTTTCAAAGCCGATGGCAGCTGTTTTCCCTAAAGCGAATGGGGAATCGCCTGGTACGGAAGATGTATAGGTGGCGTACTGAGCCTTCAATCCGTCTCAGTAGACTCTCAAGAATCTCTGCATTAATGCCACACATTTCAAAAGGCCCGTGTCCTCTATTGCCATAGTCTGCACATACAGGCTCAATCCCATCACTCATAGTCTGGAAAATAGCGATCTTGTATACGCTCCGCATACTCGACCGCAACCAGATCACTCTCCCAATTAAGACACAATTGAAAGTATTGAGACGCCACAACTGACTTGGCTCATACTCAAAACCCATTCGAATGCTGGCACAATGGTCCATTGATCAATCCCAGATGGACCTAAAAGAGATACGGGAACGCAAACAAAGAGCCTTATGACCAGATTGGCCTCCTTCCTGTGATGCCACGTCTTCAGGAGTCTTCATGAGATTGGTATGCGAACGAAGGGAAGATTCGTGCATATCGATGGGCGTTTCTGTGCTGTATCTAGGTTCTAGGCAAGTCTCGCCGATCGGCTGCTCGCTCATATAGAGGAAAATGCTTCATTGAAAAAGGATGCTAGGAAAGAGAGATTTGCTACATCACCTCCAACAGGTAGCGAGTTATGTCTTTTGCTGCACTGTTTCTGCGTCGCAGGTTTCTTCATATTCCCTCCTATGGAAGTCTCATAATTGCTCTGCAATTGCAACCCGCTACCTGACACACCACTTTGCTAATTGCAGCTACACACGTGAATTGGACAGTATGTAAGCTCCCCTTTGCTCAACCACACCTCCTTAGCAAGTATCTCCGTCTCCGAAAATGTTGTAAGTCTGCTCTCGGAGCTGGCCTGGCTTGTCAATGGTCAAAGCAGGGCCTATGTCGTTGCCAAAGGCGTCGAGCCGGACCCCATCTGCGGCCATATCCCGAACAATATCCACGAATACATCTTTCGAATAGGTGTCCAGTGGCGGCAACTCAGTCCCAAAGATATCAGCAATGGGATCGTTGCCATCAATGTTCCAGATTGTCGAGTATCCGGTGCAGCCAGCAGGCTCAGCGCTCGGTAGACAATCAACACAGCGCGCCGCACCGTTGAGGTCGACTAGCGTCGAGAGCATTGCTTCAATGTCCGTGATCCAGTTGTTATCGATGACCCAGTCGTTGTTGCCCACATTGTAGCAAAAGGCCAGGGTCCTGCCGTCGGGAACCTCGCGATAGTAGGCATAGTCATAGAGCTCAACGCCCCGCATCCCAGCCGGCTCAAGACAGAGGGGGACTTCGGCGTAGGCAAAAGGGACCGCTAGCAGGGCTAGGAGAGACGCGTGCTTGCCGAACATTGTGGGTGAAAACTGGCTTCTCGGGTGAGGAGAGAAATTCGTGTATGATTTGATATGAGGAGCGATGTCTTGTGAAAGTGCCTTGTTCAGCGGATGAGATGCTTCAATTCATGTTTGGGGTGAGGAAGTCCTCAGCTTTATACCATTTGGTCCCTCTGTCTCTCATCCCGCTACGGAAGACACATTGTCAGCGTGACAGGTTGTTGGCATTGGTGGTGATGTCAGAGAGCTTCCAAAGGAGGCAGAGTTGTGGCCTCTGGATTCTGAACCCTGACATTGATTAGTTTGACTTGGCGATGGCCAGCCACGGCT
Organism: Emericellopsis cladophorae; assembly: GCF_022114955.1. NCBI lineage: Eukaryota > Fungi > Ascomycota > Sordariomycetes > Hypocreales > Bionectriaceae > Emericellopsis > Emericellopsis cladophorae. Next base: position 170,379 of record NW_026250949.1, read on the forward strand.
CATCACATCATCCCGCGTATTGAACAACATAGCTTGCTCATCTTATTGGCCACCAACCATCCAAAGGCATAGCCAGATCACTACGTAGTGTCTCGCTTGGCGTCTCCCGTGTCTACCTTTGAGGTTTAGTCCCAGAAGCCCAAGGATGCAGTTCCCGGCTCTTGGCTGGAGCTCTATGGGCCATGGCATTGTCATTAGACTTGGCTCGACTGCCGATGATGAAAGAAATGTGGGATTTGCTGTCGATAATTCAGCAAGCCAAGTTGGGGACGTAGCAGTGGTGTACTGGTGCCGGTCAATCAGTCGAAACTGAAGATGTCGTGTTGCTTCGACAAGAGCGTCGCATAAGTGGCAATCGCATTATTATTTCAAAATATGTCGTCTATAACGTTCAAACCCATGAATAGGGACGTCTGACTATGCTGGGTGGGCAGGGTCCCGGGCCTGGGGGCCGGGAGTTCTTAGTGATGCCATGCGATGGTACTTGAAACCCAAAGGCATCTGCCGATCAGTTGCAGGCCTCCGACTAGTCTGACGATCGATTGAAAGCCGAGAACGCCACTTCTTCAATGTTCTATCGTCGACAAATCTAGGGCGACTGCCAAGCCCTAAGGAGCCGCCCAAGTTCATGCCCACCGTATTCAAACATGAGGACACCAAGCGATTGACATTTTCGGCTCACATGCAGGATTCCTTTGAATCCTTTCCGGGGTCCAGGCGGATCATTTCTCGATGCCAAGAGCTATTGGTGTCTCGGGCCAAGACCGAAGGATCAGGACCCCTGTGCAGTTCTCTTGTCCTACGCAAAGACTAAAGTTGTGATATCAACACACAATTGATGAAGTGCTCGGGAGGCGTGAGATGGCAAGGTATTGCCAAATCAGCCTAAGAGATGAGCATGCTGCTCTTCATGTCCAGGGAAAGAGGGAATTGTCATGACAGTTGCAAGTACATCTAATACACCGTCTGAGCTATTGTCGTAGATGAGGACTATCTCCTGTCATGCAACAACAAGTGGCCTTCAATGGCTGCATCAGATATTTCGGCTGCAGTCACTACGTTACCACATTCAAACCAGTGTACTTCCACGAGCTTCTTCTATCCACGCCACGGTGCGTCGGCCCCCTTAAATTTCCTCCCAGAAACGCCTCTGATTCTGGGTCCGGCTTCTCATTGTAAGTAGGTTGTAGAGAAATTGATTTCATGACCAGTTTCATTGTCTTAAAAGCCCCACGTGAAAGTCTACCGCGCTTTGCACGTGAGCCTCATCCCCATCGCTCATAATCAGGAAAGTATCGATCGTGTATCCGCTCAGCATACTCAACCACAACGGGATGCCCCCTCACTTTCCGTCTTGTCTTCGGGGCCCTGGAGAACTGTTAGTATGTCACTGGCCAGTTCTTTCAAGCGAGGGCACCCACGCATCACAGACGAGCGCCCCAACCACGAATCCAAAGAGGGTAGCATCAGCTTCCGTTGGTTCTTTGCCACCCAGCGCCCAGAATGGCCCTTGTTCTTCTTTTCTAGACACCTTAGCCTCTTGGAGTAGAGCTTCGACGTTGTCCCAGATCTCAGCCATCAGCATTGTGATCTCGTCATCCTGTAGGCGCAGCGTGCCCTGGCCATACAGCATCTGAATAGCGCCTCTCTGTGCAATGTATCCAATGATCATCCGCATGGGCCACGGTATGGCTGCCAAGACTCCATCGCGCATGGTCGTGTAGTTATCGCACCACTTCTCCTTGCCGTGATAAAAGTAGAGCTTATCCTCCAGCAATGCTCGAATCGCGAGATCGTGCGCCTTCTGAGCGGGCTTCAGGGTTGCGTTGAGATCCGGGAGTGCATCTCTTTCCACCAAGTACTTGATGATCAGAGTCGAATCTCCTAGAGTCGTCGCATCTGGGAATTGGACGTAGGGGATTTTTCTCTTGGGTGCTGACCGCGGGGATCCAGCATCGCGGCTGTAGCTGAACGCAGCGAAGCGAAGACGTGCTTCAAGCTTGGTAACAAAGGGACTCCAGACGTAGCTGTTTGTTGCGGGACCGCCTCGAGACACGGTGAGCCTTTGAGTGGGCGACATGGTCATGGTTCGGTCGAATGTTGCTGTCGATCTGAGACTTGGCCTTGAATTTGATTTCTGTCTGCGCTCTCTTTCGTCCTCATAGGCGCTCTTTTTATACTCAGCGACCATCCAGCGGCATTGATATTACATCGCATATGACCATGTGATTGATGCCTAGCTAGTCATCTTCTCGCGCCCTCGCCTCTCCGGACTTCTTGGTGATGTCCGGGTAAGGTGGGTCGTTCGGGGGTCCACGCTCGTGCTCCCGGGGTTCCTGCTTCGGAGCCTAGTCAATTCTGACCAATTCGGCCCCCGAAAATGCGGGAGATGACTGATTGTTCAGCTAGCAATCCGATCTGCAAACATGGGATAATTAGATGGCAGTTGTCGTTCTACATACAACGTAGGGACGTGTTCGGCCTTTTCGCCTACCCTATGCCGCTAGCCTTCGCCACTCACACGACCCCTGTCCTTTTTCACGCACTCAATAGTAAGGATTTGAGGAGGTTGAAGTTGCAGAAAGCTGTATCTGCCCTTTCTAGTCTTTAGTTGTTCATCTGTTCATATCTGCTTCAATCTTCCACAAATGACATGCTCAACTTTTTTCACTGAATACCCGTCTTGTCGAAACAATTCACACTAGGCCACATGCCAAAGTAAACGCCACTGATTATCGATGAAAGTGAATGACAAGTCAAGGACAGGGAAACGCTGTGATTGTGCCCCAAGATCATTGCAAAACCCCCGCCGCCCAACAAGTGAGCTCCAATCCAAGATGGCCTCAAGACGGCCCCGCAGAGGCCCGCCGGAAATGCCTCGTCGGGGGATGGCGCACGCAAGATGACAAACTCTGTGCCGCCAGACGACGTAATTACACTAATGAGCTTGAGAATTTGCTGCCAGCTTCCGAGATTGCAAGAAGATATCAACCATCAGAAACTCCAGCATCATGGCCAAGGCGCTCAACGTCGGGGTCGTTGGCTACGGGTGAGTCGCTCCGTGTCATACACCTCGTCATTCATCGCTAATAAATGTATCCAGCCTCTCCGCCAAGATCTTCCACATTCCCTTCATCGCAGCGACCCTAACGCTGACGCTGCATTCCATCGTCCAGCGCTCACCCAAGGACGGCAACTCAGCTCCTGCAGACCATCCCAACCTCAAGCACTACACTTCTGCCGACGACCTCCTCGCCGACAAAGAGGTCGACGTCATTGTCGTGACCACCCCCCCAGACAACCACTTTGAGCTGACCAAGCGTGCGCTGGAGAGCGGCAAGCATGTCCTCACCGAGAAGCCCTTTGTGCCCACCTCGGCTGAGGCGGACAAGCTCATCGCCATCGCCAAGGAGAACAGCCGCCTGATCTGCGTCTACCAGAACCGACGGTGGGACTCTGACTTTCTGCTCGTCAAGAAGCTCGTCAAGGAGGGCACGCTCGGGCGCATCGTCGAGTTCAACTCCCACTTTGACCGCTACCGCGCCGACGCGCCCACCAACTGGAAGGGCCAGATCGGCATCCCCCAGGGTGGTAGTGCGCTCTTCGACTTGGGCACCCACCTCATCGACCAGGCCTACACCCTCTTCGGTCTTCCCCAGTCCGTCCACGGCCGTCTGCTCAACCAGCGCGAGGGCAAGGCCGACTTGTTCAACCCAGACGCTGTGTCGGCCGAGCTCACGTATCCCGACGGCCTGATTGTCAACGTCCGCATCAGCGCACTGAGCGCCGAGACCATACAGCCCCGCTTCTGGGTGCGGGGCTTCAAGGGCTCCTTCAGGAAGAACACGTTGGATCGCCAGGAGGACCAGCTCAAGGCGGGCATGAAGCCCACGGAGGCTGGGTTCGGCCAGGACGACAATAAGACCAACGCGCGGCTGACGCTTGTGGGCGAGGACGCCAAGACGATGAAGCAAGTCGACGTGCCCGAGCTGGCGCCGGAGACGTACATGGCCTTTTACAGAGCACTCGGTGACGCCTTGGTGAGCGGGAAAGAGGAGGACATTCCCGTCAAGGCAACCCAGGCACGGGACGTGCTGAGAATCTTGGAGGGCGTCGTGGAGAGTGCAAAGACGGGGAAGGATGCCGTTCTGCAAAAATAGACAACGGCCTTCCTAGCACGAACCTAGTTGGACGGAAACAGTGGTCAACGATGGTAGTAATGCATATCTTTCAACCAAATTTTCCCAATCCCTAAATGCCGCATGATGGTATCAACAATCTTAAAAAAAAATGACCCCAGAATCCGGAAAAGCACGCTCAGATCATCATCAGCGCAACCATGCCTGCCCCCAGAACGGTAGAAGCACCAGCAGCAACCCTCCTCAGCGCGCCGCTCTCAATGTCCAGCGCCGTGCCGTAGTAGTCGGGCTGGTAGGTCTCCGGCGTGCTTGTGTCCAGCGTGCCGTCCCAGCAGTAGCGGTCGAAACAAGTCTGGCAAGCGTCCGGCACGGTCGTGTTGGTGCGGTCGAAGCTGCGGGACAGCATGGCGCAGCCGACGCAGACAGGCCAGTCGCGGTCGCGGGTGCTGTTTAGCTGGGTGGCAATGGCCCAGCCGTTCTCAATCATGGCATCACGCTCGGATTCGTTGTAGCTGGGCTTGAAGGTGGTGGTGTTGGACTGGAAAACATAGGGGTAGTTGGGGATGTAGACGATTAGTGGCGTCGGGTCGGTGGTGTTGGAGGCGTCGCAGCCAAAGAAGACGGGGCGGCTGTTCAGGCCTTTGTTGATAAACGTGTTCTTGTCGGGGATGGCGGGAAATCCGGTGCCCTCGGAAATGTTGGTTAGGGAGCGCTCGTAGGTGGCAATCGCCGAGGCACCGTCAGGCCATTGAAACTCGGTGTCGGCTGAGTTGTCGAACGAGAAGACGACGTCGACCTCGCGCTCAATGAGAAGGTGAGGATGGTAAGGGACATTCTGCAGGTCCTCGCCACCGTCAACCAGTGTCAGGCGATCCTCGTCGGCGTTGTAGTTCTCGTCGGGGTTCCAGCCCTTGAAGGGGTTGGGTGTCCAGTCTGCAATGTCATCGTTATCGCTGCCGACGGCTTCCAGGACGGACGTGATGGCGTCCACTGCAATGTCCGGCACCGACTCCGGCAGATACCCGCTCTCGGGGTCATTCAAGTACAGGACAATCTGGTTAAACAGACTGCTCGAAGTACCCATGACAAAGCCAGCATTGTCAAAGCCATTCACGCAATCGCCGTCATCGGACACCTCGCCGTCGGTGAAGTTGGATCCTACCCAGCGCAGCGGCGCAAACCCGTGGACGGTGTTGTCCGATGAGCCGAGCTCCCAGGGCGAGAATTCGTACACCGTCGAGTTGATGGGGATGACCTTCTCGTCTGGGCGGCGGCCTACTGCTATGAGAAACGGGAAAGGCGCCTTGTGGTTTTTGAAATCGTCATCGTCAGCGATCGAGGAGAAAGTATAGCCGGGTCCTCCATCCGTGGCATTGATCAGCTGGTACGACAGCATGCGTCCCCAGTAGTCAGTGATCGAGCGCTCGTACCCAGCTGCGGCCTTCTTTTCACACGCGTCGAGAATGGAGGTGTAATAGTCGAGGAGCGCGTACTGTTCGGGGCCTTCGAGAATCGAATCCTGAAACTGCCAGATGTTGCCCGAGGCGACGCTGTCCGCCACAGTGGTGAAGTTGTTGACGTAGATGCTGCCCACAAGCCAGCCACCGCCGGACAGGCCCGAAATGTATGTCGAACTCTGCAAAAGACCTCCCAAGTTGCCTCCTGCGTCCGAGCCTACTGAGCGGCTGTCGAGTGCTGCCAGGGCGCCAGCGCCGCTCAGCATGGCACGGTAGCCTCCTCCAGAAAAGGCCAGCCCAATGTTCGGCACCTTTGTATTGTTGTTCTCCGCGTCCTTGAGGTACTCCTCGGCGTCAAAGTCGGGGATGCTGATTCGTTGGAGCAGCTCGCGCATCGGCTCAATGGTCTCGTTCCGACGCTGGACGACCCATTCCTTCTCTTCGTCGGACAACTTGGTGCCATTGCGAATGGACGGGCGGTCGCTGGGGCAGTTGACGCTGGTTGGTACGTAGCCGTCCGGGGCATTGTTGATGGCGCGGGCAGAGATGTGGACGTCGACTATTGTTGACGCATTAGAGGCGGTGTTGCTTGAGATCGCGATCACCGGGATTGCGTCGGGGAAGGAGCTGCTCGCTCATACGTACCTGCAGCCTGGGCAGCCACGCCAGCAGATGCCGCCAACAGCAGCGCCAGACTCTTCGTCATAGCGAATGAAAACCACCTGCGCACTAGAAAAGAAGAAGAAAGCGAAGGGCAAGAGAGTAGCAGCCACAACTAGGCACTACCCGATTATCTATCGTATACGTACAACAAGAAAGGGTTGGAGCGAAGAAGCAAAATTAAGGTTAAGAGGCAACGAGCAGCTTGCGGGCAGGCAAGGAGTGGTTATGGGATTGGGATCGCCAGGCATTGGCATTGGCGATGTCAGCCCAGCGGGCTGTTTCAGTGCCCCGACGGCCATCGCACAGCGGGATGCGACGCTGGTTGAACTTTGAGCCATCCCTAGTGCTCCGTGCGGTAACGTCGCGACGCTGTGGAAGCGTCACGGTCCGCTGAGATGGACCTGCCAAGCACTTGGGAGATGCCGCCAAGCAGACCGTCTTATGTGAGTGTGAAGCTGATGATTCTTGGCCAAGATGATCACTTAACAGACGTGGGTGCTCGCTTGTTGCAGGCCTTGCTAAACTACTATTATCTCGGGTTTAGGCACTATTGCCTTGTCATCCTGGGAATGAAGCAGTCGCTAGATAATTTCCCATGTTCGTCAACACAGCCACGCCCAAGACTTCTTGCGCATACGTACCTAGATTCGTTCGTCACATGCCTCGCTCACTGCACTAGTGCCACAACAGAGATATTACTTTGCTTTTGTTCAATCGTCAGCCCGCAGGACGTGCCCAGAGCACATCGCTGACCGACAATCATCCTGCCAAGCATTGCCAAACTGATGACTAGCGGTGTCTCCAAGGGGCCAGTCGTACTCGCACCGAGCAACGACTTTTTCCCGTGATGCGTATCCAGAATTTCAGGCCCCGACTCCCACGGTCCCACCAGCGCAGATCACGCCTGAAGCATCCCGCGGTGTTCCGGGGGGCAGCCGCGTGCCACGGCGATGGACGGAGCAGGCCGTTTCGTGACTGGCTGCGCCCGGGCATGAGACGCGTGGCCTGAAATTGCGTGAGGGGATCTCATCACAGCTGACACAGCAGGCAGCGGCAGTTTCACTCTAGCAGATTCAGCCTACCCTGCGCTGATTTGATTGATTTATGAAACTTATTAATGCTGCCGTTGACGACATGCTGGTAAGAGGCATACACTGATGGGAATTCTGCCTTTATTTGTCGATTAACATTAGCTTGGTCACTGGAGACAAACTACATGTCTTTGTGACACAATTAGTCGACTTATCTTTGGTGGAAAACAGAAAAGGTGCCATATACGTGGTAAACCATGGCGAAAACAAGGGTCTTGACGCAAGTGTTCCACAATTAGAACTCAGTTATTACATTCGATCAGAGCGACCCGTCTCACCAACAGAGTCGAGAATGTTGTTGGAGACTTGTTGCATTCCAGGCCAACTGCGCAGGTGTAGCGCCATAGCACTTGGCATGCTCGCGAAGAAGCGTTGTGGAGGCAATAGGCTGCAACTCACCGTCGATGACACGAGCAAATAAAAAATATTCGGTCGCCGCGGAGCATACTCCGTATAAGTGGACTTCTACCAGTAGTCTCGTCTACACTTCCTTCTCGACGTGAAATGGCGTGTGCCAAGGTCTTGTAGGAGGCCTCATCCACGAGACGAAGCAAGCCATCAGCACATCCGAGGGAACAGTGATTTCAGCCGATGCAGGCCACATGGCTCACGCAGCGAGGAGCGAGAAGTAAGATACGAACCGTCGGGTCTGGTCCACTGGCATTCCACCTTGAATTCTTCATAGTGTATACATGGGTATCATCTTGTCCTGACAGCATACGGCCCAGCTCGCTTAGTCCTCGCCCTCCGTCGCCCTCCCAAAGGGATGATTAAATTTGAGCAGTCCATTGAGTCCTCCGACCCAAGGATCATCGTCCTCGGTCCTAATCACACACGGCACACCACCCGCCCACTCCTCCCCGGATCCGTCGTGACTCCGTCCCACAAACTCGCCCTCCACTCGTAACTCGGTGCCGGGGCTCACGCCGGCGCAGCGCTTGCCGTCGATGCTCAAATCCAGCTCGCGACCGCGATTCTTCTTGCTCATACGCAGCGTGACCTTGGTGTCGAGCGGGAGCACGAGGGAGCGGAAGGACAGGCTGCAGGGCGAGATGGGGGTGATGAGGAGCGACTTGACGAGGGGATGGACGATGGGACCGCCGGCGCTGAGGGAGTAGGCTGTCGAGCCGGTCGGGGTGCTGAGGAGGATGCCGTCGGCGATTGTCTCGGTGAGGAAGTGCCCGTTTTGGAAAATGTCGATAATGGCGAGGTGCGGGTGCGAGCCTCGGTGGACGGAGATCTCGTTGATGGCGCGTAGAGAAGGGGAGGTGCCGGCCAAGGGCCCGGCGAGGGACTTGGAGTCGCCTAGCAGGTTGTCGGACAGCTTGTCGTTGATGTTGTCGCCGTTCGCGTCGAAAATGTCGGCCTTGATACGATGTCGCAGTAAGACCTTGGATGCTCGCTGCGCGCCCATGCTTTTGCCCTTGATGAGTGCCCAGGGGTTGCTGCCCCCGTCTTGTTCCTCTGGGCTGTCCTTATTGCCTCGGGGGACGGCAGCGTCGCGCACCGCCACGTCGCTCCCGCTCATGTACACCTCTCTCCAGACCTTCTTGTGCTCCTGAAAGTCCCATTCGCCCAGAAAGCCCAGCGTGCCCATGCTGAATGAGACAATGGGCGGCACGGATCCGTGGAGCTTGAACAAGCTAGCTGCGCGTAGTACTGTGCCATCACCGCCAAATGTCGCAATCACGTCCACCTTTTGCGCAATGTAGGGCCTGTCGTCTGACGAGTAGACGGGAAAGTCGACGCGCTCTTGGATGCTGGACGCGACGCGCGGTTCGAGGATGAGGTGGATGTCCGGGTACTCATTGTGGATGTGCTTGGCGAACTTGACGACGGCGTCCGTGACCGTTTCGGAGTAGAGCTTCTGCACGACGAGAAGATTTCGAGGCGGGCGTGGCCATTTCAGGGACAGGAGTGAGGACCCCGGTTTCGTGGATCGTAGGTATCGAGGATGGATCCGGTCAGGCAGCTCGACGATGCTGCGAGCGTCAGAGCTCGAGGAATAGGTTCTGAACAGACACGCAGCCCATCTAGTGGTCGCAGTCGTCCTCCTCCATGATGGTGTATGGTAAAGACGCCCGAGAAGAGTTGCACGACGGGGCAGACTCATCCTGGATGAGTTCGTTCGTCCATCCAGACAGCTCCAGTCGTGGGTGGACCGCGACCTGCATTATTGCCGATGGTGCAAAGGACGGCAGAATGAAGTTGGACAGCTGACCGCCTTCTTGTTTAGTATCGCGGGGCATTGGCTCTATCACATGTCGATGAAGCCAGCAAGGACTATTACGTGTAAAAAGGGACGGACTATTCTCAACTAAAGCATATATGAAAATTCTCTTGGATAAGGTTAAACTCGAAACTCTGTCCCTGATTGCATTTTCAACACCACATAGACTTCGAATCATGGCGTTCCCACGAGGTATTCGCCCCGACCGGCAACGAGCCCCTCGTCTGATTGGCACGTCACGGCCCGCTTCACTGGGCTGACTCGGCTGAGTCCATGGCGCCGACGGAGCTGATCAACTTGCCGGAATCTGGCGCAAGCAAAAAGCTTTTCCAACCTCTAGCTGGTGTTGGACAAACTTACTGCCTTGCTGGGGCCCGGTCACTGCGTGCTTCTTGGACAACCGATGTCTCAGCGCGATTAGCCATCCTTCGACTCTGACCCTGTTTCTACCTGTGTCCTCGACGCTTACTGTGCCGCGCAGTGCACCACCTGCCAGCCACCATCGCGTCGCAGCCTCGCCCTCATCTCCCCGCAACGCGCTGCCTACCTACTGATAGGTCTGGCATACGGTGCCTTTGAGCCAAACAGGACACGTCGCACGCCTTGCGCCGTGCTCGCAAACCGACATCGCGACCTCACGAACCATGACCGACTCGCCAGTATCCAACATTCCTGGACCGGATAACGCGGGGCTGACAGAGAAGCCGAAAATCGAGCATCCGTCTGGGAAGCAGAGCTATGGAAAACTCATGCAGGTTGTGCGTGGGTTCGCCTTTGTCATGTACTTTGCGGCGTGCATCCTCACGATCTTCATCACCCAGCTGATCGGGCTGCCTCTGTACGTGGTCAACCGCGACTGGTACTATGTGTACATGGCCATGACGAAGCAGCACTTTGCGATTGTGACGAGTTTCATGACCTACATCTGGGGTCCCACCAAGATCCGCATCAGCGGCGATGAGACGGTCGCGGGCCAGATGAGGGCGATGCCCGAGGGACGTGTCGAGTTTGACTTCCCCGAGCGTGTCATCCTGGTGGCCAACCACCAGATCTACACCGACTGGCTCTATCTCTGGTGGGTCGCGTATGCGAACCGACCAAGGCTGCACGGGCACATTTACATCATCCTCAAGGCGTCGCTGCGGTACATCCCCTTTATTGGATGGGGCATGATGCTTTACAGCTTCATCTTCATGACTCGCAAAATGGCCACCGACCAGCCGCGCATGGCGTACCGCCTGCGGAAGCTGCGTCAGCAGAAGACCAGCCCGAGCGGCAAGACGTACTACGACCCCATGTGGCTCATGCTGTTCCCAGAGGGTACGAACCTCTGCGCGAACGGGCGCGCAAAGTCAGAGAGCTGGGCCAAGAAGAATGACATTCGGGACCCAGAGCACTTGCTTCTCCCGCGCGGGACAGGCATGTACTTTTGCCTCAGCGAGTTGAAGGGCACGGTGGAACACGTGTATGACTGCACCATTGCGTACGAGGGCATTCCGTGAGTGACGAGTTTGATCAGAGCGAGGAGAGAGGGGATCACTGACAAAAAATCGCAGGCGAGGCGAGTACGGCGAGCAGATATTTGGCTTGTCGAGCACGTACTTTCAGGGGCTGCCGCCAAAGTCGGTTAATCTCTACTGGCGCCGCTTCAAGGTGGCGGACATTCCCCTCGCTACGCAAGCCGAGTTTGACATTTGGCTGCGGGAGGAATGGTACAAAAAGGACGCTCTGCTTGAAGAGTACACGACGACGGGTCGCTTCCCGCCCTTGCAGGACGGGCCAACAAAGTTTATAGAAACCGAGGTTCGGACAAAGTACCCCTGGGAGATTGTCAACATCTTCACCGTGATTGGCATTGTTGGCTTGGTGACGAGAAGCCTAAAGAAACTGTGGGCGGCTCGAAGCGAGGTGCCTCTGGCGTCTTGAGGGTCCTTGGGGCGGCGGTTGGCCCAGAGTCCCAGACAGGCGCCGTTCTTGGATACCGAGTTTGGGCGATTGTTGCGAATATGCACCGCGTTTGATTGGCATGCTTGGCCAAGGCGTAAGGCTGTGTGTGGTGCTGATGTATGTATTCCAGGATTATAATCTGCACGTTGCAGACAATAGAGGCAGTGATTCGCGTCAAACCCTCGAAACAGGCAAGGCGCCACAGTTACGCTGCTGATCCTTCACGCTGGGCGCGGGAGACGATGGTACGCCGGATGGGGAGGACAACGTGGCATGGTGGTGGCATGGCGATGCAAGGCTGCAGGGTAAAGTGCAGGTCAGCTTCATCTGACGGGCCGGGAACATGTTGCGATAATGCCAGGCCAACTATCTTCTCAAATCTACGGGAGAATCTCAAGGGATATTGGTGGCTCGGATTTTTTCGGGCGGCTGAAGCAACGCCTCTCAGCCGCACCTCGTGAGCCGAGGTACTATGCACGGCCGATCGTGGTGAAGGGTGTGGTGACTGTGGTCTGACGGGCCAGGATGGTCTAGAATCTGTGCGTCCAGCCAGTCGCGTGTCCCGATTTACAGCATGACGCATGGCATTCCAACGACTTGGGCCTTTTGGCGTTGGGAGATCCGAGGGTCTGCGCCTAGGCAAGGCTGGCTTGGGCGCAACACTGCAAAACGTGCCTCGGCATCGAGACGAGGTGTTGCGATACAAAATACGGATCCGGTGTGGCTGGCAGGCGTGTGCATTCAGGTCCTCACTAGGGGCGGGTCTGCCACGAATAGAGGATGCTGATGGGTTAGATCCCCACGCATGCTCTCGTGGATTGCGCGGGGGAGTAATGCGGGGATGGAGGAACATGAGGAAGATGCTGAGACAAGCGGGAGCTGGCGCTGGCGCTGGCGCTGGCGCTGGCACACTGGCGCACTGGCGCACACGACTACCGCTCTTGGTGTGTGAGGCCGGGATGTGGCAGCTCAGATTCGTTGTTGATTAGAGTCTCGAACAGGGGGAGCTGGAGACCTCTTTGGACGCTCAAGAAACGGCGCTGCGAGTGATGCTCTACGGTATCACGGAGCAGCGCTGCCTGCTTGCTGTAACAAAGAAACCCCTCTCTCTGCCGTACGAGAGCTGCTCCATCAGAGGCGTCGATCATCCAACAGGGAAACGCCAGCTCGACGCAAGCCGATGCAAACTGCCTGAGCGGCGTGGATACTGTAAAAGATGCATATTGATGATGGGCAGCCTATTGGCTTTCCCTCTATACGCCCGATTAGGCATCTGGCCCGGCTGCCAAGACGACGCGGAAGGGTGCCACTCTCGGAGGACCTTATTGCTGAGGTTTGAGCTCGTTTCTCTACCGCTTGTCTGCAAGTGCGGTTAATTACCCCGCGAAATAGGAGGAGTCGGAGGAGAACCGGGGGTGGGAATCATCGTCTACGGATCCTATCCGCTGCTGCTCTGCTCCACCCTGTTGAGGCCTGGGTATGGCCCTTCGTTAATTACCTACCAGTACTGGTGATTGATGGCGCTGGGCAGCGACAGGGCAGAGAGGAGGAGCCCACGGCCTGACTGACCAGAAGCAGGACAAAGATCATCTCCAGCGTGAGGCAGGAGGAGCAGCAGATACAGATACACAACAGCGAGATTCACGGCCCTCACCAGGCACCTGTGCTGATCCTCATGATCCCGGCCAGGCCCTTATTCCCACTTTCCTCGTCCACTAGTCTGGGCCTTGGAGGCTGGTCTACGGAGTAAGTAGGGCGCGCCAACTATATCGCAGCTATGCGTTGCATACCTCCCCCTCCTCCCCAGATTTGGGGTCAGCGATGCAGGTGGTGTCAAGATTGGGGAGCTCGACTGTGACACAGACACCCCCGCCCCCGGACCTGCGAGGATCCTGGAGCATCGTATCCTAGGTGGACAGAGAGATGAACCCCTGTTTGACAGGGAGCTCGTCCTTCGTCCTGAAAGCATATAGTTCGCCTCCTTTCCCTCCATACTTATTGACCTCCCTGGCTCTGTCGAAATAGCAACTCTTCTTCCCTCTCCTTGTCTCGCCTCACCTCGCCTCGCCTCATCGACATCCAACTCTTGCTACACCGTCTTACCGCCTACTGAATCATGGAACGCACGAGTCACGATCTCGACCAGAAGGCGGGCGATTCTGAGCTCCGTCACATTGACGACTCGGCCGTCGACGCCAACGGCTCCGACATTCACCCCGATGACCATGGTCTCACCAAGGAGGAGCAGAGGCAGATCATCCGCCGCGTCGACCGCCGCCTCGTCGTGACCGTCGGCCTCATGTACTGCGTCTCCCTCATGGACCGCACCAACATGAGCGCCGCCAACATTGCGGGCATGAGTGTCGAGCTGCAGCTTGGCGCCAACTACGTCCGTCTACCTGTCCTCATGTTCCCTTTGCCACATTGCTGACGACAGAGCCTACAGAACATTGCCAACTTAGTCTTCTTCATCCCCTACATCATCTTCCAGCCCCCGTCGACCATCATCTGCCGCGCCATCGGGCCCCGCATCCATCTCGCCGCCATCACCCTCCTCTGGGGCTCCGTCATGATCGGCATGGGCTTTGTCCAGAACTTTCCCCAGCTGGCAGTCACGCGCGTGCTGCTCGGTGTTCTCGAGGCCGGCTTCTTCCCCAGCTGCGTCTACCTGCTCAGCACATGGTACACCCGATGTAAGGACTGCCTTGGAACTCAACTGGGATGAGACAGTGACTGACATTTGCGTAGACGAGGTCGGCAAGCGATACTCCCTCTTCTACCTGCTTGGCTGCGTGGCGTCTGCCTTCTCGGGCATCCTCGCCTACGGTGTACGTATTTGTCTGCTCTCTGTCTAGTACAAGACTAACACCAACCCCCTAGCTCATGCAAATGCACGGCCTGGCGAACCTCTCCGGCTGGCGCTGGATCTTCACCATGGAGGGCATCCTCACCTGCTTGCTCGGTATCGCCGGGTACTGGCTGCTGGTCGACTTCCCCGACTCGAGCCGCACCAACTGGTCCTTCCTGGGCAGCCGGGAGCGCGCCTGGGTCGTGTCGCGCATCGCCCGGGACCGTGGCGACTCCAAATTCGAGGCCTTCAACATGCGCAAGTTCCTCCGCGCCGGCCTCGACTGGAAGATCTGGGCCTACGCCCTCATCTTCTGCTGCTCGACGACGCTCTCGTACGCGCTCGCCTATACGCTGCCCATCATCCTCATGGAGAACATGGGCTTCAACGTCGCCGAGGCGCAGTGCCTCGTCGCTCCTCCCTACGCCTTTGCCGGCATCATCATGCTCGTGACCGGCTGGCTGGGCGACAAGTACCACGTCCGCGGGCCCATCATCATCGTCAACATGGTCATTGCGCTCATTGGTCTGCCCATTATGGGCTGGCACAGCAACGCCTACGTGCGCTACTTTGGCGTCTTCCTCGTCACGGCGGGCGCCAACGCCAACATCCCCTCCGTCATGTCCTTCCAGGCCAACAATGTGCGCGGCCAGTGGAAGCGCGCCTTTTGCAGCGCCACGCTCGTCGGCTTTGGTGGCTTTGGTGGCATCGCCGGCAGCTTGGTGTTCCGCGAGCAGGACAGGATGACGGGCTACAAGCCGGGCATGTACGCCTGCATTACGGCCGCGCTCATCAACATTCTTCTCGTGTGCATCTGTGACTTTACCTTTTGGAGGCAGAATGGCAAGGCGGACCGTGAGGGCAAGATCCTCGAGGCCCACGACGTGAGTTCTCCCTGCATTCATTCCTTGAAGAAGTGATACTAACCTGCTTATAGGATGATGCTTCGTCGGATT
The DNA here is from genome assembly GCF_022114955.1 of Emericellopsis cladophorae. Classification (NCBI taxonomy): domain Eukaryota; kingdom Fungi; phylum Ascomycota; class Sordariomycetes; order Hypocreales; family Bionectriaceae; genus Emericellopsis; species Emericellopsis cladophorae. Next base: position 185,710 of record NW_026250949.1, read on the forward strand.
TCCGATACACGTACTAATTGGTCACTGGCAGGCGGCATCCAGGGAGGATGCCACATACTCCGTACTGTGGGGTGGGGGACACATGCGTATAAGGAACTCTATATTGTCACTGAATGCCTAGTACCAGCTATTTCCGCGATAGTCGTAAGCCTAGACGTCCGTGCATGCGGGGAAGTCCACTACTTGACTCCTTAGAACCAGAGTACTTATCGTGCCACTTGAACTTGCCTTGGATCGATGTACCGGCCCTCATCGAAGCTGCATCTTCTGTAGACGCCTTGTCATGCGGAGGTTAACTTTTTCTGTATCAGGTAGGGGTGATGTGAATAATTTGCTGATATGTAGGCTCGTGACTGCCGAGAAGATTGTACCTCTCCAGCAAGTCACTGCACAGGGGAAATCATAGCGAACTGACAGGAATAACAGACCCCAATGCTGCTCTCTTGCCTTTGAATGAAATGCAGATGTGTATAATTTCAATCATGTAATCCATGGCCATCTCTCATCAAATATGTCGTCTCCAACACAACTTACAGAGCAAGCAGGGCAGCAGCACCAACAGCCAGGACAGTCCAGCCAGACACGCCGAGGACACCAGCAGCATTGCCGCCGTCGCCGCCCTCCGAGTTGTCCTCGCCTTCCTCCTCCTGGTCGCTATCGTCCTCAGTGCTACCGTCCTCATTGCCATCGTCGCCCTCTTCCTCATCAGAGCCATCCTCACTGTCCTCCTCCGCCTGGCCGTCCGTCTCGACGACACGCTCCTCGAGCTCATTGTCCAGAGGCGTGTGGGCCTCAATGTACTGCACGAGGACCTCATCCTGCGTATCGAGCGTGGCAAACTCCGGCTCGGGCGGGAAGATGGAGTCGCCGCCGCTCGCGAGGAAATTAAGCGTGACGACGCGGTACTCCTCCCCGTCATCGAGCGTCTCACCATCCACCTCGACGCTGACGAGGCGCGACCCGACGTCATTGTCCGGGTTGTACGCGATCTTGATGCCCTTGGAGACCTGGAACCACGAGGTGACCTCGTCGCCCGTCTCCGGGTTCTCGCCCGAGACGAGACCCTCGAGGATGTTGCGCACCTCCTCGCCCGTGTAGGTCAGCTCGACAATGGTGTTGCCAAAGGGGAAAGACGTGAGGACCTCGCCGCGGGTAATGTCACCCTCGTCAATGGCGGCGCGGATGCCGCCGGCGTTGATGAGGGCAAAGTGAGGGGGCTCGCTGTCCGTCTGGTTCTGGCGGTACTCGAGCATGGCGTCGGCCATGACCTGGCCCAGCAGGCAGTCGCCGTCCTGGCAGGTCTCCTGGACGAGCTCGTTGTTGGTCTCGCCCAGGACCTCGGCGGCGAACTCTTCAAAGGGGCCGCGCCAGGTGTCGACCTGGTCCTGGAGCTCCGACTCCTGCTCGGTGGTGTTGGTCAGGTGGATGGGCGCGCCGCGGTACTCCATAATGTGGCCGTCCTCGTCGTAAAGCACGTTGATCTCGCCCAGGTACTCGCCCCAGCGGTACGAGGTGACGATGAAGACCTCGTCGCCGTTCTTGTTCTCGACAATGGTCGGGTAGTCGCCCTCGGCGTCCTCCATGTCGCCGAGGAGGGTGTGCGAGTGGCCGCCGATGATGAGCGACAGGCCCTCCGTGTCCTTGGCGAGCTCCTGGTCGACCTCGTAGCCGAGGTGGGTGAGGGCGACAATGTACTTGACGTCGGGGTACTCGTCGCGGATCTCGTCGACGTACTTTTGGACTTCCTTGATGGGGTCGACAAACTCCGTCTCGTCGCCCACGTTGGCAATGTCGGGCGTGTCCTCGGTGGTGGCGCCAATGACGGCCAGGTTCTTGTCCTCGAAGATGTGGTAGGGTTTGATGTACTTCTTGAGCAGCTCGTTCTCACTCTTGACGTTGCAGGAGACGGCGGGGAAGGTGATGTTCTCGAGGAACTGGCCCAGCTCGTCGTCGCCGCCGTCCCACTCGTGGTTGCCCAGGGTCATGAGGTCAAAGCCCAGGTCGTTGACCGTCTCGGCAATCTTCTCGGGCCCGTAGAAGGAGTAGAAGAGGGTGCCCTGGAACTCGTCGCCCGCGTTGAGCCACAGATTCTCGGGGTGCTCCTCCTTGAGCTCGGTGACCTTGGTCTTGATGCGCGCGTAGCCGCCATAGCAGCCCTCCTCAGGCTCGGTGCAGTCGGTGCCGGACGAGGAGAACTCGTCCAGGTGGGCGTGGACGTCGTTGACGTGGAAGAAGGCTGCATGGTCAGCAACACGATTTCTACAACCAGACAGGTCTATTGCACGCACAGACGTTCCATTGGCCTTGGTCGTTCACCTGGCGCTTCATGCCTTGGTGGCGCTTGCTGAAGAGGACATCGTCCGCGAGGGCGGAGCCAGCGACCGCGCTGAGCGCGAGAGCAATCGACGACTTCATGGTCTGGTGATGGGGAGACGCGACGAGTATCAGTCGATATTTTTCTTCGAGTCCACAGAGTCAGCAGCACGAGCAAGAGGAAGAAGCGCGGCGACGTCCGCTTCTTATCTTCCCACAATGCCTTTTGCCAAGTAGACAACTTGATCGGTACCCTGATGATAGCCGACGAACTAACGTCTCCAAGTGGCAGGGGTCCGATAGGCACGTGGGGAAGGCGATTGGCTAGTTGAATAGATTTTAACTCTAAAAGGACAGAGATGCCGGGGCGTTCTTTGGTCAAGCATCCGGGGTCGCCTTGAGTTCACGCGTCCTGGCCCCCAATGGACGCGCCAAAATATGACACACTTTGTCTCCGTGAGGATCTGTGTTGCTTGGCGGCTTGTGTCTCAGTCTCTGCCGCCAGAGCACGTGGGCTCACAACTGAAGATGATGGCTAGTATCCTGTCGCGGTGGAGAGAGTTGTTGGCACTTGGAGGCAAATGGGCCTGCCGATTGTTCCCTCGCTTGGGTCGCTGATACACAGAATACATGTAGGCGGAGGTCTCCGATGAGAAGAGGTCCATTGGCGAATCAGGGCGAGATGCGTCGTTGGCCTTGGAGTTGCGTCTTTCGACATGCCTTTTTCGGTAAGGAGCCGTCAGAGACTCAGAAGCGCCAAGTGAGATTGGCGCACGAGATACATGTACAAGGGCCCTTTGTTCGGATGGCTGGCTCATTGAGGCATCTGGCATGTGGTGGTGGACTTCCATTGTATTGATTGACGTGCGATGCTCCGAGGTCGGCGCATGGTAGATACTCTTTGTGTGTCCGGTTGGTTGACCCGCTGGTATGAGATTCAAGAATCCAACCGCACCGGGACAGAATTTGTGGTGGCGCTCGAGGTTTCCTTCGAGAAGAACTGCGCGACGCCAATGCATGTGTGTTTGTTAGTGCGTGCGCCGTCCAAGGCGCCAGAATACCCTGGAAGCTTGAGATGTACCTGACTTCAGGGCCTGTGGCGCTTTCGCAGAATCTGCACAACACATGAAAGAAAAGAATAGCGACTCATACATCAGGGATTTTCTAAAGACGAGGAACGGTCTTAGAGCAGAACGTGGCCACATCAAAGCAGTCATCAGTCACGCCGCATCCAACAGCGCAAGAACGACTACCCTACAGCACCTCCCGGGGCGTCGACACATCTCCGGAGTGAGTCGGCCGGAGTGTTGATGCGAGGGTCCTTCAAGACTCAGGGCTACTCTGGCACTCTGGACGTCAATGTCGTATTTTCCCCTGAAGTTCACACGACCCATACCAACTGATTGCGGAAAGTGCCTAATAAAGGCTCCACGATCAAGGGACTAGGACGTTGAGGACTTTCCACGTAGTAATTGATCGAGTAACTCATACGCATTTACCCCTTATTCAAATTCGAGTACATACATAGCTCGCAAACTTACCTACTTGAGGGACAACCATCAAATCCCCATCTATCTAACAAAACTTCCACTCTCGCCAAGGCACAAACGCCAGAAACTCCTCCTCCGTCATATCATACTCCTCATCCTGAAGCTCACCCGCCTTCTCCCTCCTCTCGCGTTTGTTGCAATGCGCCCGTGAGAATCCAGAGGGGTCATAATCTCTACTTGTCCACAAAGGGCCAGCCTGGTACGTACGCTGCGGGAAGCCCGCGACATTCCGCTCAGGACGAATTGGAAGATGGGCCGTGCGTTGGCCGCGAATCGTGTTGAGTGGCATGGTATTGCCCCGGAAGACGCGAGGGAGAAGGGCAAATGGGTTGGCGGCCTCCCACTGGACACGCGCGCGGTAGAGACGCTGACGACGTTGATCGATATGCTCGTCAACATCCTGCTGAGTGGGCTGTCGGCCGGTCATGCCAACTCTGGGCTGAGGGCGTGCGGCAGGCAATGGGACGGATCGTGGGGCAATCCTGCCTCGTCGATCGGCGCGACGGGCGTCTTGTTGTGCGGGTTTAGGACGCCAGCTGGGCAGATGTCTACGAGAAGATGATGCGGTGTTTGCTGCCACTTGGCTTGCATTCGACGTAGAGGACGGACCGGGCACTGTAGCGAAGAGGTTGCTATGCTCTACTGGAGCAGGTTTGAACGAGCCCCCCACACTTGTGGGATCGAAGTCTCCCGCATCGTCCTCAGGCAGGTCAAACTCCGTCTCGTCGTCAGGTAGAAAGGTTGGTCTGGCCAGGGCAGAGCTGTTGGTCCTAGGGCTGAGGTTGCAGCGCTTGCTCTTTTCTACGCGGACACGCCTTCTGGTGACTCTCTTGACCCATTCAGGATGTGCATACCTCGTAGGCCGAATGGTTCTGGTCACGGTCCACAGCGTGTGGAATTCCTTCTTCTCAGTGCGCGTCAGCAGGTTGTCCTCGTCGTGGTCGATGACTGTGCCCTCGACATGTTTGTCTTGTTCGTCCTGGTTGCGTCTCTCGCACAGAAACCCACCTGGCAGGTGAGGTGTTTGGAACGCAGGGGTCGAGGGCAAACCAGGATCCAGTGGATCGCAGATGGTGAGCGATGCTTGATTTCCGTCCCTATTAGCATTGGTTGCTCCCAGGAGCTTAAATGTCCTACTGGGACGATGAGGTGGGCTTGTCTTGCTGTCGTCGACTCGCGGACGGATATCAGGATCAACAATGGCACGAAGGTCTGGATTGTTAGCAAATGCCGACGTCATGTCAGCCCCATTGGTGAGAGAAGCGAAGATGAAAGGATCGCCTGCGGCTGACCATGAGGGATCATCGTAGCTGTCACCTGGCTGCTGCTGAGACTCATTATTGCTAGGCTGTGGCTGTTGCTGTTGCAGATATTGCTGCTGCTGCGCTGGCGGAGCGTAGTACTGGTAGTACAACGGATTATGGAATGGCTGATGCTGATGCAAGTCCTGTGGGTTGACCGTGGCCGGCTGCGATGCTTCGTCTGTCCACTGGGCATTCTGGGCAGCGGGAGGACCGTGGCCCCAAGGGACTTGCGGCCAGGGAACCAGCGCCCACGGTGTATTCTGGACAGCAGGATACATTGCTTCCTGGCTATTGAAGCTTGGAGGGACACTAGGAGGAGCAGGCATACCAGGGACATGGGATGCATGGTTAGTCTGAGCGGGCATTGGATCAGAGGCTGTATTGCTGGGGAAACTTGGGACTGGGGGATACTCCGGTGCCGGATCAAGGGGATGATAAAGATTTGCGCCGTAGCCTTGCAACCCAGGGGGAGCGGCGGCCTGGTAGCTTTGCTGGAACCATTGAGGATAGTACATGGGATCGGCAAGGCCAGGCGCTGGGGCCTCTGAGGTTGGATGGACTGCTGGGGTATAGGGTCTCGTTGTGATCGGATTGCCTGGGTTGGCATATCGAGAAGTACTGGGATCAGGGCCAGGCTCAGAACCCTCTGACTGATTGCCATGCCAAAAGGGCGGAGGATTGTTGTAGCTCGGGTTATAATCGGGGCCGCAGTTGCTGGGCCCAGCCAAAGTGTGTACATGAACGGCGCGAGGATCGGGAACCACGTTGCTTGGGACCAGATTGCTCGGACCTGCATTGCTGCTAGCATTTTCCTCGCCAAACACAAGGCCTCCAACCCGTCTCCTGAATTCTTCCGGGTCAGCGGCTGACTTCATTTTCCGCGGCTTCCTGGGACGAGCTTGTGGACGACCTGTTCCCGTAACACCAGGCCGCGGTTGATCGGAGCGAGCAGCAGCCACAATAGGCTGGGTGTCGCCGCGAAGTGTGTTGAATAGCCTTGAAGAAGGTTCACCTCTCCCCTGAGGACGTTGGGCCCTTGAAGCGCCGGTTGATTCACCCTCCTGTGCCGGACCAGCTTTCTTGGGGGTGGCCTTCTGTCTCTTCGCAGCAGGCTGCGCGTTATTTGTAGGCGCGGCACGCTTGCCACCTGAATCACCCCCACTAGCATCAGTCGCTTGGGATGATGCCAGAGTAGCAGGACTTTGACTCCTTGCTAGCAGCCGGCCGGATCTTCGGACGGGCTCCCCCAGCCTCGTGACCTGCGTCCTGCTGGGCCTGGCTTCGGTGGCGGCCGCGTGGGCCCTGGCAGCCTTGTGGTCTGCTTCTTCTTGTGCTGCCTTTTCCTTGATCTTTTGAGCTCTGATGCAGGAAGGGGAATTTGTCAATTCATCATCCATATCGTCAGAGTCGTTGCTACCTGGTGCCTGTGGCGGCTGCTTTAGTAGTGGCTGTCTCCTTCTGGAGAGCCGGCTTGGGGTTTTGCTGGATGGCATTTGTGTTAGCTTTGTGTCTGCTTGGTTAGGTGAAGTCGTTGTGAAGATGATTGTCGAGCTTCGGGTCTGTTGCAATTTGTGGGATAGAGACATTTGGCGTCGAGAGTGGCTTTATGTAGACTATCTCCCAGTGCGGATTCCATCAGTCGGCAATTATGGCTTTATTCCTTCCCATGAAAGTATTGTTGTTCGTCATCAAGGTCATTGTTCGTGAAAAGTGTCCCTGCTTCGAACAAGAGTCGACTTGCACGACAAGGCATTCATTGACACTAGGGCCACCGACACGATCAACGTTGGAGTTGTTTTTTGCTGACGCGAGAACAACTTTTTGAGACCTTTCCAGGTCGAAGACGGCCACATGGGAACTGGCTCGTCTCCTGCGGTTGTACATAATGCCTTTGTCCTGACCTCGACGGGGCCCAGGGGAACATTGCTCGCGATAACCATAAGTGTCTGTGCTCAGACTCCGGTGATACATTGCATTGTCTGGTTGCAAGAAGTGACTTTTGTACCCGTGTTTTCAAGTCGAGGACAATGCCAGCGCCCGTGCATGTTGCTTCATGGTGAACATGAACACGAACAATTGGGTTCCTCACATGCAACGGGTATTCAAAGGTATTTTGATCAAATACATCCTGCTATCAATGTGATTCATTTTAATTAGTGCGAGCGTACAAGTCCTGGCGAGGCAAATGGATTAAAGCGGCCTCTGCTCCTCCTCGTGCTCGACCACGTCCGTCTTCCCATCTCCGTTGATCGTCTTGACATGGTTGTGTTCATAGGAACGATCATGCACATAGCCACTGTTGCTGTTAGTCTGAAGTCTTCCAACATCATCGATTCATGGACACTCACAAAATGACATCAAAGTCCTCGAGCGTCTTGCCTTTTGTCTCGGGCAGGAAGACAAACGCCCACACGGTGGCGATAATCATCCAACATGCAAAAAAGAACCACACGCCGTAGCCGAATGATTCAAAAATGTACGGCAGAGCCTTGGTGATGACAAACTGCGCGAGCCTGTTCCAGTCAGTACCACTGTCTGCGCAGCCATAAAACCAAAAAAAAAAACAAAAAAAAACCAAAAAAACCACGTACCATTGCGACATGGCAGCAAATGTGCCTGTCAAATTGCGCACAGCGCCGGGGAAGATCTCGGCCGAGACGATCCAGGGAATACCGTTGAGACCGAAACTCCAGAAGACACTGTAGATCATGATCATGGCCGTGGCCGCCTTGCCGCCGGCCGCCGTCGAGGACGACAGCTCGTTGCCGGCCGCGATCACGTCGGCGGGATGGCCGACCTTGACGTAAGCCCCAACGAACCAGAGACAGAGCGAGCACGCGAGGGAGGAGATGATGGTCGGGTTGCGGCGGCCCCAAACATCAATGAGAACACCGTAGAAGAGGATGGAGGCTACGGCCTTGACGAGGCCGTAGATGCCCGTGTAGAGGGCAACGTCGGTGATGCCGAGGGAGCCAAAAAGGGCGGGGGAGTAGTAGTTGATGGCTGGAAGTCCTTGTTAGCATCGATCTACTATGTCAAGGAGTCAAGTACGCACCAGCAGCACCGGACATGTTCTGGAGGCCAAAGGAGATGAACACGAGGACCACACGGTTCCACATGCCCTTCCTCGACAGCTCGAACAGGGCACCACGGAAGAAGGCCCACGCGCCGTCGCCATACTTGGCCGCGAGGGCACTCTCATCAGCCAACCTCGAACGGATGCTCTGGACCTCCTCTTGAAGGTAGGTGTGGTTTCGATCCAGACGCCTCAGCTGCTCAAGCGCCTTGAAAGCCTCCTCGTCGCGCTGCTTCCTGAACAGCCACAGGGGGCTCTCGTGCAGGAGCCAGCCGGTGGCGAGGAGCATGCCGCTGGGGATGATCTGGACGGCCATGGGGACGCGCCAGGTGGTGGTGCTGGCGGGGTCCATGTTCTGGTTGATGCCGTAGTTGATCCAGAAGCCGATGAGGGAGCCGGACTGGTAGGTGACCTCGAAGAGACCGGTGAGGATGCCGCGGATGGAGCTGATGCTGAGCTCGGCGATGTAGGAGGGGACGGTGGCGGTGATGGCGCCGCAGGCCAGGCCGGTGAGGACACGACCGGCGTCTATCTTGGTGAGCTAGAGTGTCAGAGACCGATGGGATGGACTCACAGATGTACGAGAGCTGGTGTGTCGCGGCAGTCATGATGATGGCGCCCACGAGGAAGATGACGTTGGAGATCATGAGGGCCCATTTGCGGCCAATTTTCTCGGTGACTGGGATGTTAGCTTTCGCATCGAATACTGTTGGAGGTATAGACCTACCCAGGAAGCAGAAGATGGCACCAAAAAAAGCGCCCGCTTGGAACGAGGCGGTGATGTTGCTGGAGATGCTCTTGGCCTCGGATTCGTGGATGTTGAAGTCGCGCACAAAGGACTCGCGCGCAATGGTGGTGCCGATGAACGCAGAGTCGTAACCAAAGCTACATGTAGACTTTTGTCAGTGAATATTCTTGAGCAATGGAAAGATGGCTTGTACCCACAGCAACGAGCCCATGGCAATGACCGCCGCCTCAAAGTACAGGCGCGCATTGTACACCTCTTTGGGCGTTGGCCGATCTTCCACAGCCTTGAACGTCATGGTGTCCGTCTTCTGTCCGTGGAAGAGTCGATGAGGTGTTGCAGGTGTCGAGCGCGATGGACTGGACAATGAGGACCTGTTGGCAGTGCAGATCCTCCAACTTGAAGTCAACGCGAGGCCATGGGGTATTTAAGTTGCGGTTTCCCCCACAAAACCACGCTCGTCCCCGGCTACGTCGCGTGGAAGCGTCCAGTCTCCAGAGTCCAGACAGGCAGCGTGGTAGGCGGAGAAAATCTGGGGTTGCGAGCAATCACCCGAGCAGCAGCCTCATGCGATGCCGACGCCAAGTTCGCAGTCTTTCTGCAGGCGTGCGTCGTTCCCGACAACGTGGGAGCGCCATTTCTCGGAGGATCCATGATTTGCCGCCTGCCTAGCGAGTTAGGGTGCTGTCAGGTGTGAGCTTGTGTCTGTCGGACTCTGTCCGTGTTCGGTAGCCGACAGGCGAGCCGACCGACGGGGATATTTTGGTCGCGATGCGCGGTGGCGATTGGCGGCTTCTTCGGCTTCTTCCTCGATGTGGGTTTAGTGGCCGACTAGATTGGGCTGGCTCGGGGAGGGGAGGGGAGGGCGAGGGCCAGGGTGAGCCTTGCGGCTCATAATATTACATGCACTAGGCTGGTTGGTGGATGATGGCCATCGGGATCGGGACTTGGACCATCGACACTTTCAAGATTCATTCGTGACGTGAGGACTCATGCAGGCATGTCGTTGGACTCGTGAACATGGATGACATTCAACGCTGTACATGACATTACTCTCATGCTGTCTAACTAGAGACCTCTCTTGGCGAGGCTCTGCTCGACCTTGCCCAGCGGGCCCACCACATCCAAAATCCATTTCTGCTTGCCAGCATCGTTAAACGTAGGATACGGCCGCCGGCAGTGAGCGCTCTCGAGGTTATAGCCCCTAATCTTGGCCACCACCCACTTTGTACCGTTAATGCCACCCTTGCCGAACCCCCATTCCGCCTTGGCCAGCTCCAGCTGCGCCGCCTGCGCGCCCTGAGGATCCCCCTTCTTCCACAGGTCGTAGATCTGCATGCACGCCTTGGGATACAGGTTGGCCACGCCTGTGATGACGCCCGTGCCACCGACAGACAGCGCGGGGACTAGCCAGTCACTCTGCCCGGCGAGGGCGGAGAAGTCCTCAGGGCGGTGCGCGGCGGCGACGCGCGCGACCTTGGCGATGCCGCCGCATGTGAGCTTGACGCCGACAATGTTGGGGTGGCGTGCTAGTGTGTCGAGCATCTCGCTGTTGACGTCGAGACCGGCCACAACGTTGGGGAAGTTGTAGATGAGGATGGGGATCGGGCTGGCGTCGGCCAACTGGGCGCCGTCAGTTCGCTACTGTCAAAATTCCATGAGTGGAGGTTGCTTACCTCCTCGAAGAAGCCGACAATGGCGTCCTGGTGCATCGCAAAGTGGAAGTAGCTCGGGACCAGCACCAAGACGTAGTCCGCGCCCGCTTCCTTGGCCGCTACCGTCTCCCGAATCACGTCGCGGGTGCACTGGCCGGTGCAACCCATGGTGACTGTGATATCGGGCCGTCCGAGTTGGGTGGCGATCTGGCGAGTGGTACGCAGGAGCTGGGCCTTCTCGTCGGTGGTCAAGGTGACTGCTTCGCCGTTTGTACCAGCGATGACGACTGAGGGATTAGCACAGGAGGGCGGGAAAGAGCGGGGAGCAACGTACTTCCATCAAGACCTGACGAGATGAGAAATTCAAGATGAGTCTTCTGGAGATCCCAGTCCAGCTCCTGTGTCGCATCGTTCTTGAACCATGTCAGGCAAGGCACATGGATGCCGGGAGGATAGGCCTTCTTTGCGGTTGGTACAGAACCCATCATGTCGTTTTCCGTAAACCAAGATGAAAAGGACAAGAATGATGAATGGATCAAGAGAAAGAAAGAATCGCCAAAGTTGCACCTTTTGTCCAAAATCAATGCGTTGACGGACCCCCCATCAGTCGCGACACAAGGATGCGGGGAATCTTGGGGATGCATGCTCCATTGCTCGCGTCCAAAAGGTTGGAGAAGCCGATCGGCAAACCTCGCACGGCGGGGCGCCCACAGGCTTGGCTCTGGAGTCTCGACACGAGCGACCATTGTCGTATGACTGACTGTGACTCCAACAGCTCACGAGCCATCTCGCGAGTCGACAATCGGGCGTTCCACAGCGGATCCAACAGGAAAGAGAATAGCAGACTGTCACACGATCGCAAAACACGCGTTGAACACGGTCAGCATGACGGATCGAATGTCCACCCGCGCCTTGGCCGTGTCCTGTCGCGCCTGCACCTCCTCTAGAACCTGCGCCGTGATCCGGGCATTCCCTGCGACCCTCTCCATCCGCAAGATGGTCTCCTTAATCCACGCGCGCTCGCCCATGTCCTGCTCCTCCGCGCCGAGCATCAGCAAGGGCCAGAGCATGTTGATCGGCAGCGAGTCCTCCGCATCCATCTCGTCCACCATCTGCCGGACGAGCCTGCGGATGTTGTCCAGCGCGTCCATGGCCTCTTTGGTCAGGGGCAGCGTCTTGTAGGCGACGCGGTGCAGGTGCACCTTGCTGGCGTAGTAGTTGGATAGGTACGTGCGGAACGCGCGCGTGATGACAAATGCGAGGTGCGCCGAGACGTGCGGCGGCTGCAGCTTGCCCGCCACGGCAAAGTCCATCAGCGGCGGACGGTGGTCGTAGAGATTGCGCAGGTCGGTCGCGATGGCGGCACCCATGTTCATGACCTCTGTTTCGTCCTCGACGGTGCCCCGAGAGCGATGCCACGGATCGATCTTGGAGATGCGCCCCATGAAGCTCTGTACTTTCTGGTAGAGTAGAAGACAACACCAGGCTGGTAGAGGACCTGGAAGAGGACGTCTTCAATGTCCCCCTCGGCTGGCTCCTGTCGGGAGAGGTCGTCCGTGTCTCCGCCGTCAAAGCTACCGGGCGACGCCTCCACTAGGAAAAGCTCATCGGCCTTGGAGAGAAAGAGTCCGTCCCCCCCTGCCGACACTGCTTTGCCGTCGAGCAGCCGGAGCCACAGCAGAATCTGCTTCTCTAGCGCGCCAAAGCTCTTCTTGTCGCACCGCTGGAAGATCTTGTAGGCCCTCTGCAGATGCGAGTGGCCCGCGTCCAGCTTCATCTCGAGAATGTCCACGTAAGCCAGGAAGAAGAGGGCCGCCAGCAGACATTCCCTCTCGCTGCTGTGCTCCACCAGTGACTGCTGGTCGTAGTCCACCACCCGTGCCACCGCCGATTCGTAGTGGTTCCCCTCGCTCACCACCAGCGAGCGATCCCGCCGCCCAACTAATACTGCAGAGAAGGCGAGGATGGCGCTGTGCAGCATGCGCGAGTGCTTGGCCATGTCCACCACCGTCTGTCGCATGAGCACCCACTTTTTCTGCGTCTCGACCTCCTCCAAGATGGGCGGATTCGCCGACGTTGCAAAAAATTCCATCAACTTGTCGCCCGTGAGATTCACGACGGGCTTGTCCGCTGCACTGCCGTTGCTACGCATCGCAGGCGTGCCGTACGTGACGGGCGCCGGGGCCACCATGTTGGGGAAGCGCAGCTGCGCATCCGTGCCCATAATGTGCGTGTTCAACCCGACGTTGGATCCCATCTCGGGGCTGACCTGCTGCCAAAAGTCACCGCCCTCCCACATGAAGCTCGCGTAGTCAAACACCTCGTCCACCGCATGCGGCGCTTGCTGGCCCCCCAACCTGGGGCCTCCGGGGGACACATCCGTCATGGGGGACTGCGTCGGGGGCTGCGACGGGCGCCTCTGCGTCGAGGGACGTGTCTGCGGTCGCCATTTGCACTCCATGTTGAGGCGCTCGCAGTGAGAGCATCGCGGTCGCTGCTCGTCGCACTTGACCTTGCGGCGTCTGTTTGTGTGATGAGTAGCATGCACTGAAGAGAGGAAGGGAAGAGGACTCACTTGCAGGTCACGCAGCCTTCGCGCGAGCGCACGTAGCGCCGCCCTGCGCCAGAGACAGAACGAGTCCTCGAGGGCGCCTCATTGTTCGTCAATGTGTTACCGGCGACTGACCACCCTGCCACAGAGACTCGATCCATTGTCTTCGTCGGGCGACTCAATGGCAGTGATTCATTGTCGGCAAGAAATCGGACAGAGACGTGCGATCATGTTTCCCCTCCCCCAGAAAATTGATCAGAGTTGGGGAAGTTGGTCGCTCCACCTCGCGGACCCGTCGACTTGTGAGGTACGTACGGAATCAAGATGACCAACTGACTACAGCTGGTCGAGTACTCATGGCTTGGGAGGGTAGTCAAGCATAAAAACTTGCATAGAGATGTGACAATTAACTCCCAGAGAAACTCTGCTTCGGCGATTCTGACACTATGCTTGTTGTGAGTTGAGGTCAACCGTGAGAGCTGAGAAGTGTCGAGTGGGTAGAGATCTAGGGTAGCTCAAGCCTGGACAGGGTGGTGAGGACCGGACCAGGATGCACCGGGAAGGACTGTGATACCACGATGTACGAGCTAATCATTTCAAGAATCGGGCACTTGGCCTCAATGGAGCAAGATAGGGGAGCAATACTCCACTGATCGTGAAAAGACCCTCCATCGGAGCCGCTAGACGGATCCGAAGGACGAAGCGCTGGACAAGTGCAGATGCAGACAGACTAGCCCAGGAGATAGTGAGATCGGTTTTTGAACAATAGGGAGGAGAGTATTGTGAAGGAAAACAACCTGCGATCCCTGGATCGTCATGACTGAGGTGTTATGTAAAGACAAGTCAAGACACATGAAGCGAAGAACACGTGCGCCGAGGGAAACACATTTCCGCATTGTGAATGTCTCCTGATTGAATTCCTCAACCAGTTGAAGTACCTTCCTCATTAGCAGCAAGGGAACAGATGACGTAAGAACGTACATCTCAGAGAACGGGGGGACTTTCGGGTTGACCTCCCTTTGTCACACCTTCCAAGTTGCCATCCCTCACAAGCTTGCCGATGCGCATAACTCTCAACTCAAGCATTTTACTCGAAAAGAATACGGAAAATCGCGTCACTACCCCAGTACACCAGAGAAAACCTTTAAATGTCTAAAGAACTTTGACGGATCTTCAAAGGCTGCCCCTTGCACTACTGACTGTGGCCTGCCACTCGCCATTGCGTGCCCCCGGTATGGGAACACCTCCTGACTCCAACAAGCCTGGAACAGCACAGCATCATGAAAATCATCGTGGAGAAGAGCCTGTCCCACAGGTCGCCGCCTGTATGTATTCTTCTCACTGTACATCATTTCGGGCCCCGTTGACTGATATCGCAGGTAACGCCCAGGGCCTGCTGGACCTTCGGAAGAACCTAGAGGCCCGCGCTGCCACGACTTACGCCCCGCCTCCTAAACCATCTGAGCAGACCATAGGCACCGATAAAAGAGACCGTGTTCTCGGCACCGGGGCACGCACGCCGCGTAGCTTGGCCGCCGATGCCCAACGACAAGCGGAGCACAGACAGAAGTTTCGGCCGGAGGATCCAGCGACGAGGAATCTGTGACTGAGTGGAAGCATGGGGAGAAGATACAAGTCTCTATTATCGATTATGTATTTAACTCTAGCGGCCTAACCACCCCGATCAGTCCTGTCGCGCAGGGTCCAGGGTGACCTTATTCCCCGTAATCTCATCAATCTCATCCATCACCTCGGGCGTCAGTTTGTTCAGCACTGCGAGCGCCTTGACATTCTCCTCGAGCTGCTCCGGCCTGCTCGCGCCGGTAATGACGCTGCTGACGTTGGGGTTCTTGAGACACCACGCTAGGGCCAGCTGGCTCTGCGTGACGCCCAGCTTGTCGGCGATAGGCTTGAGCTTCTTGACAATCTCAATCTCCCTCTTCCACGAGTCGTCCGTCGCGCTCCCCATGCGCTCCCGCATCATGGCCGCGAAGCGCTCCGACGAGGCACCGAAGCGCGAATCCTTGGGCGGCTGGCCATCCACCACGTCGTTGTACTTGCCCGACAGCACACCCATCTTGATGGGGCTAAAGGTGGTCAGCCCCAGCCCCATGCGGCTGTACAACCGCTGGAATTGGCCCTCCACCTTGTCCCGCACCAGCATGTTGTACTGCGGCTGCTCCACGATTGGGGCGATGAGGCCCAGCTGCTTCGCGATGCCGACCGCCTCCTGGATCTCGTCGGCCGACCACTCACTCGTGCCCCAGTAGAAGGCCATGCCGGCGTTGATGACGTAGTTGAATGCGCGTACCGTCTCCTCCATGGGCACGAGGCGGTCTGGGCGGTGCGCATAGACAATGTCGACGTAGGGGAGCTGCAGGCGCTCGAGGGATGATGTGAGGCCCTCGATGATGTGTTTGCGTGAGAGGCCGTGGTTGTTGATGAGGATCTCACCATTCACGGCGCCCCAGTTGACCTCTGCAGAAATTAGTCTGGAAGTGTACAACTTCCCACAGGGCACTCACTCGTGCTGATGACCAGATCGCTGCGCTTCCAGCCAAAGTGCTTGATGGCCTTGCCCATGACAATCTCGCTCTGGCCGGCCGCGTAGTTCTCGGCATTGTCGAAGAAGTTGATGCCCAGGTCGTACGCCTTCTTCATGCAGTCAAAGGCGGTCTCGTCCGCTGCGTAGCCGCCGTAGGTCATCCACCCGCCGAGCGAGATGGCGGACACGTAGAGACCGGACTTGCCCAGAGGGCGGTACAGCATGCCCGTGTTGCGGGGCTCGGGGAAGGCCATTGTGAGGGCTGTGAGGGCTGTGGAAGGGATGTGAGAGGAAGTACCGGGGTGAGGACTGAGGACTGAGGAGGTCGAGACGGTTAAGAATAGAGGAAAGTAAAGAGGCCGGGTTCAACAATGACAGAAGAAGAATTTTATGGCAGTCCACGGCATGCGAAATGAGCCCATCGCAATTGGAGACCGGAGGCCACTTTCTGGATTCTCCGCCGGAGGAATTCTCGGACGGACCCTGCTTGGTGGTGGGGGATGTCTAAGTCCTCGACGCCTGGGTCCACGCGCCTCCGCCTTCCAAGATGCGGGGAGCATAGTGGGCGGGGTACGGAATACTTTTGGAGGTTTCCGATCACCGAATGTGTCACTCACCGAGAGTGCGGTCTCGGACTGATGAGGAGGGGCATTACTTGAAGAGATATAGTGGTCAATGTCCAAGGGGTAGCTTTGGGATAGGTGACGCTCGAGAAGGCCAACAGTGTTGGCAAAAAGCTTTGGAATGAACAGGTCTGGCCCGAACCACAATGGAGAGCAGCGGAGGACAGGTCAGTGCGTAGCGATCCACCCACCTTGACCCCTTGATTAACGGCTACATCGCCCGCGGCTGCTCCAAGAGCATCCTCGTCAAGGGACTCGGGCTCCTGAGCAGGTTCCCAAGATCCAGCGGCGGCCACGCCAACTCCTCACCCTCAAAGCCACTGGTCATGCCCTGTCCCTCGAGAAAGTCCCACGCGTCCTGTCCCATCAGACGGGGCGGGCTCGGGTTCTGGAAGAGCTTCAAGTCAGGACAGCACGCTGCCATGCGCGCGTTCAGCAGATTGATCAATGTCTTGTTGCCACCTCGCGACGACGACAGGATGGCGTGTAGACCAGCCAGGACGTCCTTGGGTCGATCTAGGGACGAGGAAAACGTAAAGGAAAGTCGGCTGTCCGCTACAGCATCCACCACAGCCGTAGCAATCTCGTAGGTCTTAAACTCAAGCGTCGGACCCTGACTCTCCAGCGCGCTCATGGGAAGGGCACTCACTAGGCCCAGGAACTCACTCGCCACGTCAATGGGATTCAGGAGTCCGGGGGCCACGACACCGAACCGCAACGCAGCGCGCCAGAGCACGGCCCGCATCCACTGCCGCGTGACGAGCATGTCGGCCCTCTGCACATCGTTCCCACTCGTCGCCTCGTCCTGCTCCTCTGTGAGCTTTTGCTGTAGTAACTCTAGACACCCGCGTGCCAGGGACTCCATGGACGAGACGTCCGTGTCGGCGTTGCGCAGGAGCTCAAAGATGCCAGACTGGTCGAATGTCCAGAACAGGTGGACGAGCTTGAGAAAGGCGGGGAGGACAGGCGCCGAGGTCTCGGAGTGCTCTGCGAAGCAGGGCAGCAGGACATTGGGCCGGAGAATGTTGGGACGCAGGACGACGGGGAGCTTGTGCAGCATGGCGACGCCTCTTTATACTTGTCAGTCTAGTCCGTCGAATGTGTGAATAGACAAACATACCGCTCAGTCACGAAAAGCAGCCAGAGCACGCGTCTCAGCAGCTGCTGCTTCGGCTCTGGGTGCTGCGCATACGTCGCCTCGCGATCTATCCGCAAGATCTGCGCCTTGGTGATGGCCTCCCGTAGGTAGAGCAGGCTCTTGATCCCGCCCGCCTGCTGGTTCTCGTGGTAGATGTGAAGGTAGAAGGAGACCCGCAGGCTATCCAGCAAGTCGAGCGAGGCCTTTTGCACATCCCTCTCGACGAGCTCGACATCCGGTGACCAGGCCGCCCTGAGGTTGAGTTGCGCGACGGTAGCCAGGGCCACAGCCTGCGCCAGGTGATGTGCGTTTTCCTCCCTCGGTTCTGCCGTTAATTGACGCTTCAGCTCTCGCGCGTCCAGGATGGGCCATATCGGGAACAGTCTCTCGGCGTAAATATCCAGCAGACCAGCTAGATCACCCTGGCTGCTGTCCGCGACGGTGCTGCACTCCTTGGCGATCCTGTCAATGGTCCTGGCCCGCAGGGTGCGTGGCCCTCGTGTGAGAGGGGAGCGCTTGAACGTACACTCAATTCCGGCGGCTATGCATCCCGTGCACGGCGGATGTTCAGAGCATTTGATCTTGCGGACCTTGCAAGGGTCGCAGGCGCGCTTGACCAGATTCTGGCGTGCCTTGGGTTTCGGGGGGAGGAGGGAGGCCATGGCTGTGGGTTGGTTTGGTAACGACGGAATTGGAGGTTACAGAGGGGAGAAGGTGCACGCGTTGTCACGTGTGGTCAGCTTTCGACGGTAGAGGTGACGGAGGTCTTACTGCCGGCATGGGCGCGCCAGAGGGTGATGTGGTGATGGAACAGTCTCCGGGTTGGAGGACGAAGTTGCTGGTGACTGGGAGGCCATTGAAAGCTGACTGTATAGGGTAGTCAATTTGACAGCTGAAGTGCTTGGCACCAGTCCCACTTGATTTCAATGAACCGTATCACGGCTGTCGTCGGTGCAAGATCCGCCAGGAAACAAACACGCCTTTGACAACAGGAACCCCGCGGAACGTGGTCGCAGCATGCTTTGGTTTCCTTTGTTATTTGTGATATGAACGGAAAACGATGAAAATCGGCAGCTTGCGGAAACGCAGCGGCGACGCGAGCACGCTGCGTATTTGAGAATCTCGCGAAAACGGTACGGTCACGGATACCTTATATAGACACGCGAATAGTGAAACCCCAGCCGGTCCAGGCAGCACATCCATTGCTACGTGTGCCTGAGACCACTCCAAGCCTTTGTTAACGATCATTGAACCCAAATTTTGGAGGCCGAAAGAGGAAAATGGTCACTTCCAGTTTCATGCAGATATGGATCAGCGTGTCGATCGTGCCTAAATTACTGGCTTTGCAGAGAACTGAGCCGCCCCATGCGATACAATATGATGCCTTGCTGCCTTTTATGCAACTCATCTATCCTTCCCTCGGACAAAGCAGGCCCCAAATTATCTCGAACCCGCTGATTTGATTGATCGCTTCCCAAAGATCATGACTTCTGGGCGCTTTGGGGGCGGAATCTGGCGTCCGACTCTCTTGTCCATCATCTTCATGTTTAGCACTTACACTCGACGTGATTAAAGACCAATCAAACAAAACTGACGACTGTGTATCGCCGGACTAAAAATTTATCATCATTATCCGCATCCCCAATTGCAGCGGTCATAGTCGTCAGGCTGCTCACAAGACGAAGCACAGACGTGATGTCGGCAAGACTTGGCGCCAAGGAGGCACAGCAGGCAACAATCAAACGACAGGGGTAATTATGCTTATAGAAAAAGTCCGTTGCTTCTGTCTGTGGTGATCATCACAACATCCAATTCACGCGCTCCAACTTGAGTACTCACCAGACTCAACTCAGTCACTCGTTTGAATCTTTGCTACTCGGCAGCATGAGGGGACTTCACAACATGCCGCTCTGCGCGGCCATCCTCCTCAGTCACAGCCTGTTTGGCGTGGCGGCAGCGGACCTGGCTATTGACTCACGCGACGACATGGTCGAAACAGCTGGCATTCTCGCCGAGGACGTCATGTCTTACTACGACGGCGACAAAGCCGGCCACATACCGGGCGTTCTGGGCCAGCGAGAAATCCACTTTTACCAGAGCGGAATATTCATGGGCACCTTTGTCAACTACTTCCACCTCACGGGCGACGAAACCTACAACGACCTTGTCCAGCAAGGTGTGCTGTTCCAAGTCGGCCCCGACGAGAACTTCAGTCCTTACAACCAGACAACCAGACTCGGAAATGATGACCAGTGCTATTGGGCCCTCACAGCCATGGCGGCTGCCGAGTATGAATTTCCTGACCCGCCCAAGGGCGAGCCGCAATGGCTAGACCTCGCCAAGACCGTCTACAGCGACCAGGTCGATCGACTCGACAACAAGTGCGGTGGCGGCCTGCGTTGGCAGATAATCAACCTTAACGTCGGGTACAACTACAAGAACGGTATGAGATTCGCCTTTGTCTGCGGGCGAAGCAAACATGCATATCACAGTCGCTGATCGACTGCAGTAATTTCGAGCGGGTGCTTGGCCAACCTCGCCGCGCGTCTGGCCCTCCACACGGGCGACGACAAGTACGTCGATACCGTTGAGGAGCTCTGGGACTGGCTCTCAGAATCGGACCTCATAGATGCAGACTCTGGGGCCGTCTACGATGGGATCGTAATCTCAAATGATGACTGCGACGCGGACGCTTTGCAGGTATCGCACAATGCTGCCATCTTGACCTATACGGCGGCCGTCATGTACAACCATGTAAGTGAGATCCTCTATCAACACAGCCCCCATTTCTACTCGGGGATACTTACTGACGCGTCAACGCCTTGCTAGACCGACGGCTCAGATACCTGGCGTCAACGGCTCGAGAAGCTCTCCGGGTCGTTGCTCGATACGTTCTTCGACGATGGCGTGGCCATTGAGGCGCAGTGTGAACCTTACCTGCTCTGTACACTCGACATGCCCACCTCAAAGGGCCTCATGCTGCGCTGGTTGGCATCCACGGCCCGTCTTGCTCCGTTCCTCGCGGACAAGATCCAATCGAAACTGAAGACCACGGCCCAGGCTGCTATTGACCATTGCGAGGGCGACAAGTCGGAGCGCGAGTGTAGTGTCTATTGGTCCAACGACAGCTTTATCAAGCCTGAAGAAAGTGGACTTCTCGAGAAGTTGGCCGTCCTGTCGTCTGTGCAGGGTCTCCTCGCTCTTTCAGACGATGTCACGGCCAAGAATTCGGCTGACAAGGACGAGACTTCGGACAACAGCTCGGATGAGGATGAGTCCACACCCCCAAAGCCAGGGTCGCCCGAGGAACCGGATGAACCGGATGCGGCACACAAGCAGGTATCAGTGGCTCATCTCTTGCTGCTTGGGTGCGCTGCGTTGGCTTTGGTCTAAAGGGTTTGACATATTCATGTTCGCGGAGATACAGTCCTCTCCGTGTCTATCCACTTTGTACATTCTGAAGCCATCAAGGTGGAAGCAACTTTGATAGCAAAGACAAATTAACAGTCTTGGATATCCTATCCTGCCAAGATGGATATTACAAATCCACGTCTAACAATTTGCCCGCTACAGTCTACACTCTACCAAGCCGCCCAAGCAACCGGCCCTAAAGGGTACAAACGAACCAAAAGCTTCCTCAGCTCGTCCATGAGTAGAATATCCATTGCCAGGGGACTGGAGTTGGTATAAGCCAAACCTCCCCTCGGCATAGGTGCCGTTAGGAACAGCCTGTGCAGGCCCGGCACTTCTGTCAAAAATATGGCAATGGAAAGACTAATCAGCACCCCTGAGCAGCAGCGACGGATTCTGCCTCGCCTTGGTGGAGGGGTCCGCCTGCAAGATGCTCAACCTGCAACTGTCATCCCCACCGACTGGTCGCGCCCTCACTCGACCTGGACACGTCTTGGCAGAAGTTCTCTGGTGCATCCGGAGCTTTTGTCAGCTTTCCGAGGGTCATCCATTACATGGCAGAATCTGTTTCTGTTTCATCATTCCGAACGCCGGAGTCGTCAGCCATTGTTTTCGGGGTTGGAGCGGATTTCCACGAAGCTCATTCGAGCTACGCTAAGCATTACCATACTTTGTGTAAAGGAACGATGAAGGCCTAGACGAGACCCGTCGTTTTTCATATCCTTATGGAATGTTTCTGGGAGATCGAAGCTTAGATCAGATTACTAAACTATAATTCTGCACTTTCACAATGTAGGGTAGCGCGAAGGTGAAGCTACAGAGTAAGGCACGGTTCAGAAGCTATACGAGCGTTGTTCAATATATGTAAGTTAGATGCATATAACTATTGTGCTATCTTCACCATTGCCGATGCCCGGAATAATTTCTCCCTTCCAGGCAGGGCTTTTGCTCTTTGTTTATTTTTCCTCACTTAATGTGATCCGCCGGGCTGGACAATCTATCTCTCTTATGACCTTGTCTCCTGCCATGGTCGATGTACAAAAAGAATCACGGAGATGACAAATGTAGACAATGTCAGCTCCAACGACAGCATGTCATCCGAGGAATGTAAGTGTACACCCTCTGAAGTTTATACAGGTGCTGCCGAACATGATGTCAACACCGCGTTGAATCAACGGAGTTACGGGACGACCTACGCGATGAAGTCATCTCTATCCACCAAGTGGCCAGACGCTCACAACGGACTCCATCGGATTCTACATAAATGCACAACCTTCGTATCGGCTGGTGTCTCGGTTTTCGTCTTCTGGCATCTTAAGTCTCGGAATCAAAACGTCCTACTTCCAAGTATCGCTTCCCCGCAACCCTCACGTCGTCTAAAGTAGCCAAAGCATTACGTTCAAAGAAAAGTCCAGTAACATGGCCACCATGAAAGAAACACTGGTCAACGCCGATCTCACCACCACGACGCAAAAGGTTGCCGTTCCCACCCCGCAGCCAGGCCAGGTCCGCATCAAGGTCGTCGTATCTGGCACCAACCCGAAAGACTGGAAGATCCCCCAGTGGATCCTCAAAGGCCCCCAGAACTCGGGCGATGATATCGCCGGAGTCGTCGATGAAGTTGGCGAGGGTGTCGTTGGTTTCAGAAAGGGGGACAGAGTAGGCGCCTTTCACGAGATGATGGAGCAGAGCGGGAGTTTTGCAGAGTATGCCATCGCCTGGGCGCGAACGACCTTCCATATCCCTCATGACACTACTTTCGAAGGTACGTTCGCTGAAGCGAGAAGAGCGTGTAAGAGAGGCCTAACCGCAGTGCAGAAGTAGCGAGCATTCCCTTGGCGGCAACGACAGCTGGACTGGCCGTCTACCAGCGCCTCAGGCTGCCCATGCCATGGCAACAGGCGCAGAAGCGGACACCCCTGGTCGTGTACGGCGGCGCATCGGCTGTGGGGGCCTACGCCATCAAGTTTGCTTCGCTGGCTAATGTGCATCCCATCGTCGCCATCGCGGGCCGTGGAATCCCCTACGTCGAGACACTGCTCGACAAGTCCAAGGGTGACAAGGTCATTGACTACCGCGAAGGCGAGGAGCACGTCATCAAGGAGCTGCAAAGTATTGAGCCCAACGATGAGGGAAAGATGCATGCTGTCGATGCCGTCTCAGAGAAGGGCACCGTTGGACACTTGGCTAAGATGAAAGCCAAGGACATTCAGATTGCGACCGTCCTCGACACTACCATCAAACCAGAGGCTCTGGCTGAATTACCGAAGCATGTCAACATCATGTTCACACAGGTGGGGCACGTTCACCGAGTCTACTATCCCAACCTCGAAAAGGACGTCCCCTTTGACAAGCAATTTGGCGCCATACTCTACCCCTTTATCAGCCTAGGACTACAAGAAGGCTGGTTCTCGGGGCACCCGTACGAAGTCGCTCCAGGTGGTCTGGAAGAGGGAGTCAAAGTAGCCATGGGGAAGCTATCGCGCGGTGAAGTATCAGCAAAGAAGATGTTGATTAGGGTGGCAGACGATGAATGAAGTAGCTAGGCTATAGCGCATAACGGTAATCAGGGTGGAAATCGGGCTCCTTCCCAGCAGCAATCTCGGCCTTGCGCTTGTTCTCTGTGAGGGTTTTTCGCCTGTTGTCCTCGCGGTGGAGATATGTTTGTAGAGTGATGTGGCCTAGGACGGCAAGTATGGCAGCAGCAAGTGAGCCGCTGAGACCTATGGCATGTTTGTCATTCTTCTTGGTTCGGAAGATCTGGCCGACCTAGATCCTCGTTAGAATGTATGAATTGATGGAAAACAAATTCTTGACGTACCACCATACCCTGCTGTGCTTCCAACGGACTGGTCCATACCAATGGCCATGGCGCGCTTATAGTATGGCGCATGACTATTGAGCAGCCACGCGCAGTTGAGCCCGACGATCATGTACACCCCCGGCGCAATGAGAAAGGTCGAAAATTATAGAGCCCTCCTCTAGTCCATGGGCACGCCTAGATTGACAGCATACCCGACGGTCGTGACCAGGCACGCTGGCACCATGAACATCGCCCTCTGCTTCCACTTGTCGCTCATGTACGAGACTACCATGTACGTAGCGCTCGCCCAGAAGAAGACGGGGATGGTCAGCAGCTGCGTCGTGACAACGTCGTAACCGAAGCTGTGGGTGATCAACGGCAGGAACGAGCTCAGGCCAAAGGTGCAAATGTTGGCCATGAACTGACTCCAAGGAAAGATATACAGCTTAGGATCCTTCACGACACGCTTGACTCCGGCCCAGTCAAAGTCGGGCTTTCCGTTGTAGCGCGCGTTGATATCGGCGTGGACATGGGACATGCATCATGGCCTTCTCGACCTCGTTGAGGAAGCGAGCGTGCTCAAGGTCATCGGGCAGCATGAAGTGGGTGAGGACGGCAATGGCCCAAACGAACAAAACCGTGTCCTCGATCGGCCCTTTGCTGTGGATGACAGTCAGTTCATAGGCGAGACTGCCATCATCACGACCATGAGTCTCACATATGAACACAGCTCGACTTTCCGTTAAACCTCGCAGCTCCATTCACCGCTCTCACCCACTGAAGTTGGCAGCGTCCGCTGCATAGGCCTCGACTTCAAAGTCCATGCTGCGGAGCTCGACTGGCCCCAACCTACCATCCCAGAAGTCTTCTTGAAGCCCTCCACCGCAACCAGGAACCCCTCCGCACCCATCTTCTTGCCCTCATCAACACCAGACGTGGTCGGTACAGAAGTCGAGTTGGCCATTGTCATCGCAGAGGACTGCAGGAACTTCAAGCAAGGGACGCCCAGGGCAAGACCTTGCAGTGGGGATGCAGTAAAGGTCTTGACGGTTTCCGTCCGCTTGGTCCCTGTGTTGTGCGCAAGGAGCTGATGGCAGACATAAACCGTGGTGTGACCCTACAGTCCACACTCAACGGGGAGGTCTTGCAGGACGGCACGACGGACGAGTTCATCTTCTCTGTGGGCGAGATTGTCGAGCACCTCTCGGGCAACAGCACGCTGCCCAAGGGTACCGTGATTTTAACGAGGACGTCTTCTGGTTGCGGTCACGGGCGGAAACCACCTCGATACTTGGAGCTGGGCAGCGACTTACAGAGTTCCATATCACATGGCATCGGCACTTTGACAAACCCGATTGTTTCTTCGTCAATGGTGTAGAAAAGTAATGAACATCACCTCGCCTCCAATGTACCAACGAGACCAAACCTGACCCTGCTTGGCATGGAGACTTATGTCATTAGATACTATGGATATAACTACAAATAAAACGTTTCGACCAGCCAACTTACTTAAGATCTTGCCTCGGGCTTCTGCTCTGCTTCAGTCATTTCAACATCAGCCTCGCCCTTCTCCTTGCTACCCTCGACTTGCCCCGTTGCTTGAGTGGGTTCAGCCGACTCGCCTCCCTCTTTCGTTGTCTCCTGAGCATCAGCGGCCTTGTTAGCTTCTCCTGATGCCTTGTCTCCCTTCTTCCCCCAAATGCTCGGCATCTGCACCCCCTTGCCCAGATTCGACACTGCCGTTGGCATCCCGATACTGGGCATTTCAGGCACCTTAGTCGGCATCCACCCTCTCACACCAGAGCCAGCCTGCTCGGCGACTTGGAAGAGGTGTTGCATGTAGGTCCTCTTCTCGTCGGTGTCTGCCTCGGGGTCCGCAGTCAAATTGTCCCCGCCCCCTGGAAGCGGCACGAGCGCAGCCGCGTTGGCAATGTCGATGGGTGACTCATCCGGCATACCCCCATCGTCCTTCTCCGCAACCTCCTTAGCCTTGTCCTCCGCGTCGGCGTCGGCGTGCTCTGCCTTTTTGATTGCCTCGTCGACAGCCTTATCCTCGGACTTGTCGGTCTCGTCCTCGGGATATCCGGCATCCACAATCGTCTTGTCGCTGAGGAACCACTCCTTCACCAGCTCAGCCGCACGATCCGTCATGTTTTCGTATGCCCTGTTCTTCTGCGGGCGGAACATGCTCACATGCGCGCCAACCTCGTCTTCCGCATCGCGCAGCACGATTCTCTCAAACAATATGGCAGCAGGATGGTCGCCCTCGGGCACTGCGCAGAACATGCGCTCTGGGACGAAATACCCGCCGCTCCAGTACCCGTTCTCGCCCATGGACACGTAGAAATCGTGAACGCCAACGCCCTCTAGGGCAGCGAGGCGATCCAGTCGCTGGCTGAGCTCCTTCGGTTTGAGGAGCGACCCCACGAATGTGAAGTGATCGGACAGCCAGGCGAAAGACCGTCCCACGTTGCCACGGTTGATGTACGCTAGACCCTGGCCCAGTGACTCGATGCTCTGATTGTACCCATCCACAACATCTTCCTTCTTCAGGTTCCGCATGTTCTTGACACCCTTCATGATCGCTTCGCGGTGCACATACGCGGCAACGCCACCGGCAGCAATGGCGCCCACCGTGCCAGTCCGGACAGCAATGAGCTGCCAGGCCGTGGAACTACCGGAGAAGGAGCTCGCGCTGGCCGCTGTTGCCGCTGTTGCGTTCCTGTTGCGAGAGAGGCGCGCCAGGGAGGCGGGAGCGGCAGCGGACAGGGCCGTCATGGCGTTGAACACGCTGGATACCTTTGAGTAGTTGCTGAACGCGCCATAGACAAACATGGAGCGCGCAAGACCATTGTACGGCGTGTCAAAGGTGAGGATGCCCTGTATGAGCGGAAACAAGGTCTCGCTGTCGGAGGGGCGGTCCTTGAGGGTGAGGAAGAGCGCGTCAGCTGCGACGAAGCCACTGGTGTCGTTAGCAGAGAATAGCTCCAACGGTCAGGGGGGCCGTACATACCCCATGGAGTGAGCGACAAGGATGACACCGACTTTGCGATCGGCGGGCGGCCACGGTTTTTCGAGTCGTTCCTTGCGGACATCGATCACACGTTCCTTCAGCCTGTGTCTGCATGTTAACTAGAGTGGGCTCGGTTTCCACGAGAATAACTAGACCTGCCATTCGACAAAGCCTGCTGTCGCTTGCTCCAGCTCGCCCTTTGTGTCATATTTAGGATACACAACGGACTGGACATGATGTTCGGGCAACTGCTTCGATACCTGGCGTTCCAGGTCCCCGGGAAAGTCTTTGAAGGTGTTGTCGGTTCCCTACACCGGTGAGTGGCGTGCTTTTTTTGGTCCAGGGCCTAGCTTACTTTGAACCCATGGATGAAGCACAGCAACAATGTACGTTTAGATTCTGCCATTTTGAGCGTACGATTGTCCAAAGAGTGTAGCAATAGAGCTCCCTACAAAGGTATGAGTTCCTTCACTGGCTACCACCCACGAATCTACTGCCGCGAATTCCCTGCTTTCGGCCGCGAGATCAGCCACACCCTCGCATAGCGGCCGCCAAGTTCCAAGTTTTCGATGTCATCAAAACGATGATTCTGCCTGCTGTTAGATGTCTAGCGCTGCTTCAGCACCAGCTGTGGCGAGTGTGGCGCAGATTGAATGCGCGCGAGGGAATTGACGTCATGATGGGGGGTGGGTTGAGGGGCATCCACGACCAGGACCAGGATCAATTCGCTTGTTCATGTCCACTCAGCCATGCGAGATTCCCGTGCCTTGGCAAGATTCGAGAGATCTCACGTATGAGTCTCATCGCGGGCAGGGATGCGGCAGAAAGAACTTCCTACGCCTCACGCTCAATCCAATCCCACCACCCTTGATCCGACAAGATCGAGCGTACTCGCGCCTCGAGCCACTCCGTATTGCCCCAGAAGCCCCACGACGCTTGGAAACGGCACCAGTCCACCAGCGCTGTCTCCCAATGTCTGCAAAACCCGTGCCATTCGTATTCCGGCGCCTTGTCGGTTTCGAGTAGAATCTCGCGATAGCGCTCAAGCAGTGCCCTCTCTTTGGGCTGCATCTCGAGCCTGTGCGGTACGTCGCCCTCGACAAGCATGGTCTGCGGTACGGAGCATGTGAACAGCTTCGCGAGGTCGCTCACACCTAGCCCGATGCCCACATACTGAAAGTCGT
The DNA here is from genome assembly GCF_022114955.1 of Emericellopsis cladophorae. NCBI lineage: Eukaryota > Fungi > Ascomycota > Sordariomycetes > Hypocreales > Bionectriaceae > Emericellopsis > Emericellopsis cladophorae. Next base: position 213,621 of record NW_026250949.1, read on the forward strand.
AGAACGCCACTTGATCCCCATCCTTGGACGCGAACATGTTTTCTGACTTGACGTCGCCGTGGATGTACGTCTCAAAGGCTCGACCACTGGCGCTCAGGAAGGACGCTGCCAGGACCGCTGCTGGTGTCTGGTGTTGCCCGTGTGGACGGCAGAGTGCCGCTGACCATTCCGACAACTCGTCTTTCTGGAGGGCCTGAAACTCGGATCGTCGTGTTTCCAGATAAGTGTAGCCACCGTTGCGCCACACCGATCTGCCCCCTTTGCGTCCCTTCCTTTCCTGTGCCTCTACCAAGGGCGGCAGAACAACGTCCTCCGGATTGAATGGAAGCCAGTCCCATGATTTCGCATGGAATCGACCCAACCACGTGAGAGCTGAATATACCACATCCAATCGCAGCATTTGCCTCTTGCTGAAGTCGACAGGGAAATCAATGCGCAAATCCGTCAAGATCATGGCCGTGCATTGCGACTCGGCTGCCGACCCCTCTGTCTGATTAGGCAGGGTCCTTGACGAAGCTACGCACTTGGCGACGGGTATGTCGCCGGGAAGCGTAGTCGCGAGCTCCTCGTAGAAGTATTGCTCGACATCATAGCTCAGCATCTTGCGAAGATCACCTTCACTCGGTGATTCTTGGCTTCCCGGTGGGGGTGTGACGATCTTCATGATGAGAGGGTATACCGAGCCCTGCTGTCCGTTGATTCGGCCCAAAAGCCTCTCCATATAGGCCGCGCCTTTCGCGCTGCTGGCCTCCGCATTAAAAGCGATGACTTGGCCGTAGCCGCCCCATAGCGCTTGCACGGGCTTCCAGTGTTCGAGGCTGAAGGAGACGGGTTGCAGGTCGTGCCGGGCGAGCAAGGACGTTGCTACGCGCTCAGCTTTCGGCTGGTTGGGGTCGGCATTTTTGGAAGCGCCCATTTCTGCGCCCTAAAATGGAAGTGATCACCAATGAGGATCAAGTGAGGCATGCAGGTGAGAAGGTTGGAGGAGATCATTCATGCTTGATCCGGTCGATTGTGTTTGATGAGCGACTTGAAGCTGCATTGTGGGTCACACGTGATTGGTCGGTGTCTTACACCACCCGATTCGCGAGGTGAGCTCTTTCTACGGGTCCAAATAGATGACAGAAAGAATCGCACTGACTCACGATGCAATAAACGCAGAAGTCAACACAGTGGTTCTGCACAAAGAAAATCGATTATTGAAAAAAGACTATATCAAAGCCCACCTCTGCACTCGTCATCACAATGCAGACCCGTCTAGTACGCAAAGCGAAAGTCAAGACGCTTATTACCATCCTTCTCGCGTGCCTCCTGGTCATTCTGATAGACGAGCTTCTCTTCGGCCGTCATAGCATCCCAAGCGCAAGCCTTCCTCTTGTTGAGCAGGGCGAGCCACTGGCGCTGGACAAGGAAGACGACGAGACTGAAAGCGAGGATGGACACGCAGACAGTGTTGCCTGTCTTGTAGTAGGGGCCATCTTGTTTCCTGTAGATCTGGCTGCCGGCAAGTGATCCTCTGTAAGATGTTAGCAATAGTGCTACATGTTTCGTAAACTTCGACTCACAATTGTACAATCACATTGTAGGTCGCCGCCGTGATCGCTCTCTTCTTAACGTCAAACGTGTTCTCCGAGATCCAGGAGCTGACAAGCGGATGGAAGTAGGGGTACCCCGAGATCAGTGTGACGAGCGCATATCTCTCCCACTCCTTGCCGCTGTCCGACATGGTCAGGAGACCCGTGAACATGGGCAGTGACCAGAAAGCACCAAACAGACAATGGAAGGCCCTCTCGTTGAAGTATTCGGACGAGTAGGCGAGAGCCAACATGGTAATAATCTGCAGGGCGGCGGAAGGCGCAGTGAGAAGGTTGCTCTGCAGGGTGGTGAAGTTGCCGACGCGACGGAGGGTGAGCGTCAGGTAGGCTTGGACAGGCGTGGCCGGGATGTAGGCCACGAGGCCCACGAGGTAAAGACCCCACATGGACTTGTCACCCCACGCGCTCTTGACGTCCTTGACGGTGATGGGCTCCTTGAGACTCGTCAGACCCTTGGCCGGATCGTCGCGCAAAATGCGATTGACCATGATGGCCTCCTGTCTCTCGGTGTACCAGGGGCTGCGGAAGAGGACACTCTTGGTCCCGACGGGGGACGTTGGCAGGTAGAGGAAGGAGACGACGCCAATGAAGAAGGTCAGGAGACCCTCGACCAAGAACAGCCAGAACCAGCCCGTCTTGCCGCCAATACCACGCATCTCAAGAAGACCGGCCGCCAAGAGGGCGGAGATGACGCGGGCAACGTTGAGGGTGGACCAGAAGGCAGCCAACCGAACCGAGAGCTCGCGCGATGTGTAGAAGTAGGTGGCCATGAGAATGGCGCCAGGGATGAAGCCACCTTCAAACAGACCGATCAGTGCGCGCGTGGCGTAGAAGCCAGCGCGGTTCGTGATGAAGGCTTGGAAGGTGGAGACGAGAGACCAGGCGCACATGACGAAAGGCAGGACGTTCTTGAAGCCGTAGCGCTTGGTGAGAATCTGAACAGGGAACTCGGCAAACAGGAAGAAGACGAGCTGAATCGTGGTACCCTGCGAGCGTAAGCTTGACTCTCCTCTCCCTGGGAGCACAAATTACATTGTTATAGTCATCTGTCGACAGGTTGAGGTCCTCGAGAAGGTTGTCCGCCAGCGCATTGGACAAGTTACCGCGGTCGAGCTGCAGACCAAAAAACTACCGAACGATGTCAAAAACCCGTCTCTGGGAGTGTAGTCTGTGACTTACCATCACGCAAAGCCATGTCAGAAGACACAAGTCCGTCTTGCGCACCACGGCACGCTCTTCGCCCGGGGTCCAAGTGAGCTCAGGGTCAAACCGATGCTTGCCCTCGTACGAGTCGTGAGGCTCCACGACATTGTGGATATTCTCACGGCCGACCTCGATATGGGCCTTGTCTGGCTCGTTGGAGTGCATGGAAGCACGGGCAACGTTGGCCGAGGACTCAATATCGTCATTGCCCATGGTGAGGGATGGTATGTGCTTGTCTAGTCGAGGGACTGGTATTGGCGTGCGCTGCGTAATGGCCACGGTCCAAATGGGCGGATCCTGGTGCCCTTTTTGATAATCTGGGGAAGCTCAGGGTGGCCAGCGTGACACGTCGTCGAGATCGAATCGGAGCCGTCCGGTGAATCTATACCCTCTAGACCGATATAGACGGAGAAATTATCGGCACCTGGCATGATTGTCTCATTTGGACCTTGCCATGACGAGCAGCGCACCATGTGCTCCTTATTGCGCAGCAAAGGGCGGCCAGGACCCCAAATCTAACCCTGCCCTCTTCCCCACCCGCCTCATCGGTTCCCCCCCCCCTGGTAAGGGGAGGCCAAGCTGATTGGTCTCATGCAACGCACCGAGCGTGGGGAGCATAAGAATGCGGGGAAGACGGTCTCGAACCCCATGGAGGGCTGATGCCTCCGAGCGAGGCCGAAAGAATCTCCCTCCGAGATATTCTCCGGGTGCGTTGCAGATGGGCAATTCGTCAATTGCGTCTCCGGATGCCGTGCTTCACTTCCGAGCTGATTCGCCGAGACTGGCGGGTATATGAACGGCCTCAACTTCCACGCCCAGAACAGAATCCGCTTGTCATCATCCGGCACCACCAAGACGTGATCAAGTTGCCAGCCATAACACTGCACCTTGATCTCTATCCCCAGTCACTCCTCGTCGAGAAAGGCAAATTTACGCCCATCGCAGGCAATCATCCACCAGCACCAATTCCAGCTCGCATCAAGGATTCAAGATGCCGTCTGCCACCATTGACCATGCGCAGGACTCCATTGTCGGTGGCCACCCAGATAGCCGGCCTCGCCTGGCCAAGCCCCTGACATATGCCGGCACCCTGGATAGCTTCGAGCAATTCGACGTGACCCCGGTCATTGGACGCGAATACTCGGGACTGCACCTGCGCGACCTGCTCAAAGGCTCTGACGAGCAGATGCGCGACTTGGCGCTGACCATTTCCCAGCGAGGCGTCGTCTTTCTTCGTGGGCAAGGCGATGCCACGCCCATGGAGATGAAAGATTTTATGCTGCGGCTGACTGAGGCGAGTGGATGCCCGGCAAGCTCCGACCTGCATGTGCATCCTCTGACCGAGGAGGGCAGCGAGCTCGGCGACCAGGTCAGCGTCATCTCGAGCGCGAAGCAGAAGAAGGGCGGAGGCTTGACCCATCAGTTGAGCGATGTGAGCCGCTTTGCCAGCACGGGGTGGCACAGCGACATGTAAGTATAGTCAAGATGCGCAGAAGACGTTGGAATTTGACACTGACTCCTCGAAAAGCACCTTTGAGAAGGTCCCTTCAGATTACGCGATGCTCAAGATCCACACTTTGCCCCCGACGGGCGGTGACACTGTGAGTACCGGATTCCAGGTTTAAGACCACTCTATGCTGACCACTGCAGCTCTGGGCCTCCGGCTACGAGATCTACGACCGTCTTTCCCCACCCATGAAGGCCTTCCTCGAGACACTGACCGCCACCCATGACGCCTCCTTCTTCCACGAGGAGGCAGAGCGTCTCGGCAACCCCCTCCGCAAGGAAAAGCGCGGCTCTCCCCTCAACCAAGGCGGCGACCTGCGCGCGGTGCACCCTCTCATCCGCACCAACCCCGTCACTGGGTGGAAGTCTGTCTATGTCAACAAGGGCTTCACCAAGCGCATCAACGATATCACCAAGGACGAGAGTGACGTGCTCCTCGCGTACCTTTTCAACCTGGTCACCCAGAATCACGATGCGCAGGTGCGTTTCAAGTGGAGTGCCGGTGACCTGGCCATCTGGGACAACAGGTCGACTTTCCACTGCGCGACGTATGATTACAATGCCGACAGAGCGGGCGATCGTGTCTGCAGCTTGGGCGAGGCGCCTTATCTTGATCTCAACAGCAAGAGCAGGAGAGAGGCATTGGGACTGTGATTACTTGATGGAACGATGATAGGTAATGAATAGAATGAAAATTTTGATTTCCTTAAATGACTCAACCCACTTCTAAGACAGGTAAGACTGCACGTCACATGCAGACATGCAGCTTTGGTTAACAGTGACGGCGTCCTCAGCCGTATCGCTCCACCTTGTACTCCACCTCCGTCTCGGAAACCACAGTCTCGCGCAGGCACAGCTTGCTATACTGACTCTTCAGAGTCTCCAACATCTCGGATACGCTGGCAGGGATAGGGCGGATGCTCCCGGACATCTCGCAGGTGCCGCTGCAGAGCTCTGCTCCACTCTCAGAGAGCATCTTGTATGTGAAAGAAGGCATTTCTCTGGTTCTTGCGGTTGGATTTGCGCTTGGAGTTACTTTTGGTTGACGGAAGGAATAGATTTTCTCATCATGCTGGCGATGTCCTCTCTTAAATCAAAGTACGTTGGGATGTTCAGCTCTGTTTCTTCGTCGCCGAGTGACGGCGTTTTGCAACGCACTGCACTCTCGCGAACTAAGTTTCACCAACTCTGGAGAAAGGCGAACAATCTACTTGTTAGATGACACTCTCTGGCGACGAGTCTAGTATCACATTGAGACTTCATCATATGTTCTCTCAATATGGAGCGACATATCTGTTCAAGCGTGAACAAACAGACAATTCTGTTGTGTTCTTGATTGTGTATGTACGAATCCATGCTGGGGTGGCGCAGCGAATAGCAAACAGCAAAGAAGGACTCTCACTGGCTTTGATCCACATCCGGTTCACTTATCCATCTAACATTTTTTGCTTGAATGGGTGACAGGTCAATGTGTCAATCCCTTTGTTCTCGAGTTGCTCATCATGTGGGCTGACGACTACCGTAGAGTGTGCCTGGATATAGTTGCTAAGCACCAAAATATCTGCGCATTTTCATCAACAAATGCGTTTTCCTGACTTTCGGGGATTCTATGCCTACATTTGGCTGGTTGGGGAATTACTGCATACTCAATATGACCTGGTAGGTTCTCACACCGTCAAGGAGATTCAATGTTCCGTCTACTGGATATCATCATGCAGTGCGAATACATGCTCTATCTTGAATAATCATCTACAAAGCTATCTTTCTTATGTAGATGTAATAGCTTCATATGTCTGTGATTCTCCTACTTCGTTCCTACATGGGCTCACTGCGCCATATCTCCTGAGCCGGACCCCGGAGTATCCACAGATCCTCACACTCGGCCATTCGGTTGTGGCAGCATCAATCTTTGCGTATGAAAATTGATACATCTTGCAATATCCCTCCCACTCATTCAAACTCTCGACCCGAAGCTCAAAACAGACATCAAGATCGGACAATGTGTAATCCATCTCCTCGACATATAGGCTGATTCCAGCCCACTTTGGCACGCTGATGCCGAGCAAGACACGGTCGAGAGTGCGATAGGGGATCACTGGTTTCCACAAATTGTCTTTAGCAATTCGGCGATGACCGCTTCTGTCAACGTATAGGTCCTGGACTGGTGTGTCCCTGTCCGAGGACTTGTTCTGATTTACATCATGGTCCTTGAGGACCACAATTCGATATCTATAGGTTGGTGAAGTCATGGTTCCGGGGCGATCGACTGTAATTGTTTGTCGTTCAAAGGAAATAAAATCGGAAAGTGTTAAGGGCATTTTTGGTCAGTGCCAGAGACCGCGGGTCAAGTAAGTCAAAGGTGCTGGACTAGACTGACATTGGTCTTCCGGGTGCAGATTAAGGGCAGTTCCCCAACGAATAAAGACCACTTTACTCTAAACGAAGACAAATTGATAGAACAGCAGACATGGACATAAGGGAACTCGTTGAGAAGGCTTCGCAAGTCGTCAGATAAAATCCATCACCCGATGTTGTTCGAGTGTGTGCCTTGGAAACTGTTTCCGTTCCAAGATGTTTCGATTTATTGATCAACGGACTGTAATACCATGCGAAGTCATTGGAACTTGAGGGCTGTCTTATCGAGTGTTTTTAGAGCCTGAATGCACAGAGGTGACATAATTGTGATGCATTGAATCAAATATTCTCTTGATTCCAACACTAAGGATATCTCTCCCAAAAGCTTGAGTCTCACAAAAAACGTAGTTCCCATTGTACAAGTCAGCCCAGTAATCTTTTTGACGCTCTTAGCTACGCAACCACAACGTCCGAGTCCACATGATTCACCACGAGCATCGAGCATCGCAGGGTTTCATCATGGACCTTCAGAGCTCCGCATCGTCACTCACCTCTCTGTTCTCGCTTGAACCCTACCGACGCTCCAACATTTCCGGCGCCCTCTTCACATTCAAGCTCTCCATCTAGTTCACCCGGAAGTACGCGGACACGGATGACAGGATTTTGGTACTTGACCAGGGCATCTTTGGAGATCACAGGACACATGATGCGTCAAAGACCGCTCATATCCCTAACACATTCGTCAAGTGGTTCCAGGGGCTTAAAGACACTTCAAACGGCTTCACTATCTGAGTTGGCCCTGGAAAACTCGCTTCAGGCATGACCATCTACCACACTCACTTTGTGGTCACTCTGGAGCACACTAACAGCTGGCTCTCCGAGACGGTCAAGTTCCGGGTGAGAGACGCAGCAGGGCCTTTCATGCGTCTCCTTTCTAATGGAGCTCCAGTTCCAAAGCCTGGCAATTCGCATGATGCATTCACGGAAGGCTAACATTTGGCGGTTTAGTGAAACATCTATCATTTTTGTGTAGAGATGGACTGTTTCTTATGGACATTAAAATGAAATAAAAGTAGCAATTCATCATAAAGAATTCCAGATGTGCATGAAAAATATTACCCTAATCCACAAAGATTTGAAATCCAACAAGATGACTTAGTACATACCACACCTTTTGCACAAAAGCAACTTCTGGCGCCAGCGCCAGCCAGCGCTCTATCTTACCTCATTGTCCGCGTACATGTAGACGTGGCCGTGCATCTGCGCTATAACGAGTAGTCCGCCGGAGCGGTTGAGCCTGTTCAGCATGATTGATGTCAGCGTCAATCTCGGCCCAGTCGATTTTGTCAGTCTCGGTGTCACGATCTGTGCGGGAAAACAACAGCCTGGTAAGTTCAACCTTACGCTTCTCAGCGGATGGGTCAACATCCTCTTTCAGGTGAACGGTCCAAACAACATCGACATCGCCGTCACCTCCGCTCATCGTATCAAAACCTGCAATTTTGGATGCACAGGGTATTAGGTCCTGCACTTCCTTGGGCAGGCGGCGGCATCCGTTCTTGCCGGTATCCCCCAAGCCTGTAGCCATGAAGACCTTGAACCAGCCACGGGCGCCGAAATTGTCTATCACCGAGTGGGTCGTGAACATCTTCCAGGTGAACTGCTCACCTTCAGTCTTGAGATTCAGTGACATGGCGAAGCGTTTAGTCTTGAGTATGGCGAATTTGGTGTCTTTTCTTGATTGATCATGAAGAGTTTATTAAAGAAGAAAGGTTGCATCAAGTTACACATCGAGAGAGAAATCACTTTTCTCTCGATGCTAGAGGTATTCTTGCCAGGTCATCCCAAACAGCCACGTACAGGTTTTTGCATGCGAACAATCATTGACACCAGCACCGTCCTTGTCCACACTTGTTCTAGTCGAATGCGATTTTTGAACACGACGTTCGTACGTTGTTTGTAACAACAAAGGCCTACAATAAACATTCACTGACCTGGGTGCGTTTGTTCTTTGGACAGGGTTCACGCTCTTTGTCATCTCAACGGCTGGGCATTGTCACTATTCGTTGTTACTTCCACACGCAATTGCTACACAATGCACTGTACAATCAATCATGTCGAAAGCAATCGGACATTTTTCACGCGAATTGATCTGTGAGAACGATGAATTGACTTTCTCTCGAACCATCAAATGTCCCAAGGCGCACAGTGAAAGCTTCAACCCCTGGCCAATGAAATGCCAGTGCTTCTCAAACTGAACAGTATCATCACGTCTACTTCAAAGTTATTCCACAAGAATCTCAACATGAAAATTCCGAGCCGCACCATGGATCCAATGGCTTCATGTCTGGTTCCCATTCCCGACAACGAGCTCGTGCCTAGGATCAGGCCCGACATCTTCACATACCGAGTCGTGTCAGAGGCCACACCGTACCGCCGCGACGCCTTTTTAGGAGACTACCAAACCGTCTCACACTTTCCATGGGCTTCGGATTGTATAATTCTGAGTTTGTCCGCGAGATCCCCGAAGAAGTGGTCAGTATGGCTAAAAGAATGCAAGGAGAGATTTGGGAGCTGGATGAAGAGTTTCTGGGCAGGCCAGAGGACGACGAATTGCCGGTAGACGTGGTCTATGTTTTCCGCCAAGGCCATCGAACCGGCGAGATGTCATGCCCACTGACGACCGCCTACTGGAAGCCTGAGCATCCTGGCGTCTCGAGGGGGAAGGACGCCTAGTGGCAGGTCACTGGTCTGGTTCAGCCATGCAGAATCTCAGCGCCAGTGGCCACCAAGTCCACTATCAAAGAAATTCAGGTAACGTGGTGTCATTTCCAGCATCCCATTTGTAGGTTCTAGTGCTGACACAGGCACAGCCAAATCCATCTTCACACATCACCACCATATGGATGAGCCCATTCCATAAAACCTCTATGCATGGATCAGTCGCCATGCAGCCCTCTGCCCTTGAACATGGTACAGCATGGTCTAGAGCTTCTGTGCAGCACAGATAAGGTTTAATTTTGGATCTCGAGAAAGTTCTGGACCGCAGCGATCTCCAGAGCCCCGCTGCTGCCCTGGACGATTTGTTCAGCACAGGCCGTGGATCGACTCTTTTGTCTCGAGAACGATCTTGTCCGCATCAGCGCCGAAAAGCTCGTCTTCTGTGACGAATGTGCCATGAGGCGTGTATCCATGAATTAGCCCAGCTGTGTTGTTGTATACTATCACGTTGTTGGGCTGTTCAATGATTTGATGTTCTCGCCTACTCCTGGGAGATGCACAACTACATCAATGTCGAGTCTTTGCAACCGAGCGGCATGACCAACACCAAATTCTTTTCAGGATAAGTGGTGTCTTCAAAGCCCCAGCCGCCGGGATGACCACTTCTCGCGCGCTTGCGGTTTACAAGCTGCCGTCCGCGATAATGAAATCGACCACTTGAGCCACAGGGTGGCAGGGCTCTTTCCCAACGCATGAAGCTGTTTCTGTTGATGAGTTGCAGGTTTCGCGGTCCGTTATCGGCCACAGAAAGGCGGTACCTGTATTTGATTGCTTGTTCGTCACGGGGTCGAGTGTCTGGGGACAGATACTGTAACCATTGGTTTCACCGCGGTTGACATCGTCCTTTTTATCATGACCAAGATTCCTTCATGTCTGGCGGACCAGCTCATAGCAGTTCCCGCTGTGCAACTCTGGATTGAAACCAAAGCTGAGCTCACCATTGAATCCGTGGTATTGTTTGTCGCAAGTGGCGCCGGCGTTGAGTTGCCACTTATCAGACGCAAACAGATGCTCCAATTCGATTTAGTACTGGAGCATCGTGTCGCAGTTCCACTCTGGGTTCCCGATACTTTCCCATCTGCATCAAATTGGGCTATGTAGCCTCTAGTGTAGGTCATGCCTATAGTGCATGGGTTAGTCCCCAATGTCTATTGCTTCTATTTACCTACCGTTGATCAAGCTGGTTCCGCCAATGCCCTTGCCCGCCGGCATGCTCATTCCCCTGTTTCCGAGTTGGGACTGAGGCTCACTCTGCTAACCCAGTTGAGTGATGTTTGTCCCACCTCTATCCATTGCGCAGTGTGCTCGACTGCTTCATTGCCGCTTGTGTCGACACTAGGGTCGATAAGGGCGACGGATAGCTTAGGGTTGCTTGAGAGACGATTTCTTAGTAAAAAGCCACATGTGCCTGCTCCAACGATGATATAATCGCAGACTGCGACGGTGGCCATTGCAGCGAACTTGAGTCAAGAAGATGAATTGGAGAACCGACAGCATGAACTTCGACTGACGACGGGCTCTTTTGTGACGTGGAGGTTATTCAGGCTTTACTTCGCCTCAAGTCGATCGGCAAGGTTGCATCTAGATGGGATATTCATACCAATCCGGTTATCACATTATACTCGGCCCCTAGGATCAGGTCCATCTGGGGATGCGGGGATCAAGGGCTGCATCGAGATTCGTGAAAGGAGGAGACTTTACTGATGTCTGGGACGGACTGGGAGAGCCTATCCCCCGGAGATAGTTCGAGAAGTCTCTGGCGTTCCGCTTATCTATAGTCCTTCGATGTTTTATCTCCAAACAGATCGTCACCAATATACCCAGCTCATGCATGAGCACCACCTAGATCTGTCTATACTCTTGCATCGGACACTCTTCCTGACTCCAAGCCCGTTAGCGCGGCTGGACGAACATCCCACCTGGATATTAACATGGTTGGTCTTGCGGGGGCTGTGGTACATGCAGCTAGTCGGGATCTGATGTGACCAAGGGATGGCCGAGCGTTCGCACCATATTTGTAATTTTATGCGCGTCCGGAGGCACCTACAGGCTCATCGTCGTTATACGTGTGCATCCGGTGTTGTTATAGTTCGTCTTCCTAAAAGACTGCTCTTCGAGATAATAGCACCGTCTGCGTATGTCCCAGCGGTGTCCCCGCTGCTCTCCACGGAGAGAACAGGATCAATGCCATGAGCTCGTGAAACTTTCACCGTGTCAGTCCACATCTGGTCCAGATCATCCAATGCTACGTGGCGGAAGCCGCGCGCTGGCGGAGGTGGAGCTCAGAGGCCCCCGAATCCCGACCCTTCCCGGTTCCAGGACCGGACATGTGGACCCAAACCCCTCACAGCATGCCGAGTAGAGCTTGGCAGGCTCCGTTTAGACAGAATCTGGCCATGCGCTGGTAGTAAAAAGACATGAAGACGCAAAGTCATCTACATGAGGATGCCGGCGCTACGCAGAGATCATGATGCGGTCAAGCTGCTCAAGAGTGGTCTTAAGGATGGCAGCATTCACCTCTTCCATGGCCCAGCTGGTCAAGGCGTCCGACTGTTAATCGGGAGATCACAAGTTCGATCCTTGTTGGAAGAGTTTCTTTGCGCAATGCTCACTCGCTGTCTTCAGTGACTGGTATTGTTCAGCTTTTTGCATGGTCATCTGTGATACGAGAGAACTAAAGACAATCTCTTTTTGCACAACCGCAATGCCAGTATACCAGGTTGGGTGAGCAGTATCTCTTAATAAGATCACGGCTTTTGCAATGGAGTAAGTAGCCTGACGATGGCGCGTGCAGCAGTCCCTGCGTATCCATTGCTCCGCGCTCGCTTGCCTTCGTACTTCAGGTAAGTTCAGTACCACTCGCTCATCTTTGGAGTCAAACACTGATGTGGTGCAGCATATGTCCGCGGTTTTCTGCTCCTAACTATGAATAAGATAATGCAGGGGGAGTGACCAGTCTGATTCCGCAGGAAAAAGTATAAACTGCGGAGTCCACTTGAACGTTGGGATGTTTTTGTTGCGTCGTCGTCGAGCTTCGCACAACGTCAAGCGAGGGGCCGAGTCCCGCCCAACTTGCATAACGTCCGCATTTGTTGTGAGGCTGCTAAATAGATTGGATGTAGATGACAAGTATAATAATTCATTTTAAAGAATCTCCCACACGTGCCTCGCTTTAATGCTACCGATTGATTAATGGTTGCGTTATCACGACGGTTTCTCAGAGCTCTCAGTAGACTAGATGTACGGAGTACTCCGTATTGAGATTGAAGCAAGCTTTGTCTGGGTCCGTACCAACGAGCACATCTCCAATAATGGGCAACACTGACCACAAAGCATATATGTTGCACGAAATGCTTTCGGCAAGATCTGCAGTGACCTTCAACGCAGAGTTTCTTATAAGCGCAACGTCCGGTGCTTGGTCCGGACTCGGTAGCCTCAAACGGAGCCTAACCCCCGATAGTGGGGGGCAGCTTCAAAGCCGCGTGGATATCTACTTAGTACAAGTAACCATCGCCACCCGCGATTGCTATAGTTTATCCCTCATTATCTGTTTGATTCTTATTCAGGAGGAGGAGTGTAACGAATGTCACCCGAAATCACACGTGTGCCAGGCAAAGTACAGGTCAGTGGAATTCGTGGGTAGTGAAGAGCTTGGATTGAAGCTTTGCCGTCTCGCTTTCATCATTCTCGAAACGGGATAGGGTGCAGCAGTATATGCACGCACTTATAAGAGGCCCCTTAGTATACTGGCCATTAGTAAAAATTCCGACTGGCCCCTTGACAAAATGATCTTTCGTTAAAATCAAAGGGAAGCGTTGATGATGTTCGCAAACCGCTGCGCTGCAAAATAGATACGAATTCATTCAGTAGACGTAACGCAATAAATGCCGTGAAAATCCTTACGATCCATGTCTCACCGTAAATACAATCACATTCCGTTGCTAACTAGAGAACAGTGAAAAGTGTGGAATGAAGGAAATGAAAGTACGGTGTAGGGTAGGTAGCTCAGGAAGAGGAAATAGGAATCATGGTCTGCCCCACGTGAGTCTGCGCTAGTCCAGCCATTGACCAATGAAGACCCCTCCATTTTCAAGCAGGATCCGCTCTAGCCTCGTCTGGCTAGCTCACATTGGATCCCACAGGCCGAAGTCGGTGCTGGAGCTGATTTCGCTCAGCGGAATTTCCATCATCACATCCTCGACAGAGCTTCCCTCCCCGCGTCACGCTTTCTCTGAGCTCGAGGAACCTGCTGCAGAAGCTGGAGAAAAGCTCTACCCTTCTCACCTTCAGGGAATCGCTCAATCATTCCCACCATGCTCTCCAGGTCAATCCGCCTTAGCGCGGCTGCCAACCTGAAGGGAGCGGCTCGCCCAGGCCTAAGCTGGCAGAGGCAGGTCCCCGGAATCCACGATGGAAAGCCTCTCCTTGCTAACCGATTCTAGTCGCGCCTTTTCATCTGGCGCCGCTCGCAATGCCCTCGCCGACGACAAGCTCAACAGTATCTCCAAGTCGATCACCCAGCCCAAATCCCAGGGTGCCTCGCAGGCCATGCTCTACGCCACAGGTCTCGACGAGAACGACATGAACAAGGCACAGGTCGGCATCTCTTCCGTCTGGTACGAGGGCAACCCATGCAACATGCACCTGCTCGACCTCTCCAAGGTTGTCGCCGAGTCGGTCCGCGAGGCGGGCCTCGTCGGGTACCGCTTCAACACCATTGGCGTCAGCGATGCCATCTCCATGGGCACCACCGGTATGCGGTACTCCCTCCAGAGCCGCGAGATCATCGCCGACTCGATCGAGACCGTCATGCAGGGACAGTGGTACGACGGCAACATCTCCCTCCCCGGCTGCGACAAGAACATGCCCGGCGTGGCCATTGCCATGGGCCGCGTCAACCGCCCCAGCATCATGGTCTACGGTGGCACCATCCGCCCCGGATGTACCAAGGCGGGCGAGTCCATCGACATTGTCTCCGCTTTCCAGGCCTACGGACAGTACATTGCCGGCGAGATCAACGAGGAGCAGCGCTTCGACATTATCCGCAACGCCTGCCCCGGTGGCGGTGCCTGCGGTGGCATGTACACCGCTAACACAATGGCCACCGCCATTGAGACACTTGGCATGACGCTGCCTGGCAGCTCGAGCAGCCCCGCCGAGGCCGACAGCAAGAAGCAGGAGTGCCAGAACGTTGGCGCCGCCATCAGGAACATCCTCAAGGAGGACATCCGCCCTCGCGACTGCATGACACGCGAGGCCTTCGAGGACGCCATGACTATCATCACTATCCTGGGTGGCAGCACTAATGCCGTTCTCCACCTGATCGCTATTGCGCACTCTGTTGGCATCAAGCTCACTATCGAGGACTTCCAAAAGGTGACGGACCGAACACCCTTCCTCGCCGACCTGAAGCCCTCGGGCAAGTTCGTTATGGCCGACATGCATAGAATTGGCGGCACCCCCGGCGTGCTCAAGTACCTGTTGAAGGAGGGTCTGATCTCCGGGAAGCATATGACGGTCACCGGAAAAACGCTCAAGGAGAACGTCAAGGACGCCATGGACATGCCTACCGACCAGGAGATCCTCCGTCCCCTTAGCAACCCTATCAAGGCGACGGGCCACTTGGCCATCATGCGCGGCTCGCTCGCCCCCGGTGGCGCCGTCGGCAAGATCACCGGCAAGGAGGGCACCAGGTTTGAGGGTACGGCAAAGGTCTACAACGCCGAGGACGACTTCATCGCCGCGCTGGAGCGTGGTGAGATCAAGAAGGGTGAGAAGACCGTGGTTATCATCCGGTACGAGGGTCCTAAGGGCGGCCCTGGCATGCCCGAGATGCTGAAGCCCTCGTCAGCCATCATGGGCGCCGGTCTCGGCAAGGACGTGGCGCTGCTCACTGACGGTCGCTTCTCCGGTGGTTCCCACGGTTTCCTCATCGGCCACATTGTGCCTGAGGCCATCGAGGGTGGACCGATCGGTCTGGCCAAGGACGGTGACCGCATCGTCATCGACGCGGACAAGAGGGTCGTGGATCTCGAGGTGTCCGAGTCAGAGATGGAGGCTCGTCGCAAGGCTTGGGTGCAGCCCGCGCTCAAGTACAACAGGGGCACTCTGAAGAAATACGCTAGCCTGGTGAGCGATGCGAGCTCGGGGTGCGTGACAGACGGCAAGCTGGCGGAGTAGGGGCAGTAATGTGATACCAGTACATCTTTTTTTCGAGTTTAGGATGCTTCAAAAGAAGAAGGAAAAAAACCTGTATCAGTTTCTCATTCGCACTGGACACTACGCCGGTCCAACGTTATGGAAGAAAGACATGTAGGATACGATAGAATCAAATAAGCCTCCAGCTCCGTGCAATGCAATCAACAACCGACCCCCCAGATCCCTTCTCTTCATATCCAACAAGCTGAATACCTCATCTCCTCTTCCTGTACGCCTCTACAAAAGCTGCCTTGTCCTGCATCGTCAGACCAACCCTCTTGACCCTGCTCAACCGCGCCAGGGCCTCGCTGATACGGTCCAGCACCTTTTTCTCGTGGTCTGAAATGTCGCCCTCGGCGAATCGACTCCGGAGCTCGCCCGCTCTATCACCTGCAGGTGCCGAAACGCCATTCGTCCTAGCCATCGACGTGTTCAACTGGCCCTCGGCGATTCTAACGCGGATGCAAGTTGTCGGTCGTGACAGGAGATTCCACAGAAAGCGTATCCACTGGCCGGGCAGTGGTGTCGTCACATCGGAGGGCGTGTAGCGCAGGCTGACGGGGAAGATGTGGACGTCGGCAGGCGTCTCGAGGACGGATGGGCTCAAGGGGAGGATGGCCTTGCCGTTTGTTGTTCCGCACTCGGGGAATATGGCGATAACGCGTCCAGGATGCTCCTCAAGGAGCTGCTTGAGGTTGACGAGATTGGCGCCTGGCGGTGGCGCTGTCCTAACAGAGGAGAAGGCGTAGAAGATAGCTCCCACGAGACCAACTTTCTGAACCTGACGCGAACCAGGGTACGAGATGGTGAAGACGGGATCGAAAATGGCAGCTAGGTAGACGGCGTCGAGCGGACTAGTAAAGTTGGCCGCGATAATACTCCCAGGGTGCGGCACACGCTCACGTGGCTGATCAGCCAGCGTGCCCCTCTTCACGCCGTCCAGCTGCAGATCTACCCACCAAATACCAGGTATAGCCATCAGACCCCATAGTGCCACCTTCCTCACCACCACTGGGAGGAAGGGCAGCCAGTGGAACAAGAGGAGGTAGCTCGCAATGTAGCTTATGAAGAGTGGCAGGCGGAAGAGGAAGAGGAAGGTGTGCGTGACCGTCGACAGCGCCGTGAGAGGAGTCGTAAAGGGGAAGAAGGGGGCGATCCCCGTGCCTGCGCACTGTCAGTCAAAGGCATCTCGTGGTGATGAATGACAGGTTGGCATACCCCGATCGCGAAACTGGCTGTACTTTTCCATGCTGATGATGATATCATGAGATATTATCTGTTCGTAATAGACTGAAGAATATGCGGCGTGCGCTAGTCCTTTGTGCGGCGACAGAGACCTTGGCCCGTGTCGCGTGTCAGCTCATACGATATTGGAGATGTTGATGTCAGCGCAATAATCAGTAGCAGCTTCAGAAGTGGCGGTCTTGGCCTTTGAGTGGGTTTCTGACAATTTGGGGAAGGAGTGAATCGCGTGGAGCGGGTTGACATGTGAACAGCCCCCACCGTAGAATGTGCTGACTCATGATGCACAAATCCTACACACCCAAGTCCTTCAGGTATCAGGTTGATGCTTGACAATGACAAATTAGAAAGAAAGAAGAACATATAAGATGGTTCTGAGCAACAAACAACTGATTGAACTTACTACATCATGCCCTACGCAGACTAGGCTCTGCCTCGTTTTGAGGTTAGCGTAGGCTAATTATCCTCAATTCGAGAGCTTGAGATTGCCGCACGCTAGGCTCTTGCGTGCATAAGCCACTTTGTTGCCCAGCAACGGCCGCGCCACATTTAAAGTAGGTAAGCAAAGTCTCGTCGCGGGATTCAACACCAGCATTCCCCAGGTCAAGCCGGCTTCGAGACGCGCGAGAACACTCACGTCTGACATTCGATTCTTGTGGCAAGGGACGACCTTGAGTGGCTTTCTTTTATTTTTTCAGGGTGCTACAAAGACGACCAGCGAAATTACGAACCTCCGATAATCTCCGTGTTTACACCCAAGCCAACGATCTCTGACGCGACCAGCGCTTGGCATGGAGGTCTCCGAAAACCAGGTCAGCCTCGAGCAAACGAGCCTCAAGGTTTCAATGACTGACCGCGACCAGCCGCCCATGCGCCAGTCCAAGATGGCGAACAGTCGACTTCCAGCGCCGAAATCCACGAGCCACGGCCTCGCTGAGATCAGCGACAACAATCACAACTTGCGCAGCGTGGGTCATTCGACTGTACCACAGAAGCGCGAAATACCACAGCCAGGTGGGTTGGACGGATCGCCTCTCCACGCGCAGTACTGACCGCGCGTAGCTGTTCAGTCGAGGCCCAAGCAACAGCGTCGTCCTCTCGCCGAGCAGGCGGCCGAGTTTGCGATCAAGCCAGTGGCTACTGCGCCGATAACGAGATCAACGTCTAGAATCCAAGGACAGAGCTTAAAGTCTATCTCATCTTCAGGAGTAAGTCTAACACTTTTTGGTCTTACACAACTGCCTCAGTGTGGGATTGCACGGTTCGCTCTGCCAAGTTCGATTCCCAGCGTCGCCCTCCTGTACCACCACTCTGCCCGGATGTCCGTTTGTACTGACTTCTCCTAGATCCAGCAGCCAACATCCTTCCAGTCTCGACAGGCATCCAATGCCACAAGCACCTCAACGAACAGCTTCGGCAAAAGTATTGGTCCAGGTCGGCATGGCGGACAGGCGCAGCCAGCGCGACCCGTCACCCGAGCATCACACACGCGATCGAAGAGTCAAGCTCCCCGTCCCAAGACTGCGCACGCCCACTACGACGAAGATACAAGCACAAACGGATCCGCAAGTAATGGTACGGCCAGCTCGCCTTCAGACAAAGCCTCCCCGCCTTCTTTGCAACACCAGACACCAAGAGACACGCGATGCACGCACACCTCCACCAGAGACAACTCTCTCGTCGCCAGACTGGACTTCCTCCGCCTTCACGGCCTCCCACCTAGTCAAGTGACATCCCGCACATCATCCCCTGTCTATGAACCCAGAGCATCCTGCACCACACCTCGACTCCCGAAAGATGCGGAGGTTATGCCCCCACCACCGTCCTCCATCCCTCAGCTCGTACTGTCAATGAGCCCAATCACTCCACCAAGACGTATCTTCCCGGCAGTGCCCGCGTCATTGGAGGCAGTACCCGGCGCCTAGAAGGCCCCAGAGACTCCAACAAAGGAGCAGTTTGAGCACAAGTGGTGTCAATTCGAGGATACCATCAAGTCATACAAACCACCTCTAAAATATTCCAATTCGTCCAAGTTCCTGCATAAGACAGCCAATCTAACAAACTTCATAGTGTGGGATGTCGACGGTCGTGTGGGTGACATGGAATCTCAGTTCAAGGACCTCAAAGAAATGGTCAATGCCACCCTGAGTGACAGGAAAAGTCACGAAGATGCGCTAGAGTTGGCCAAAACTCGCGGTTAGTATTCTTTCACTCAATGGATGCCCAAATACATTGCTGATTGGTTTTTCCGCGATGCAGTATCTGAACTGGAGAGGGATCGTACCAAGTTGGACGAGCGTAACGAGAGTCTACAAAGGTTGCTCGATGAATCGAGGGAGGAAAGCCGAAGACTGCGACACGACCTCGAAAAGCAACAGTGGGATCAGAGCCGGCAAGTGGACGACCTGAACCGGAAGCACCGCGATACGGTCGACGATCTTTCCAAACAACACAGGGCAGCGGTGGACGATCTCAGCAAAGAGCTGGATTACTTGAAAGAGCAAGAGACAAGGAATCACCAGGAGCGGATCGATGG
This sequence comes from Emericellopsis cladophorae, assembly GCF_022114955.1. Lineage (NCBI taxonomy): Eukaryota > Fungi > Ascomycota > Sordariomycetes > Hypocreales > Bionectriaceae > Emericellopsis > Emericellopsis cladophorae. The sequence goes on from NW_026250949.1 coordinate 233,037, forward strand.
CTTGACACGGCACTATCAGCAAGAGATTGAGGACGAGCGGCAAAGAAAAGATCGGGAAATCCAGGAACTCAAAGCCCAGATGGCCCAGGATCATCAAGGCCTCGAAACGTCGCTGGGTCGGAAAGACCGTGATATCCAAGAGGCCCGAGCGGAAACAGAGACATTGCGACAGGACTTGCTTCAAGAAAAGGCGCTCAGGAACAGTCTCCAAAACAACATTGCGGATCTGTCCGCGTCCAACACCACGCTCGAAGGCAAGATTAACTCGCTCCGATCACAGGTTGAGTTCCTCGAATCCGACAGCAAAGCCCAGTCCGATTCGTTTGCGGACATGGAGACACGCTTGCAAGAGGCTCTTCGATTTGCGGACGAGGCCAAGGCAAAGCTGATCAAAGAGGAGACGGAGCGCCGTGTCCTTTTCAACAAGTACCAAGAGCTCAAAGGCAACATCCGGGTCATGTGCCGTGTGAGGCCGGCCCTGCAGAAAGACGAGCAAAACACGGCACAGATGACGTACCCTGATGAGAAGACATCCGCTGAAATTGTGGTGGCTGGCCCGGAGGAGAGAAGCAGCCTTGGTGTTGTGTCGCGCAAGAACCACCCATTCGAGTTCGACCGTGTGTTCACGCCCAGCTCACAAAACGAAGAGATCTTTGCTGAGATTTCTCAACTCGTCCAAAGCGCTCTCGACGGGTACAATGTGTGCATCTTCGCCTACGGCCAGACTGGATCAGGCAAGACGCACACCATGTCCGCTATGGACGGCATGATACCCCGGGCGACGCACATGATCTACGATACCATCCACAAATTGAAGGAGAAGTCGTGGGAGTACACGATGGAGGGATCCTTTGTGGAGGTCTACAACGAGGAACTTCACGACTTGCTGGCATCCCCTGGTGATGGCAAGACCAAGCGGCTGGAGTTACGGCATGACGAGGCACGCAAGCAGACCTCCATTGTGAACTGTCAGACGGTGTTGCTCGAGTCACCCTCCATGGTGGGAGAAATGCTCGACCACGCACAGCAAAACCGATCGGTGGCCGCGACGAAGGCGAACGAAAGGTCATCGCGATCTCACAGCATCTTCATCCTCAAGCTAGTGGGCAGCAATTCGACCACGGGCGAACGATGCGAGGGCACGCTCAACCTTGTAGATCTTGCGGGTTCGGAGCGTCTGAAGCACTCGCAGGCGGAGGGCGACCGTATGAAGGAAACCCAAAACATCAACAAGAGTCTGAGCTGCTTGGGGGACGTGATTGAGGCGCTTGGTCGAGGCTCGGGACACATTCCGTACCGCAACTCCAAGCTGACCCATCTGCTCCAGTACAGTCTAGGCGGCAACTCAAAGACGATGATGTTCTGCATGGTTTCGCCGATGGAGACTCATCTCAAGGAGACGCTGACAACGCTTCGTTTTGCGACCAAGGTGAGTGACCTGCTCCTACCCAGTGGGAAGGAAGACTGTGACTGACTTACACAGGTTCACAACACCCACATTGGTACTGCGAAGACGACCAAGAGAGTCAAGGGCGATGTGTAGGCCAGGTTCCCGTGGTAATGCTCCTCTGTCCTAGGCGGCGCTGATGGATGTTTGGAGACGGCAATATCGAAGGCCAAATGAGATCTGAGCGCTGTGTGTAAATAAACTTGAAGGAGTTTGACAAGGGTATGTCAAGTGACGCTTGGTATACACTGCGGATGATTACGAAATGATGAATCAATAAATCTGCCCATTCCCTTGCGGATTGATGGTGAAGCGGCTGTCCAACGCATGTGCATCGCCTACCCTGGAGAGCTGTCAAGGGCTTTGCCGTGAGCCCATCCTCTTGACAATGACGGCCGAGCACTTTGAAAGAAATCCACTAAACCGCTGGTTTCAAACCATACAATGGCAGCTGTGAAGCTCCTTTCAAAAGGGCGCGGAATTGAGGTATGGAGAGATTGAAGGTGACAAGAATGGCAATAATGTTTCATCAACATCAATACTTCTCACGGCGACATAAGTCCTGAAGCTCAGTAAATTAAATTCCGTTCTGACCAGCAGCGACTCTTGCTAAATTAATTTCTCACGCAAGGTGCATTCACAGTAACCAAGTTACCTGCACCTGTGAGTACCTAACCTAAGGTGTATAGGGCTCCGATAAGCGCTCATTGCCAACACGTTACCAACATCCGCGCTTGCGCTGTCAACTTCGTCCCGCCAACAACCAACAACACCCAACCACATCAGTCTGTACGCAATCATTCATTCATGTTTCCTGTACATATACTTTCCAATTCTTTCTAGTGATTTGGGTTCCCTTCCTTCATGGCGCATTCTAAGGGTCTTCAGAGCTCTATTTGGGCCGCGGCCCCCAGTCACGCCGCCTACGCCAGCTACCAAATACGCACGCCCACGCAAGATCAGGCTTCGCGATCGAACCGGTCACGAGACAACCCGCCGTCCTCATACAGTGCAAACTACACAAACGCCTCTACTGCCGGCGCTGCGTCATCATCAACCACTTCTGGCACACCCAGCTCGAACTCGACCTCATTCACGACCCCGTCCACGAGCAACGGGAGCCCTGCTGCGGCCGCCCTCAGCCCGGAACGCACGCTCCATCGCCTGGAGCAAGCATGTCTACGGCTGCGATGGAAGTCGCACGATCTCGAGGCCGCCTGGACGCGCTGTCGTCACCCGCAGGAGTTTGGCTTCCCACCGAACATTGCCGAGGAAAACTTCAAGATTGACTTTTACGAATTCTACACTTGGATTGAGAACGCGCTCGTGCTGATCCAGCGGATCTTTGGGATTGAGATCCACGCCCACAGCAGCGCCGTCAACGCGCGCAACCACGCGTATCACCACAATGTGCTGCTCGCCCTGAGCGACAGGCAGAGCCCGCTGCACGAGCTGCTGGGCAAGGGCGAGGTGAACATCGCGCTGTGGAAGGCCAAGGAGCTGCGGAACCGGTGGAAAGACGCGGCGGAAGGCAACGAGAGCACACCCTTGGGGATGTATGATCTTACGTGGATCCTGGGCCGGGTGCTCAGCGGCCTGGAGGCGGGTTACGAGAAGGCGAGGGAAGTTGCCAGCAGCAGCGAGCCGGCTGCTTCTGGGACGGAGGACTGGGCGTGGATGGTGGACGACAGCATGGACTGGGAGGGCTGCTGAGGGGGCGTGGCAAACGTTGGATCACGGTGTTTTCATGATGATGGAGCTGGCGATGGCATACACAGCGATGGTGCGTATGGGATACCCTTTTGGTTCAGAAACGAGCATTGGCATGGTGGTGGTACATTCGGTGTTAGGCGTATATGGTTAGGCATCCTGTTCTTCTTTGATATCCTCCTCCTTTAGCTCCTCCTTCATCTCATCCTTTATCGGCTCTTCTACTTCTTTTTCTTTGACGAAGTCTTCCTCTTTCACTTTACGGCCCTTTCGAAAGGCTTTTCTGAGCTCACATTCACCAGAAGCGCGCCCGCCCGCCTTGCACTCAGGACACTTCTTGCCGTGCGCAATGAGAAGGATATGCAGAGGGTACTTTTCGTCGTCGGGTATCCTCGCATCCAGGTGGGCGTACGTTTGCTCCCTGCTGGCGTTGGTCGGGCGCCAGCCGATCAGCCCCGTTAACCGATGGACATGCGTGTCCACCGCAAAATTCGAGCGCCCCAGGCAGAACAGCAGCACACAGGATGCCGTCTTGGGGCCAATGCCCTTGTACGACAGCATCTGTCGCATGCATTCCTCATCGTCCTCTTCGTCAAACAAGTGGTCCAGCGAGTACAGCCCGTGTTGCGCGTGCACCTGCTCCAGCAGCGAGATGATAACCTTTGACTTGACAACGGAAAGGCCGCCCGACTCGATTGACTTTTGCAGTTTTGACTGGCCGCCCTCTACAATGGCCTCCCACTTGTCGGAGCCGCCGTATACCTGGTCCATGGACCGTTTCGCGCGGGACGAGTTCTTGTCCGAGGTGTTTTGGCTCAAGATGGTTCTGACGAGGGCGTCGAGGACAGTGGGCGAGTTTCCGCAGCCGGCAGAGTCCTTGGGCGCGATCACTGTCGTTGGACGGTGGCGGTCGCCATGGAGCTGCGCGAGGATCTTATGCGCGGTCCTGCATTCGTCGGGTGTGGGATGGGCGAAGTCGGGGTACGGCGATGTTTTGGAGGAGTAGGCCGCGTAGGAAGACAGCTTCTTGGACTGGAGGACGGCAGCCTTGTCCTCGGGTGTTTGCGCCGTCTTCTTGATGGGTTTCTTTGCTGGGGACGGCGTGGTAGGTTCTTCTTTGACAATGGAAGCTGCTGCCGAGAACTTGGGCTTGGACGGCGTCACAGGCTCGGCTTTGATCTTCTTGGCTGGAGGAGGAGAAGCGACTGCTGCAAGGTCTGGCTTTTCGCGCTTCAGATTGCGCGTACTGCGTCGCGTTGCCGTGGTTGTTGTGGTGGATGCCGTACGAGCCATGGCGGTTGGGGGGATATTTGGAAGTCTAAGTGTATATGGGAGCGTGAACATAAATACAGGAGCGTCATAAAGTGATTGGAACCTAGCAGGGCGCACTTGAGCAGTAATGGATTGAGAGGGCAAGCATCTCGTACGTAATAACGTTGGATAGGAGACCCCTAGTCATGAGGTCATTAATTGCGTCCTGAACGGGACAAAATCAGGGGTTCCCCCTTTATAGCGATACTTGGCGTCGTGCTGGGAAAGATCATGCGTCTACCGGGTCTGTGCCTGAATTCCACTGAACGATGTGGACGGCGCCTCGTGAAACCCAACCGATGCGTGCCTAATACTTGATCTTGGCGTTCTAGCTGGATCAACAGCACATTTGCCATGACTGCGATAGTCGCAGTTGACTGGCAGTCTAGAACAACGAATGTGCGTGGGAGGGCTGCATTGACCCTTCGAGTAACGCTGACGTGAGTGATTTTGCGAGCCAATTGTCAGATACTGAGTGAGATGCGTTGAAAAACGAGTCTCTGGCTACATCTTGCGTAATGCAGAAGTCTTCACGGTCATTGACTGGAAGCCTGTATATGTGGCGAGTTCGCGCTGATGCACGAGGCACTCATCAAGACCCGTTACGGAGCCGGAGCCGAGGACTGTCGTCAGCATTCACATGAAATAACCGCCTTATTGAAGTCTCATCCTAGGCCTAGAAACGCTCACGCTCCGTGGCTCCACTGCTCTGAGATCCACGCCTACCCGAAACGCCGGCTCCTCCCCGTGAAGATGACCTGCCCCTCTTGCCATTGGTCACTGAACTGTCAGAAGGTGGAGGTCGAGACTTCTATCTCGGAAGCTCTCTTCCTACTCCCTTCCGAGAGTGTTGCTAGCGAGGACTAGATCTCGCCCAGCCTCTTGTCAATTCCCTTGTCGATGATGTTGCGAACGTACTTGCGGAATTCCAGGTACTGCCCCGGGTCATTGAGGAGGAAATTATCGAAGCTGGCCATGTAGTAGTCTAGTTCGCCGGCTTTTCATGTGATGTAGAGGCGTGCTTCCGAGCTGCTCATGGCGACAGATAATGCGGCATTGTTGATGGGACGAGCTTCGTCACCCTTGCACCGCGCCAACTGATGGTTGAGCCTTTCGGCCATGTTGACATATGGTGCCGATGCACCAAGGTATTGATTCGTCGCCACCCACAGACTTCCACCGTCACCCTTGACTTCGACAACGAAGAATGGGTGCAGAAAGGGATTATCTTGATTAGTAGCTGTCACATCTCTCCCCATGGAGATCGGTTGAGCCTAATGTTGAGGGAAAGCATCCGAAACATTATACCCGTATAGCATGTCGGGCACTGCTGACCTTCAGTTGTGACCCGGTAATGGGGACAGGATACCTGCCCATGGGCAGCCTGAGGCCGAGGCCTAAAGCTCCTCCTTCACTGCAAGTAGGAAAAATTCTGTCCTTGAAAGTTCGACCTTGAATTCTACAGCTTCTAGCCAGAGTCTGTTCAGTTCAGCATCTTGCCGCACCTTTTCGATTGAAGGGCGAGGGGAGTCTCGATATCTGGAAATGTGGTTGATCAAGTCCGCAACGTGATCTGGGAATTGCTCTAGGAGAGGGCGACGATAAATGTTGTTTGCGGAAAGGTTGAAACCATGGTAAGCTCGGTCTTCAACAAGGCTATCGGCAATCAATCGGCTGGACGCGTATGTTGGTGTGGTCAATTCTCGTCCCACAGCGGCTGGGTACGAACGAGCCTGGGAAGGTGAGGTATGGGCGGAACCACAAAGCCCTGGATATCCTGCGTTGAACACGTCTAGGAAGCCGATCTGGTGCGTCGCTTCGAAAAGGAACCGACGCGACGGTGTAGCTGACTATCCGATAGACAGTGCCTTTCTACTCGATATGTATTCTCCCACTCATCATGCAAATGATGCAACCCTGCTGACGCACGCGAGGAGGTTGTATATCTATCAGCGCTTAAGCTGGCCGGTAGACTGGCCTGCTGAAGGCCGCGGGTCATGCGTCGTGGATGTCGTCGAGGTCGCAAAGACTTGACTTTGAGTTAAAGATGCGACTGGAGCTCGAGAGTCTGACTGCTAATATTATTCGTATGGGCTTCGTCGGTATAGTGATTTGTGTACAGAGTACGGAGCTAGCTTGTCGCACTTAGCAAGTCCAGCCTACAGAAGCGGCCTAAGTGGTCCTTGGCCTGCTTGGCGTTGCCGTTTTTGGCCAGGGCTTGATCTTCTCAAGTATTGCTGTCAAACCCCCGGAGTCCGGTCGCAGAGAGTCTGCAATTATTTTAGGGCGCGACTTGCCCCTGAAGCAGCGAGTCAGTGACAGAGGACTGGGGCTTACGGATACTGTACGTTGAGTGTTGAGCTGTCTAGACTTGTAACCCTTTGTGGAAAATACCTGACCGGGCAATGGGCAGCACGATGGGGATGCGGAATGCATTGGCGATAGCAGAAGATCCAGTAACCTGCAAAATCGAGAGCCTCCCCGCCCAGCTCCACGACCGCCCACTACGTCCCAACCAATTATTATTACTGTACGTAGGATAAAATCAGACTAGCAGTAACTATCAACGACCATTGGCCACAGGAAATGAGACTGAAAACCAAGAACTCTTCTGGGCGCGACGCATCACATCGCCAAGGATTATCACAGTACAGTAATACCTGAAAGAGGACCAACCGTTCATGCTAAGCCCTAATGGGCTCCCGCACACCAGAAGCGCGCGACGGACCATATGGCTGAGCCGGCTGTCAGCCTGTCGTACCGGATTTAACTGAACATTGGCGGCATCGTTTCAGGAACAGGATGAGCATGCACTGTCGGCGACAGGGGTCTCAACACGAACTCTCCGAACCCCGTCAGTTGATGTTTCGATCGAACAGCTTCAAAAGTTGACCCAGAAGCCAGCCCAAATCAGAAGCAGTATCCGTATGTTCTTCTGCATGAGATTCAGAGCCAAGAGGTGCGATGGCATAAGCACTGGCATCAAAGTCGTATGATTTCCTTTGCTCGTGCTCGAGACAAGGCACAATCACCATATTGACCCCGGGCGCCAATTTGGACCTGTAATACTTATGCCATCAGGCCCCCTGAAATCCTTAACCCCGTTCACCGCAGACAGGGGTACTGCAAAGCGAGTCAGCATTGGCCATCACGGTCAAAGGACGCGGAGAGTTAGGCAATAAGACAGCTGCTATTGTCACCACCGACAACTACCCAGGATGGATGCGACATTGACGAGGGACGCACAATTCCCATTGGGACCAGAACCCCCAGTCCCAACGACGAGGCTTGGCTGAGCGTCAGTATCGATAGTCTTATACAAAGTGTCATCCCGCAGGTGTCCAGGAACACTGGCCAGCCTCGTCTCCTCAGCCCATGAGCACCGCGTGGTCCTCTCGACGTTCGTTGCACCCATACACTCGTTTTCCATGAACCACATTCGTTAGCTGCGTTGGTATATCATTCGTGCACACAGACGTGCTCATCATTCCATTCGTCACGACTTTTCTTCAACCTCTCGCCTGCAACGCTTCACAGCTAGGCGCAATTACAGTAAGGGTTATTGGTACGATCCCTTCAGCAACAGCGGTTTCTCTCACACCCCCTCGAGCGAAGGAGGACGCCGCAATGCAGCTCTCTTCCACCCTGACCTGGGCTCTGCTGCTCGTTAGCGCTGAGGCCAAACAACGCTCTAGCTGCAGTAGCACAAAGACGGTCTGGGCGACCATCACCGAGACCGAAAACTGCGCATCACGCTGCCAGCATCGACCGTCTGCTACCGCTTCCATATCTGGTCCACTTGAATCGGCACCAGCTCAATCCAGCGAGCCAACGTCACCTGGTTCGAGCGTCGGGTCTATTTACACCAGCGAGGCCTGGTCGTCGATAGCTCTGAGCTCGGATGTGAAGCCCGAATCCACGACTGAGGCGGATACTACTTCTTCGACCACTCCTTTGCCTTCAGCTTCATCTTCCCCTTCCACCACCATCGCTGAGGGCTCTACCTCGAGCGACATTCCCGCATCGAGCGACGATGCTCCCTCAACGTCTGCTTCCTCTACCGCCGAATCACTTCCAGAGCCAACAGTTCGACCTCGAGCCTACCCCGCGGATGTTGTTGATCAACTTCGCGACTCCAGCATCGAGAAGCTCGAGGCTCATCTCGAGCGCAACCCCGTACCTGGATGCACCCTGGAGACGGCTGCAATCCGTCGCGAGTGGTAAGTCCACGCCACGTCTTCCATGACAGTGAGAGCACAAAACAACATACTGACGCACGGTCAGGTCCGACCTAACCATCTCCGAGCGACAGGACTACACCAGCGCCGTCCAATGCCTCATGAACAAGCCCGCCAAGACCCCAGCCAACGTGGCGTCTGGTGCAAAAAGTCGCTATGATGACTTTGTTGTGACGCACATCCAGCAGACCGGCTCCATCCACAATACCGTACGTGCCCTCCATGCAATCACCCTTTTCCCATTCTCCGACTAACAACTCACTCGCTTCTCAGGCCAACTTCCTTACCTGGCATCGTTACTTCACCTGGGCATACGAGACAGCCCTCCGTGACGAGTGCGGCTACAAGGGGTTCCAGCCTGTAAGTACTTGCCGTTCGCTTAAGACCACCGTTCGCTGCTAATTCTCGTATCCAGTACTGGAACTGGGATCGCTACGCCGACGATCCTGTGAATTCACCACTTTTCAACGGCAACGCATCCAGCATCGGAGGCAACTCTGTGAATGGGGACTGTGCCGAAACTGGCCCTTTCGAGAAGTAAGAGAATGCCCCTGAATCAGCCACCTTTTCGTCATGAGCCTCTCCCAATTAACACCCCCCCAGATTGACCGTCAACCTCGGACCGGGCTATTCTCTCAACTACAACCCCCGATGCCTGACGCGCCATGTCAGCCGCAGCAGCGCCCAGCAATGCACGGCCGACAAAACATTTAACCTCATCTCGCAGACTTCTACCATTGCCAGCTTCCAGGAGACAATGCAGACCCCCGGGGGTGTCCACGCGGGTGGCCACTTTACTATCGGTGGTGACCCTGGAAGTGTAAGTCTTCCCACTCCCCCATGCCTCAAAAGGTCAATGGACCTCCATGCATCGAGCAGTGTCTAACTAGTGCTAGGATTTCTATGTGTCCCCCGGTGATCCCGCCTTCTTCCTTCACCATGCCATGGTCGACCGCGTCTACTGGCTCTGGCAGCTGCAGGACCTCGACACACGCCTGTCGGCTGTCGCAGGAAGGGTCATCGGCAGCAGGAGTCAGGGCTCTCTCGACGATGACGTGAACTTGGGCTATTCGGGACCCGGCGTGACTCTCGGCTCCTTGCTCGACACAATGGGTGGCAAAGACGGTGCTTTCTGCTATTTTTACATGTAGGGATAGGGTTTGATGCACAGAGCCATATGAGCTTTGAGTGATGACTGGCGATGAAGGGGATATCAAGTTAACTTAATACCGTAATATTTAGTATAAGGAGGCGCATGCGCGCCCTTGTCTGCCTGCGAAACTCATTTATTCAGGTATATACAGTGCATGGAACTGCCGAAACCAGGTCGGACATGTGTCGTGGACTGACTCCCAGGGGATAGTGTTGGGTTGATCAGGTTCAAGGCTGCCCTGTTCGTAATCCAGGTCCCTACCGTAATTTGATTCAAACTGTGGCTGCTCACATCACCTAGTATTCACCTTGAAGTCAGGGCATACCACGTGATATCTTATGGGTTGATCAACCACTGCGCTAGGTGGCGGCCATAGTTTGAGTCGATGTGCTTTCGGCGCATCAAGGGCTAGACAACCCGAAAAATAAAAGACCAGTTGAATTTGTGTCACGAGACATGGAAATGACGGAAGATCTAAGTTCGTCCATGCTCCCTCTCAACTTTGGAAGCTTTGTTCTGCCTTTCTCATTACCTCTAAAAGAAGAGGAAACATTAACAAACACTGCTCACCCCTATGCGATCACACTCCTGAAACCCTGTGAAACCCTGAAGTATTATATACGCACCGAGGACCAAACGAGCTTGAGAGTACGCGAATTCTGCTGTCGCATATACACTGGCGGAAGCTGACCCGGAGCTAACATGGCTGTAGGAACCCGTCTAGCGTCATGCCCTCCTTCAACGTGCGGGAATATCTCAATCGACGAGACAATGAAGGTGACAACCTTCTCCTATCGACGACTGTTCAAAACGTGTACGCATTTCAGCCGCCTGCACTTTGTATTCCAAATCCTTGGGCCGCCTTTAGGGCTCGGTTTCTTGACGTTCAGGATCAGTATGTGCGTTGCTTCCTGATAACCCTGCCATTCTCCGTCTTGGTACAGAGACTGGTCTCGGCCACGTTGGATCTGGCCCTAGACAAACTGAACCCATCTTGTGGACTGTGGCATGGATAGGTCTCGTTTGCGTAGTCTCGCATCTAGATTCCCGGATATTCGATGCTTGTATTCGTGGCCGCACGAGCAGAGGCGAAGAAAATCTGAACGGACCCAACCACCCTTAAGGGTTCATGGCAATACGACGGGTAAGAAAAGGCTCAATACACAACAGCCCTGCGCGCACAGATACAAACTAGATCTTTTTTAGCAATCAAGGATCTATGAACCGCTGATTATGAGAGTGCTGTGACTAAACTGACGGGGCAGTGACAGGTACTAAGCTAGATCAAAGCCGCATAGCCTGCCCTGCGAGCTTCAAAGGGGTTCATTGTCGATGTATCTCCTGAGTCAGGGCATGGAGATGACGGCGGCTCCTTGAACCTGCTGAAGTGGAGGAACTTGTGAGTAACTTAAAGTCTGACCTTATTGAACTTTGGGGTAATCTGATCAGAATTCCTGATCAGAACTCCTCACAGCTAATGCGGCTCCCCCAGTGACTCCAAGAAGCCTAGACTTGCTTCATATATAAGCGCATTCAAAATGGTAAGCTATTTTGCGGCTTCAATACCAGCCGTGTTTCTGCGGCGATGGGTGTCGGGTAAAACAGTCCAACTACCAATGTATTCCGTACTTCCTGCAGAAATTAGTACTTACATACAGTTGGTCCCGCGATAACATACCCCAGGATCCACCCTTTTTCAGACTGTGCTTAGAGTAGATATTAGGGTTGTTAGTGCCAGTCGATTGCGATCCAGACCAGAGGGATTGTCTACAGGGTAAGCTGAATTTGCCAGAGAACGAGGCTGGATAAGATTAGGGGCCAATGGGGTTTCACGTTAGCCTCGGAATACTTATGTCATGGCTCCGGCTCATGATGTTGAATAATCATCAAGGGTGGACTATTCAGTCGATTGCGCATGCCCTCGTCGGCTAGAGAGTTCAGCTTAATCAGGGCACGTCGCACATGCAATTTGTCGGCTATTGACCAATTCATTCCGAGACTAATCAGTTGAGATTCTGGCGTCATAAATCCACCTTCAAAGCAGAGTCAGACCCCATGGGGCCAACTACGCAGAACAGCACACAGAAGCGCCGCGCTAAGGAGGCCGCCTGTCCTCACGTGGCGACAGCCGAGAAGGAGCACATTCTCCAGGTATGAATTGAACTCATGAATCCCTCCGCGGGCATCTTACGTCAAACGCCGGACCTGCAGATGCTCACCAACTCGCGCAGGCGCGGCGCGAGAAGAACAGGGAAGCACAGCATGTCTTCCGCAAGCGACGGCAGGCGGCCGAAGTGGCCATGGGTCGACGCTTCAAGCGTCTCGAGGATGTGGTGGAGGAGATGAGCTGCATCCTGATCGGTCTCTTTGACGACATTCTCGCGAAAGAGGCGATCGTGACGCAGCATCCTTCCATCATCACCAGCTTAAAGCAGTCTGTGGGGCGTGTCTTGGCGCTGACCAAGGAGGTGGCTGCCATGGACGACGACCCCCTGGCGCTGGTGGACGATGCGAAAGGGAACACTTCGGAACATGCACCAGACGCAAAGGCTGTCGTTGCGAATGCAGCCATCACGCTCGAAAGCCAAGCGAGCCCGCCTGCGCCTGTCGCTCCTCACTCGCTGACTGATAATTCTGCAGCTGGTATGCAGAGCGCGATGCCCTGTCCGGCCAACTCATCTCTCAGCCTCTATTCGCCCACAGCGCCCATCAGCGCGGGCTACATGCCCACCGATCAGTTCATGGCATCTTTACCAAACTCACTCTCGCTAGACGACGCGCTGGGGGACAGTGGCTGGGCCACTTTTCTGCCAAAGCAACCTGGGGATACGCTCCATCCCACACAAGAGACCCTCCAACTGGCATACTCCTTCCCCATTCGACTCATTGAGATATCCCTCACGCACGGATATGCTCTGATTACAACGGCGCCACTGGCCAGCATCCAGCGTGAATTCGGCAGGACCCTTCGCTACTGTCGACGCGAAGAAATCATTGCCTACTTACAATGGGCCCTTGGACCAGGAAGGGAGTACATGTTCCAGACCTTCAAGTATGGGCTCATAGAAGCCGACGCGGATGAGTTTCCGGTGTGTTACTCGGGCCCTCCAAAATCCTCACCGCCGCAGGACGAACAGGAAATGGATCCCGATTTCATCACGGCCGCCGGGGTGTACAAACTACTCCAGGGTCTAGGGGCTATCATGTTGGACGCAGATACGGTGGAGATTCAAATTAGGAGACCGGCCATGTCTGCTTCTGGCGGAACATTAGGCCATGTAGGCTCGCTCTCGCTCTACCCATACGGCTTTGAGACGCCCACTACGAGAATGAGGCTGCATGTGCCGCAGTTGATGACGCAGTTGATGCACATTGCGGTTTGTTCCGAGTCAGGCCCAAGATACCCGCAGCGAGACGTGTGGGGGATAGTGGAGGCTTTGGCGAGACTGGCCTGACGAAAAGACAATTTTCCAGGAAAAAATGGGCATGCGCTCATATTATGAGTGGTTCAATATTTTTACAACATGTCCTTTGACCACGCGTGTGTCCTACAGTCTGCTCGTGACACCGGGCTGGATCTGCTCCAGGATCGTTATCAATTCCGCGTGCAAACGCTTTGTGGTGTCCTGGCCCTCCTTGCTCCGCACAAACGCATCGGGCTTGGTGACGCGACACTCGCTTAGATACTGGCCATCGCTCTCCTTGCCCGAGGCAGCCGCGTGGACGAGCGTGCGGCTGCCCACTTCGGTCGTGCGGGCCATGAACGCCTTGAGAGCAGAGAAAAAGTAGCCCGCGAAGCCCTATGGCCAGAGTCAGTTGCCATTGCGTCCCTGATACATGTCATGTGCACTACCTTCAAGTCTCGGCCGAGATCGGAGTAGCAGAGTCCGGGATTCACCGAATTGATGATGACGGGCTTATCTGCGTTGGGCCCCTGCTTCATCGCCTCGCTAAAGGACTCCACGAGCATCACCTCCAAGAGCTTGGAGACGCTGTAGCGATCTTTCATGTTGGAAGTCTTCTTGGTGTTGAGGGCCTTGAAAATGTCGGGCTGCTTTCGTTCAGTGAATTTGGCCTGCGCACGTCGCGTCAGTCGGTCGGTCTGCTTGTCCCTTGAGAAGCTCAGCCTCGTACACTGCTATGAAGAAGAGAAGTCGTGATCGCAAAACGCGGTGTCTGTCCCGTGGTTTGATCTGATTTCCTCATGGTCGGAAACAGGTTCAAGGCCAGCAAAAAGATTCCAATCACGTTGACTTTGATCGTCATCTCGAAGCCGTCGGTATCCTCAAACTCCGTTCTCAGGACGCCTGCGTTGGCGACGACCGCATCGAGTCGGTCTAGAGACTCGCACTTGACGGCAAACTCTTTGATGGAGTCGAAGCTGTCCATTTCGAGAAGCCATACTTCGACGACATTGTTACGGCCCGTGGCTGATTCGATGGCGGTCTTGGCGGCGTCTCCCTTGGCCTGAGATCTCACGGCCAGAATGACCCGCGCAGCTTCGAGTCGGGTGAAGTGCTTGGCAGCCTCAAACCCCAGACCTGTATTGGACCCTGTGACGATGATGGTCTGGCCATTGAAAGATGTCTCGGGGTACGGGAGCTTTTCAAACTGAGGGTATATTTTGTCCATGTTGAGTGGTATTACTCGTGCGCGTTGCCGTGGATGATTGATATGAATGTTCCTCCACAGCCAGGTTGCGTCCCAGGACACTGCCGTGTATTTATTTAAAATTGTCGATAGAAGCTCAGTCTATTACCTGCTGAAGCTGATGACCAAGCATTCCAAGCTCAATCTGCAGAGTCGGGGCGGTTACTTAAAAGCGACCGACGGGGGCGACTAGCTCAAGCGCAGACGGCAGATGATTCATGGAGTGGAATACGGGAAAAGTTGGAGGTTGGTTCTCGACGCCATTGATCTAAATCTTTCGTAGGCGCCGGGCGCTAGAGACAACAGATCCGTCATCTTGTCATTGGCTTGCCAATCGGATTATTGACATAAAAGTGCCGCCGGACTCCTCGGCAGGCTGCCAGTCGCAGAAGTACTTGGGTCTTGAGACCGGGATGCCATCACGCAATTGATCAACGCATTCCATACTCCATTCATCTATACCCAGTCTTCATCAAATCATCACCATGCAGGCCCTCATAACGCACCGCACCCTCCCGACGAGGATATTCAACGCCCTCAGCGGCAAGGCCATCTTCAGCCCCGGCGCCAAAGTCCACGACAATGTCCCCATCCCCACCATCAACTCCCAGCAGCTCCTCGTCAAAGTCAAGACAGTCGCCCTGAACCCCACCGATTTCAAGCACATGGACGCCCTCGCGCCCCCGGGCTGCATCCTCGGCTGCGACTTTGCGGGCGAGGTGGTCAAGGTCGGCGAGGGCGCTGCCGGCAAGTGGAAGGTCGGCGATCGCGTGGCCAGCGTGGCCCACGGCGGCATGTATCCAGACGAGGGCGCCTTTGCCGAATATGCCAAGGTCAACCACGACTTGGCCTGGCCGATTCCCGGTGATATCAGCGACGCGGACGCGACCACGTACGGCGTGTCCGCCATGACAGCCATGTTTGCCCTCAACGCCCGACTCGGTCTTCCTTTCCCCGGCAGCAAAGAGAACGCGAAACCAGCCGCCGGCGACGAATCGACCATCTTCATTTACGCGGGCGCCACCAGTGCAGGGCTCTTCCACCTGCAGGCCGCCAAGGCAGCCGGCTACACCGTCGTCACGACCGCGTCTCCGCGCTCCTTTGAGCTTGTCAAGAAGTTTGGCGCCGATGCCGTGTTTGATTATCGCTCCTCGACCGTGGTAGAGGATATCCTGGCCAAATATCCCAACCTCACCAAGGCAGTCGATTGTTTCTCTGAGGGCCCGTCGTCGTCCATCTGCGCACAGGTTCTGAAGCCAAAAGGTGGCACGGTTGTCCTCCTGCTGCCGAATGGTGAATCCAAGGTGCCTGGAGTGCAGTTTGAAATGATCATGCTCTACACCGTCCTTGGCCGGGCCTTCCAGATGCTGGCCCCCCTAGGGCCCAAGTTTGAGGCATCCCAGAGCGACCGTGAATGGGCCGCGCGTTATTATAGCGCCCTTCCGGAAGTAGCACGTCTGCTGAAGCCGACCCCTACTGTCAGCCTTGAGCCAGGGTTCAAGGGCGTTTTGGATGGCCTTGAAAAGCTACGTCAGCGCAAGGTCGTGGGTGGCAAGCAGGTCGTCCAGCTGCAGTCGTGAGCCATTGGCATGTTGCATTGTTGGTTGGCTTAGAACGAAGTAGCGGTGCTCCGGTGCACATTGATCATGATACCCATACAAATAGTAGTTGCATTAGCGTATAACATTATGATTCTGACCATTCTTGTGGTAAGTCTGCTTTTGGAAGATACGATGTACCTGATGATCTCGGTTGGAAGAGGTGTCAGCAATCTTCACCCACAGGCGCAGCTGGCCTTGCAGGGAACGTGAACCCTGCGTGACGAAACTTGACCACATGCTCAGGTTATGTATTACAGTACATACGACCTTGATGCTCTGCCTGACAATCCCATGTCCGTTTCTTCCGCTCAGCGTTTACAGCGACGCTTTGAGCACAGAAAAGGCGTCCTGGGCGCTGCCCTTGTAGCGCTTCTCCGCCGTCTTCCAGTTGATGACGTTCCAGATGTTCTCGACGTAGGCAGCCTTGCCATTCAGGTACTACACCAGTCAGTGTGTCACTCAGTCATCGGGCAGGCACTCACCTGCAGATAGTATGCGTGCTCCCACATGTCCACGCCCAAAATGGGGACTTCGCCAGAGACAACAGGATCCTGGTCCTTAGTTGTGACGATCCGGAGACCCTGCGAGTCCTTGACTAGCCAGCCCCAGCCGCTTCCCTGCAGCCCCAAGAGCGCCTTGTTAAATGTCGCCTTGAAGCTGTCGACGCTGCCCCATGTCTTGTCAATGGCGGCGACGAGGCTGGGCGCGCTGTCGGTCTTGGCTTCGGGAGAGTTGGCGGGTGCCAGGTTCTCCCAGAACAGCGAGTGGTTGATGTGGCCGCCGCCGTTGAACTTGATGGCCTGCTGGAGGGCAATCTGCTGGGGGATGTCGTTGGACGAGGACGCCGTCGAGTAGGACTTCAGGGCGTTGTTCAGGTTGGTGACATAGGTCTGGTGGTGCTTGCTGTGATGGAGCTCCATGATCTGGGCCGAGATGCTGGGCTCCAGGGCCTGAGTTGTCAGTAGCGGCTTCTACCTGAGGAGGCTCGTAAAAGGTGTGAAATACATTGTAGGCGTACGGCAGAGCCGGGAGGGAGTAGCTGCCGACAGACATGGTGATGGGTTCTGATTACTGCGGTTGAATGGATATTATCAAATTGATTGTTGAGAAGAGACAAGCTGTTGTGATGTGGGAGTGAAAGGCAGAAGAGGGGCACAGGCTTGGAGGGGAGCTCATGTAGGCAGAAGTAGGCACCTTCCTTACCTTATCCTGACACAAGCATTGCATCAGAGCGCATCGTCCAATGACGAGCGACTGGCGACTTCGCACAAAAGATGGAAAGTGTTAATGCTTCTAGAAATGGAAGGCCTTCTACCGATGTCGGCTGTACGGTGTTTCGTTGCTTAGAAGCGCGCTATGCTGTCGACAAATGTGTGGCTTGGCCCTCTGACAAACAGGATGTCATGGCATTACTCACTCCGCGAAGAATTGAGTTTCAATCACTTGAGAGCCCGGGTCTAACCAATCTTAAACAAGCGCGCCTTATGTATACATGCTCTCTCTCGTCGCGCAGTGACTACTAGTGGAGGCTGGCACACAACATGCTGGTCCTCTTCACGCGTGAAAGATCTTAGATGGCCACTGACCACCTCGACACCACCACCCACACTGACCGTGATGGAGATGTTACAGTCGATATGCCTCATCGGCTCTCGTGATCCCCCTCTCGAAATATCCTGATTACTCACCATCGCGAGCCATCTCTCGCATACCCCCTCAAACTTGCTCATCGAGCTCATTACCCGATTTGGAAGCGGACCCCTAGGAAGCGATGCGCTGATTGGCGACAACCGAGAGCGGGTAGCCCTCAAGGTCCTCCCCGGCCATCAAGGTGTGCCCAGCCAATCGTCACGTTCAGTCGAGGCGCGATATTGAGCAGAAGTGAGCATGTATCGGACAGTCTTCGCGTGAGGATCAGCAAGTCAACATCGCAATTCTACTAGCCAGCCTAAAATCATCATTCTCTCGGTATCAATATCATCACATTTGAAGCACGCACCCAACATTTTATCCTCTTCACAAGAACACTCTACGTCTTCGATACTACAAATCATGTGTGGACCAGACGACTCCGGCCGTCTCCGTGGAGGTGCCCTGGCCGTGTTGCTCCCCACGCAGACAGCAGTGGACCAGTGCACCGGGCTGAATGCCGACCTCTCCTTCTTCACACCGAGCAGTCAGCGCAGCAGCGAAGCAACCCACATTCAACTGACAATGGCAAACGCCGCGCCCCAACCGGGAACAGACGGTTTCTTCGTCATGGTGCAGTATGTAAGCCAGGAGCGTGGCTCACGTGGAGACGAGAAGACGTACTGACAAGACGTACTGACATGGCCAGCAATACTGGCGATCTACGGCAGAGTGCCTCAGAATGCGGCCTCATGTGTACGATACCACTCCAAAGCTCGGGGAAAATTTCGGCGCGGACACATGCAGAAATTGAGCTTCCTGCGCCACTGTCACTTACAGTGGGTGGTGACGGGATCATTGGCCGGCGGGTGTCCCTGTGTTGTCGCAACGACCTCGACGAGAAGACCATTGTCGCCGAAGGGATCGTGGGGTATAATTTCTCTGATCAGGTGCAGGCATCACTCTGAAAGGAAGGTGCCTTTAACCAGGGGCGTCACTCAAAGAACACGCGAGAGAAACAGTATCAAGGAGCCGTACCAGCGACTGGGGCGACACTTGGTTGCGACGCCAGAGCACTTCTGTAGGCAGGACATGCCATCCGACCACTACTGGAAGCAGCTGGGTTAGGTGGACATTTGTCACCCACACGGACGTGGTCCGTACCAAGCAGCCTACAGCATGGAAGCAAGTGTGCATATCAAGGCCCAGGGCCATATTCACCGTCTCTAGTCGAGTGAAATAGAGGCAAAAGTCGGATCGAATCATGGACGCGACCGGAGCGCACGCGTATTGCCGAGGCTTAAAGCTGAAATGTATTTAAATATTGTATTCTATTGACCAGTGCTATGGCCCATATCCTTTAACCGTCAATGGCGGGATCAAAGCCAGACACAGAGACACCAGCAGCCGCACGCAGTTTATTCGTGAACTCGTCATCAAGCTTGGGCCCTACGCCGCCATTCCACGTCTGCAGCATGGTGTCGCGGAGCCCGAAGCTAGGCCAGCCGTCCCAGCCGACGAGGGGCGCGCGATGAAAAGCACCAGTCGGGTTCTCCGGGTTGGCCTGGTCCTCGCCGTTGGCCACGCGGAAGCAGTGTGTGAGCCCACCGTCCTTGTGGTAGACGACGAGCGGGTGCTGGCCGTCAAAGAGGACGTTGTCGCCGCTTCTGTACCCCTGGTGGCACGAGGGCGCGACATAGATGACGTCCTCGCCGCGGGTGAAGACGACAATGTTCTCCCAGTCGTGCCGGTGGCCGCCGGTGAAGCTCTGCCCGACAGACTGGTCTTTTTCAAAGTAGTACTCGTACCTGGACAGTTATCAGTGTTGGACCGTGGGGCTATGACTGGGCGTGTCGACTTACATAATGGCACAGATGCCGTTATTGCAGCGCGAGCGAGAGTAGGCGTTGCTGTACTCGAGCTGAGGAGGGTCACGTCAGTCACCCTGAGGTGTGCCGGTCGGGCCCTTGCCGGGGTTGGTGTAGCCATCAGGGGAGATGGCCCCGGTGTTGTAGCAGCCCTGTGCTATGCGTTAGTATACAAGATTGACCAGGAGGCAGACTGCAAGGCTTACGTAGGGTCAAAGTCCAGGTAAGGCTAGTTAGAACTTGAGCTCAAGGTCGGATGCGCCCTCGGGAAGGGGGGTGATGATGTCGCGCTTGCTCTTGCGCTAGGTAGGCGAGGCAGAGATAAAGGCGGCAGCGCTGAGCAGTACGGTAGCTGACTTGAAGAGACTGGGCATCTCGGTATATGATGGAGGAGGGTATGAGCCGAAGAATGGTGAGGTGCAGAGGAGTTGTCTGGTTGATGGAATATTTCCGAATGCTCCTGGCGATCACACTCGGCACTTATACACGAGCCGACAAGCAATATGGCCAGGGGCCTCGCCAGACAGCGGACTTTGTAGTTGAGGCCGTCGTCAAAAAGGGCAGCTCATGTCGCTAAACAGCCGCATCACGAACCAGAGCAGTCATTACGTATGCGGGCCATCTGGTTGATATCACAAACGCAGACCTCAGAATGCGGAATTTGCACACAAATCCCATAGCATGGTATCCACGTATCATCGTCCTTCGTCAGCCGATGCCAAAAGAGGAGGGTCGAAGAGCTGAGGATCCGGGATCATTGCCACCCCACAGTTCCGCTAGAACAATTCGGTAGTTGATCGGCTGCGTACCGTCGGCCGTCCGTTGCTGCGCTGCGCTGCTCTGAGAGCCAATTGCTTGGGCCATGTGGGAGCCTAGAAAGGAACCAAGGATCTAGCTTCATTTATTTTGTGGTCGCAGGGGCTTGGAGCTTGAGGAACTGGAGGCGCAAGGCAGTATTAACGTACCGTAGCTCCCGCTACATGCATCCTCAACAAGCACAAAGCTCACGTCGGATAGTGCGTTCTTGGCGTCGCATAAAACTCCGACATATGGGAATCGCTACTCCGTAGCTCGCCCACATCGGTTCCAGCTTTCCAGGATCCGCAGCAATGTTACGCACATCCCACTAGTCTAGGGCGTTGCGAGACTTCGGGCTGCAAGATCCAAGAAGGACGCGCATGACGGAGGCCAAGCGAAGGAATGTGGGCAAAGAGTTATGGAAATTCCGAGAATTGTGTTCACGGCGGTACCTTTTGGCTTGGATTCCGTATAGTGTCCCCAGAAAGGCGGCGGCTCTCTCTCTAGGCTGAATGTCTCAGACTCAGACCTAACTTTTTAGGCTTGAGATAAGGATGCTCGCATCGGGGATTCGTCTTGGCTCTTGACATCAATGATTCACCGACAGCAGTGTGGGAGTGTCTCATCCGCAGAATAGCATGTCCTCGACCAGGTTGTGTGTTTCAAACAGTACTATGCCTAAAGCCCACTATCACAATGGATCTCACATTTCATGTACTATTTAGGAGAGGCGGCAGCCGTCCGTATTTCACATCCCCTAGCCCAGCGGAGTGCATGTCGTTCAGCTATGCGTAGCTCGACGGTTTGCCTATTGTAGTAAAGTACGTATAACACACCCAACATGGAGGGAACCCCAGAAAGAAACGCTACTCCTCGTTGACGATAGCGTCGGCAATCTTCTCCGCGAGAGCATAAACGGTCGACGA
Source organism: Emericellopsis cladophorae (assembly GCF_022114955.1). Classification (NCBI taxonomy): domain Eukaryota; kingdom Fungi; phylum Ascomycota; class Sordariomycetes; order Hypocreales; family Bionectriaceae; genus Emericellopsis; species Emericellopsis cladophorae. The sequence continues at coordinate 254,368 of NW_026250949.1, forward strand.
CGGATGACCAGGGGGCAGCAGCGGGAAAGCACTCGCATCAACAACACGCAGACCCTCGACACCAAAGACGCGGGCCTTGCTATCAATGACGGCCATCGAGTCCACCTCCTTGCCCATCTTGCACGTGCACGCCGCATGCCACACTGTCATGAGCGACGAGCGCACGACATCCAGAATCTCCTCGTCTGTCTGGTTCTCGAGGCCAGGGTAGTCCTCCTTGTCACCGACGCGGATGGAGCGGAGCTCAGGCGTGTCCCAGACCTCACGCATGCGCCTGTACCAGGCAATGGCGACCTCTTGATCACCGGGGTGGGTGAGCCAGTTGGGGTTGATGCTGGGCGGGACAAGCGGGCTGTTGCTCTTGAGGGTCACGTTACCTCGCGAGAGGGGGGCGACCATGGCGCCGAGGTTGGTGGCATATTGCTTGCCGTCGAGCGGTTGCTGCAGTACGGGGAAGGCAAAGTCGCCGATCCAGCCGTTGCCAGAGATATGCTCGACTTCGGGCCAGTCGTCAGCAAACCAGGACAGCGCCTCGCGCGTGGCCTGGCTAAAGTCCTTGCGGTACTCCTCGGGGAGCTTCTCCCAGCCGAGAAACTCGACGACGTTGGAGCTGAGGGGACCCTGGGCTTTGAGGGAGTAGTCGAGGAGCGCATCAGCCAGCGCGACGGGTTCGTGTAGGGTTTTGTCGAGGGTGGGAAAGTCAACCTGGTACGAGGGGCCGAACAAGATGTGATCCCACATGTTCTGGCCGACACCCTCGAGAGCCTTGACGATGGGAATACCCTGCTCCTTCAGCGTGGCCTCGGGGCCAATTCCAGACAGCATGAGCAGCTGGGGCGACTTGAAAGCACCAGCGGAGACGATGACCTCCTTCTTGGCCTTGATCTTGTACGTGGGCAACGCACCGAGCATGCTCACCTCGACCGCGGTGGCCTTGTTGTTCTTGTCAAAGAGGATTTTTTTGGCCAGCGTCTGCGTGAAGACTTTGAGCTTCTTCTTGGCGCTAGACATTTTCGCCTTATACACGTACTGCGCGGACGAGCTGCGGGTTTGGTCCGATGCCCTGATGGTGGCTTGCGAATAGTGGTATCCCATCAGCCTGCCGCTGGCGAACCCGTCTGTTCGCTCCATGCCGACGGCCTCCAGACCCTTCTCGAGCCACGTGGCCCATGAAGACACCCAGTTGGTGTAGCCGACCTGGATGGGACCGCCGGTTCCGGGCTCTTGGAAGACATCTGTGTCGTAAACGGTCGTGACATTATCCCTGCGGATGTCGTTGTTGGGTTCTGTCAGGGTGACACTCTTCTCAAAGTAGGGCAAAAAGTTATCGAACCTGATCTCCGTCAGCCACAGACATTTATCGCAGTATTATCAGAAAGCACACTCACAGATAGCTGTCGTCGCCGACCAAATCAGCCCACTGGGCGTACGAGCCCTCCGATCCACGGTGATGGATCATGAAATTTAGCGCAGAGGATCCACCAATACATCTTCCTTGCGCGTAGTGCACCTCGCGGTTGTTCGCGCCGGCCTGGGGCTCCGTCAAGAACGACCAGTCGACGGTTGGCACGGTGTCGATCAGTTTCCCCCCGACGCCAAAGAAGGCTCCGGCCGGTGTCGAGCCAAGGACCGGCTTCCCAAGCTCGTAAAAGATGCCCGCCTCAATGATCGCGACAGAGAAACCAGCCTCGGCGAGACGGACACCAATCGCATTGCCAGCGGTTCCTCCGCCGACGACCACATAGTCGAATTCCTGGTCCACGCCGAGCAGACCTCCCACCTGGCCCAGCGTCCCCTCAACCAAACCACCGCCGGAAACAATCGTGCCAAGGGCATCCTCCAATGGATTGAGAATAGAACCAAGAAGTGGCCCTCCCCGTGCGACGTGGGCGTAGGAGAGGGCGGAAAGAAGCGACAAGAAACGAGTGGACATGGTGACAATCAATCAATCGTGTGGACAGTCGCTCACCAAGATGAAGGTGCAGCAATCTTCGATACAGGATCCCAAAGCCATCGAAGGCGCCATGAGGTTTTTATTAATAAAAGGGAGCGTGTTTGTTCGTCCCTAGCGTTCGATTCAGTCCGTTTCCCCGGTGCATGCAGCAGCCCCTGGATGCCGTTGAGATTGGCCGTCGGCATTGACAGCTCAATTGCCCCCTGTCCTGACTGAGACTCTGGCCAATTGGGGTTTACAGTTGAACAGCAACTCGGAGCTCGCTTGCGGTAAACGTGTGGTTCACTTTCATCTGCCGAGTTGAGGCTCAAGCTCTCAGCCTTGTAAGCTGCCCAGGTTTTATTCGAATCTGGACTCAAGGCGCCCCAACTGAACGTGCATCATTCACTCAATCTAGCAAACGATCTGTGGTCTACCTTGGATGATCAATACAGCTTATAGGCCTCTTGTCAGATGGAGAGTCCGCGCTGCAGCTCCTGGAACTTGGGTATCGCTAGACGTGACACGTCGAGTTTACTGCCGTCCAGCGGCACTTGTGAAGGATACAAAATGGCGAACAACTCGCCTGTTTTGGAAAATCTGTCCGCATCCTGGCTGGTTCATGTGCGCAAAGCGGAGCCTGATGCATTGCGGACGGGACTGGGGTGTCAGGGTGCCGGTCGGCCTTTGGTAGGCGAAGGAAGCGGCTCCTGTTCTGGTTCATGGCCGACAACGGGGCTCGGGCTCGGGGAATTTACGTCGCATCGGGACAGAGTTTCAACAGTTCGACGAGTTGATTCTTCGCTTGGGCTCTTAGGTGTCGGTTTTCGATCTCTTGTCAAAACTTGTTGTCGCACACGCGAGAATCCGACATGCTGCGTGGCAAAAGCCGGGGTCCCCGGACATCCAGCAGGGGAGCCCGGACTCTGGATTGCGATGCTGGCACAGGAACAAGCCTAAGATTGTGAGCAGCATTGGTTGAAAATTCCGAGAATGGCGTCAATCTGGTTTTTGTGCCCCCTTACCGGATGCCTGGAATCATTTGCGCCTCGGGCTATTAGTAGGGAGAGCGATCCGTCCCGTGGCTCATCATGATTAAGACCTGGATAGCGTACTAGAACTCAGTTCATTGAATTCTGATAAGAAACAGACGATCTAGTCTCGTAATCAGCTCCAACAAATTAGAAGGTATGAGTACGATCTCGTGAAATCGGTGCGTACTTTTGATCCAAGATGCCATGCTTCATCATCATTGGAAGCTCAGAACCACTTGCAGATACCAGGACAGACAGACCATAGTCCGAGCGAGAACTTGCAGATGACAACTCTTGATTTGAACCGTGCTTTCAATGTGCACTCTTGGCATATATTCAATATTTTAATACGGATCGTGTACTGCAGACAGACAGAGAGATCCGGCCGCACACACCTCGCCTCGTCTGAGCTGACTCAATCATCGATATTCAGTGAGCCTATCTATTGCCTTCTACAATTAGCTTATCCTGTTTCTGGCAATGAGCTGGACAATCACCCACCGCCACTCGAAAATGGTGAAATCCGCTTCCTCGGATGTGTAATAGGGCCCTATCCACTACAAAAAGGGGCGTTTGGTATACGGATTAGGATCCTGACGTCGATTGCGGAATGAAATCAAAGAAAAATAAAGACTGATCAAAGCTCAAAGAAGACTCATTCACGATTGATGGACAGCAAACCATCACTTGAGCCTCAGCCTTGGCTCCGTGGGCTGACGGAGTTTGCAGCCCTACGATGTGCAGCTGAAACAGTCGCCACCACAATGTGCGTAATGAAGCGCCTCACACAAGATCATTTTCGTCGACGAAGCCAGAACAATGCACCAAAACTTTTCATATTTGACAAGTCATCTTGTCATTCATAGATTTGACTGTGAGAACGCCCAAAACCCAAAATGCTATGCTCGTGAATATAATTATCGAAAATCCAGTGTGAGTCTAGTCGTAGGTGCATTCATCGTCGCAACCGTATTCATAGGAGGACATTATATAGCCATCGTAAATCAATCCGATGTCTTTGATGAAGGCTTTCGTATGATGTAAAAGAAGAAGACAGAGATGATATCAGGACAGGATAGTGTAGTCGTAAGAAAATCCTCCTCTGATAACATCATATTCCTGATAGGAAACATGTCGCCTGCTTCGATTACATGCACTGGAGTTCGGCGAGCATGCGCTGACGGGCCGAGGGCTGCGTCAACTTGTCAAAAGCGTTCTGCAGACCGCGCGTGGTTGAGTCGACCTTGTCCATGTCGAAGATGCTAAAGTGGTGGCCGGGGATCTCGAGCACCTTTGTGAACATCTTCGGGTCGTATGCGGACCAGCCGAGCATATCATCGTCCCGGAAGACGTCGATGGTGCTGAGCTCACCATCCTCGGTGGGGTAGTAGTCCCGTGCGCGGAGGAGGACGCACTTGGGGCGCTTGCCGGCAAGACGGCCCTCCCATGTGGGGGGTGTCCAGTCCTCGATCATGCGGACAGCCTCGGACATGGCGCGGAGGGACAGGATCTCGTTGCGAGACTTGCCCTCCTCGGAGAAGCTGATGGGCTTGGCCTCGCTGTCGGCGAGCTGGCGCTGGGCGTCGACACCAGTGTAGACAGAGTCGATCATGACCATGCCCACGACGTTGATCTTCTTGTCGTCGGCCAGCTCCTTGGCCACCTCGAGGGCGAGGAGACCACCGAGGGACCATCCGCCGATGAGGAGATCAACACTGCCGTCAAGCTTGCGGCGGCACTTGAAGTCCTTGCGCTTCACAGCGTCACGGATGTAGTCGGCGTACACCTTGCCCATCTCAGGGAGGCCACCGGGGAAGATGTCGCCGGAGAAGAAGTAGGGGTTCCTGATGCCGTACACATTGCGGTACAAGGAGCCGAGACAGTGGTAGGGATAGGTGGTGCCTCCACCGTCGTGGATGAGGACTGCCGTCGTCGAGGAGCAAGAGGGGCTGTTAGGGAAAGACCAGTCCTCGGGCTGGATGCGCTCAGGGTTGAACTCGTCCATTGTGTGATTTGGTAGTGTGTTCTGTAGTGATAGTCGTTGTTTCTTGTCGTAGAGACACAGTCGATGCTGCCCGACTTGTTCCAAATTTCTCGTCTATTAGGTAGGGAGAGTGATGCTCTTCAACCAGTGAAGAGGAAAATGATTAATCTGTTGAAATGAAAGATACTGCCGTGCTAACCAGAGCAATCGACAGTGAGAAAAAGAGGAAAGATGAGGAGATGAGAAGACTAATAGTCAAGGGAGAGACATTTCGACGAGATCGAGGGCATCGCCAGTTATAAGCTCCTGACACCGCGCATCATCGATGACAGAGCTGCTGGGATACGTGACGATCGTCCGTCAGCCTCTCCAAAAAGGAAGTCCGGACGTGCGCCACTTGAAGAGAGGTACCCAAGCAAGTACCGGAGCGGCGATGTACAAGAGTAGGTGATGAATGTTTGGCTTCCAAACTGACGATCATCCAATTGCAGCTCCGTGCACAGAAGCTCAAACAAGCATCCTTCATCCTCACGGTGGCGCCGCAGGATTTCAGGGTCCTACAGGGGTCCACACGAAGAAGTTAGGGTCAAGCCTTGCTCCAAGATATGAAGAAAAATACAAAAGGTTAAGGCTGAGCTGTGTGTTCCACCAAGTGAGCTTCTGGTTGTATTAGCACCACCGACTCCGTGCAGCGACGGAACAAAGACCACGGGAAGATTCAACCTTTGAAGTCGCCCAGTGCCGTCGAGGATGTTCAAATGTGTATGAAAGTCATTGAATTGAAAGGGATTTTCCACTTCACAGTAGCAGAAGCTCCAAAGTTTGGCCGTCATCGCCACGTCCTGCAGCTCCGCGTTGCTATTTACCTGCGGCGTGTCCGTGAGGGTGTGATGAAGTCATGCCAGGCTAACGCATGCGCAAGACGAAACCGCCCAGATGGACGCTGACCCTTGCAGCATCCCCAAGTTCAGGGTCGTCGCCTCTGACGCTGCCACGAGCTGGTCCCTCCAGCGCTGACATAAGTTGCACCGATCACCATCAGCCGCACCTATACGCGGCAAATGGCCCCATAAATCACACCCCCTTCGCGGCAATTGTGCAGTAGATCGCAAGCGCTGCTAGAAGCGCAATTCGAGGTACGTCAGTGAGTAATTGGTGACAGAATTGATAATCATGCTGAGCGCGCGTCTGATCTCGGACGACCCTCTGCTGACTGTCAATCCCATGCCATGACGGGCGTTTCAGATCATCGAATTGTTTGCCTCTGCCATGACCGCGTGCTCCAAAATTGGTTCCGGTGTCACAATGTCGTGGACCCTGAATCCTGAGCAGAGTGCCGTGCCTCTCGCCCTCCCAGCATTACTGTCCATCTCTTTCATAGAAGCTGATGCCTGAGGTAGCGGTGAATCTGATGGTTGATATCGTACATTGCTCAGCTGCATCCGACTTGAAGATACGGGACGAAGCACTGACCACCGATGGCCATGCATAATTGCCCTTCGGGACTCAACAGATGTTCCCATTACTCACCAGTGGCCTCTCAAAACATCTTGAGGAGGACACCAATCGATGATCAGCGAGGACCAAAATTGCACCCATCATGTTGATCAAACAAAGTGTCTGCAAAAATGTGACCAACGAGGTCTTCGTGGTCGCTTCTGATTGCAGATCGTCCGAATCTCGTGCAGAGGCTTTTGCCACATGAATTGTAACCAGACTGGTGCAGCCTACAGCTGACTCCACCATGAGTCGATGGTCCTCATCTCGGAATATTTGACGTCCATCTTGGTCGTAATCTCCTGTGTCCTAGGTCGGCACCGAAAAAATGCGCAGCTCGCTTCGGTTTTCCGAGATTCACACCTTGCTTGCTGCCAGGTATCCGTGTAGGCGCCACAGCAACTGGTGAATACTCACCATCCGCCGTCCTCCCTTCAGGACAACCAAGCCATGCTCGTCGAACAGGTGCGGTCTGCGTTCCTTCAACTTTGCCACTTCTGTCGTCCCCAGAAGCCAGTACAAATCATGCACGGCCATCTTGCTGCCATACTTGGCTCCATCAACATCAAAGGTCGCAAACTCGGACGTCGTTGATGACAACGCAGCGGCACTTGCGTCATCCACGGCGTGGCCGTCACTAGGAGCTTCGTTGTTTAGTAAACAGAGAATGCTTTCCCGTAAACGCACGTCTTTGATCTTGTCCCAATCAGACACTGACTCCATAAACTTAGTCTGGGGACCAAAGTTTTTGTCAGACCGCGCAAGGAGCGCGTCCACAACCACGCGCCGCATCTTGTCCAGCACAAAGTCGCCCATGTCATTTCGCCAGACGGTTTTGCCTTGCTTTGCTGACGTTGCTGTGCCACTTCGTCGACCTAAGATTCTGCCGTGCAGCTTTGTTTGTCGATCCACCTGTCCTACAACGTCTTTGCGACTGACCATGTACGCGGTAAGGGGTGCTCGCGGGGCACGATGATTGTCAGGGGCAGCTCTCGTCTCGTTTTTGTTTGCTTCCGCATCGTCACGGACCTCCACGGCGTCACCGTCTTCGGATTTTCGTCCTCCCTGAAACGATTGTTCGGCTCTTCCGTGTGGCTCTCCCTCTGCGAGGGTTTGCTCCCCCTCTTGCAAATGCTGCCCTGGGTCTCCGTCTGATCTAGACGTCGGGATCACACCTTGGAAGGCCGCTGGACCAGGAGCGAACCAAGCCTGTCCGGATTCTGGATGTTGGATGACTTCGAAGTCTTGAAGAAAGTACCGTGGTAGTGTGGCATTGGTCATCGAGCACACGCGCAACGGCTGCGCCAACGCTCTTGCTATATGCGAGTCAGAAAAATCTTTACCATGTCCAATAAGCCCTACCATATGGGTTTGATACCAGCTTCTTCCTGAACCGCCCAGAGACCGGCGCGCCAGCTGGCTTGCGTTCGCGCCGTCGCGATTTGATCCATGCGGGATCGAAGACAGGCGATATGGGAAGCTCCCCTGCCGGAGTCGATACCTTTTTCTGTTCTGGAATGACCTTTGTGTCCTCGTCAAGGCCGGCCTGGACTTGCTCGAGCAGAGCTTCGGGGGTCAACGTGGATCGATCATGCGATGCCCATCGCCTCGCTTGCCAGCTGCGCGTGGTCGGCAGCGCAGCCGTGCAGCGTTTCATCGCTCTGCAGACAGTATTCAAACACAATGTGCGTATTCGGATGCAATTGGGTGGAAAGTCTACGCGTTGGTAGCTTCGATGTTGTACAAGAGGTGATAATGGGCTTCTTTCAACTTTCCTCAAGATGGAACTTCTGCTGTGCGTGCTCCACCAGTAATTAAATGCGGGTCCTGAGTCACGTCACGACGCGGCGGCCCGACCTTCTCCAAACGTCGGCCATTGGAGCAGCTCTGCAACGTCCTACCATCCCCATGAGCTTCAACATGCGGCTACGCCCATCGTTACTCGCCCCGCTTAGGCGGACGGCGCCGCCTAGGTATGCCCGCTGCTTTGGACATTTTACCTCTGGGGGCTCCGCCAGCGCAGCACCTGCCATGAACATCCCCATGCCATATATCGAAGAGACAACGGTCGGTAGCGCGTTCGATTTGCGAAGACAGCCACTGACGATTGCAGGCGCAAGGACGAAGAACATGTACGACGACTTGCACGCTCGGGTATGTGGACCGACTGACTGGCGAATCACAGGGGACATATTCTCGAAATTACTACAAGAGCGCATCATCTGCGTCAATGGCGAGATCAACGACTATATGTCGGCATCTGTCGTCTCGCAGCTGCTCTGGCTAGAGTCTGACACCCCCGACAAACCGATCACCATGTATATCAATTCGCCAGGAGGATCTGTTACCTCTGGTATGTCAATGTGTCGGCACTCTATGCGTCGCGGGGGTCGTTGGCTAACTGTTCACAGGCATGGCCATCTACGATACTATGTCATATATCAAATCACCAGTGTCGACAGTTTGCGTGGGCGGCGCTGCATCGATGGCGGCTATCCTTCTTGCCGGCGGGGAGCCTGGCAAGCGCTGCGCCCTCCCGCACAGCAGCATCATGATCCATCAACCACTGGGTGGCACCCACGGTCAGGCTTCTGACATCCTCATCTACGCAAATCAGATCCAACGTATCCGCGAGCAATCGAATCGCATCATGCGACACCATCTTAACACCGCTAAGGGTTTCGAACGGTACTCCCTAGAGGAAATCAACGATCTGATGGAGCGGGACAAGTATCTGTCCACCGAGGAAGCGCTCGAGCTCGGTGTTATCGACGAGATATTCACCAAGAGAACTGATAAGGACGGCCCAGAGGGCGCGGGCAAGCAGGATCAGAGTAGGGCTGGCGAATCCAAGGGCAGCAGCCCCGTGGAATCACCATCGAAGCAATGAAGTTGTCCCTTTTGCCGTGTACCTGACGTCTCTCCGCAAGTCAAATCTGATAACCTGACATTTATAGCTTCCTCGAGGGGTTCGTTGGACCTACACTACTGGAGTCAGCCGTTGTGCGCAACGATGAAGGGTATTTTCCAAGCTGCGCTCAAGCCTCATAGCTCATCGCCTTGATCTGCAGCACATATATCTCTACAAGAAGTCCAAGATCATCGGTCGTAGTCGGCAAGCGCGGAAGCCGTGATAACAAAAGGATGGTGGCCCCGTTGTGCAAGGTGCAACCCCACATCCGGTGGGCCAAGCGCCGAAATCATCAGCAGTCGTGTAGACCTCTACTCCTCAAAGCCTTCTTCACAGTAATTCTAAAGGAGCTTCACAAATCTCAAACCATTTACCCACAACTCTACCTTTCCGTCGATTGCCTACATTCTCCGTGGCGGCAGCAATGAATCCCTCTCTAATACATTTGATCAACAACGTTTAAACAGAACACGTTGCAACTGTCATTTTGTTTCTGGTGGCGTAGGCGGACATGTAACTTTCTGACATGACTAGATGTACTCTGAGAGCTAATAGGTCACTTAAATTTCTTTCTTAACGTTGTGTCCTTCGCCACGTCATCAACTGAATTGACGTTGGTAGAAGTTGAGCAAATGTCCTGATGCCACTTGAAATTTGTATGGGAAAATGTTAACAACCACACAGGCATGAAGCAGACGGTACATCATGACAAGCAAAATTAAGAGCTTTACAATAGTCAAATGTGACCATTTCCACTGACTACTTCTGTGGAATGATACCTGGGCATGATATGTTGGCTATCTGGCATAGGGTAACATTTACGGACCTCGGCGAATACGTACAATCCACGCCTCCGACAATCCACGCCTCCGTCAACAGACGGTACTCAAGCTTACATCCATACACACCAGGCATTGGACAGAAACTCTGAAACAGCCGCCTCGGGCTACTGTTCTGGACGGAGAGCACTTCAGGCAGTCCAGTCAGCTCCTAGGCAAGTACCGTCGGTACGTAACGACATCAGCAGAGTACTCGCCACACAAAGCTCCCAGGGTCGGCCTGGAAGGCTGAAACACGATGCCCCTTGCCACGATCGAGAAACAAACAAATGTTTGACGTTTCAGGTTTTTTGAGGCTAAACCCTCTGACAGAAACAGTGCACGTGAGAAGACACACAGTTAACCTGCAAGGGCCGTCTAGCTTCGCGACAAATGGGTGCAGAATCACATGCTAACTGAGGCCAAGCAGTGTCTTTATCCGGTTGGTGTGATTGATGTGCAAATATGCTCCATCCTATGCCACGTTGCGCAACTGTAACCAGAAAATATTCCCGTTGATCATGGTCTTCATCGTGTTTATGCTGGCTGACTTCTGATCTGACCACAGACAGGCGATGGTCCAAGTCACCGTCCCTCGTCCCACTCCACCCACCGTCTTATTATCTCGTCCACATCTCGAACCCCTTTTCTCGAAGCGTCGACCTCGAACCACTCTCGATGCTCTCGGCCACAGGCGTCGCACGCCCCAGCGTCTGCTTTAAGACCGCGCCCTGCCAACTCAATGTGAACCAGTCGCTCAACCTTCTTGACATGCGGCGTAGTGCGGGGTGGCGCATCGAGCGGCGCGGTGGACGATGCGTAAGGATAGTACCGAAGTACCTCGACCTCCCTACCACATTGCCTCTGCCATTGGTTCATCCGGCGCTGAACGTTCGCTGCGCGCCCAATTTTGAGAACCATGGTCTTCTTGCCACTGCCGCGGGTGGTATCCGCGTAGGGCAGAACTGTATCACTGACGCGACGGTTTCGAGGTGATGGTGAGGGCGGGGCGAGCATCTGCCGCGCCGCGTCGACCGGCGCAGCCCGGGCACCTGCCTTGGCCTCTGGTGTCAACCAGAACATGTAGATATACCCAGGCTCTTCTGCTTCGGAATGTGGTTTGGCCAGTTCGGCCAGAATGGCCGACGCGGTAATGGTGTCCAAGTCATCCGGGATGAGGTCTTTTAATCTCGCGGTCTGTGAGATATTTGACTTTCGTGAGCTTTTGGCTGGCGATGCCGTGGACGCATTCAGGGTCTGCTTTGTCCTCCGCCCGGGGCTGGACATTTGCGAGTTCGCATGGTGCTGTTGTACTGGCTGTGGCTGCGGGCGAGGTGCTGGCGTCTTCTCTTCCAGAGGCATCTTGAAGCAGAAACAAAACTCCAGAGTTGGCTCTTTGGCCTTCTTGGGTGGTGGTCGGTATATCCTTGGATTTTTGGCAGGACCACCTTGCTTGTGCTGCTTCGTCTTCTTCCTCTTTTCCTTGTCCTGGAGATCCACCAGACCTAGGCGGTCAGCCAACGTATCGAGGCTCGTCCTGGGCCGCTCCTCCTCCAGAATGGGCGTGGCATTGGCGCGCGGTCCAGGACTGGAGTGCGCAGAGAAATTCGCTTGCTCTCGATGCTGCCAACAGTACAGGTTCTCATTTGCAGGATCGTCGCGACGGCGCGAGGGTGGTTGTAGCGTCCTGCCGGCGGTAGCGAGAGGCCTTCGACAAGGTCGACCGGACGCAGTAAGTCCACGACATGTCGATGCGGGGTTTTTGGAATCATTGCGGTTGAGGAGCGATTCTGGAGTGTTTGCTACGAAAGGCATGCTTGCAGCCGTGTCCTTTGTCGGTTGTCGAGTCTTGTCGCTATCGTGAACGCATTGCGGATTCGGTCTAGTCTGGCGGTCAAGAGAGAGAGGAGCAAATTCACAACCTCGGCGCGACCACTATGACCAATCATTGATTCCTTGCAAAGACAGCTTCGCTGCCCTGCTTTTGTGTGTACTTCACATTGCGAGAGGTGTCACGCAGCGTGAATGGGAGAGGCTGGGGATGGATGGGTTCGAGGTCTTGGACCCGCCTTGTTGTCCCTGCAGATGTGGCTGAGTGAGGCGGATTTGCCAGCGCCCGTGGCGCAGCTACAATATTCCAACAGTCAACAATAGGGGCTCACGGCGAACATTGAACTTTGGCGTGTGAATATTGGGAAACCCCCAGCCATTTTTCCGCGCCGCGCCCATCAATGATTGAGCCCAAGGCGTGGGATAAAAAGAAATTTATGTTAGACTGGTTCGTTCGCCAGCTTTGAAGCTTCCTCATCCGCGTTGGGTCTCCAGGCCCCTTGAGACAAGAAGCCAGGCCGTCGCTACTTTGAAGGGGCTTGGCGTTTAGCGCCAGTCCCTTGTACCTTAGACTAGCACGCCAATTCATTCTAAACTTCGGAGACCGACTGCTGGGGGTTTTGGCTGGACAATTGTGGTTAGCACCATGATTCACCAACATCCTGCAGGCCACACGTCTATAGGCGCCTCGGCTAACGTAGCCTTTCCATAGGCTGTACAAGCGGCAACTATATTTCAAGATCCAATATCCGAACTTCAGTCTAGGTGGGACAGTATGCAGTGGTGTCTCATCCCCTGAAGACTTGAAAAGGCCAGGCATGTCCCGATCCAGTTTTTATGAGAGGGTACAATTCACTTATAGCCCGAATGAATTTTGTCAGCTTTCTTCGCCCTCTGGAAGATTAATAGTGCCGGCTAATTCTTCTCTTAAATCGTACACTGAACTACCATTGGTGTAGCGTTGAGCTATCTGAGGCGGACGTGGCTCTGGAAGGCTGTTTTAGCTTCAAGCTGTTGAAACCAAATTGTAGTGCATACAACATTGTTCTTTGGGTTGTGTCAGCATTGGTCCTTATAACGCACGTATTCTCCTTAACCCTGAGCACCGAGTTCCAAGCTTCCCTGGAACATTCTTCTCGCCGTATACAATACGCCAGCTTCCAATTTTCGGTCCATACCATTTAGACGTCCGTCACTATACCTTCGTCATCCCTTGCATTCTTCTCTTTCTTCCCTCCACCCGAATAAACTCGTCGAATTCACTCGTGTCCAGCACAAACAGCAGAATGTCGCCACAACAACAGCCAAAGGTCGCTGAGAACATGGTCGATATCAATTCCTTCGGACCTGCAGCGCGGATTCGTGAGGCCGCCCTCCACAACACGTTCGATGCCTCATCAGAGGAAGAACTGGGCAGGACCGTGCACACGAGCACGGGCAGGGAGTCTGAGCCTGGGGCGAAAGACCAGATGTCCTGGCTTACACTTTGCTTTATACTCGTTGCAGAGCTCCTGGGCATCGGTATTACTGCGATGCCTAACATCATTGCCACTTGGGGCATTGCCAGTGGGCTTGGGGTGCTCATTCTGACAGCCCTCTCGAGTCTGCTGACTTCGATCTGGGCGTGCAAGTATCTTTTGCAACATCCTGATATCCGCTCTATGGGAGATGTTGCTGTTTCTATGTGTCCGAGCTTGGCCCGAGTGGCACGAACGGCAGCTTCGATTATGATCGTATTGTTGTATCTGGTGAGTGTGCTTCCTTGGCTGTAGAGATGAATCGAGACTAAGTAAAGTCTTCTATCGCTAACAGTCTCACAGTCTACGCACTTGTGTGTCAATATCAGCATCGCAGAGACATAGTTTGCCGGCGTGGAGCTCCCCAGCAATGTCCGACCTGGTTTGATCATTCTGGCTCCATTTCTTGTCATTTGTTCTTCCCTGACAGCCCTGAGGAGTCCGCAACGTCTGGCTCAGCTTGGGATTTTCACGGGCGGATGCGTTGTGTTGTTTGCCATCACAATCACCGCTCTCCTGTCACAGGCTCAAGTACCGGACTATGGAAAACAGCAAGGTCCACACACCACAACGGCCGTCTACCCGTGGTATAACCAGGAAACGAGTCGGGATGCCAAGTTGGTTGCGGTTCTGAAGCTTGTCTTCATCTATCTCGTGCAGACAACGATCCCTTCCTTGATGCCACAGATGAGGAAGCCTGAGTACGACCTCTTTTCCACGGGCTGAATGACATAGCTGACCAAGGTTTTAGGCAATTTTGGAAGTCATTATACGTTACATTCGCTATTTTGACTTTCGTCCTCGGTGGATTCGGTGTGATTGTCTGCACGATCTTGATGCAGCGTGGAATGCGGCTCCCTTCGCCTGTCTGGGAAATCCTTCCTCGAAGCATGGCCAAGGTGCATCTGCAATTCTCCTCCTCCCTAGCACTGTGCAAGCAGTGATTTACTGCATGCTCATCGTGCATTTCATCCACCAGAATGGGATTGCCACGTCCTTGGCCCAGAGGTTTCACCTAGGACCGAGAGTATCCCATGGGATTGTATCCGGTATGAACCTTGTCTTGTTCTGAGCGCCGCTGATCTAGAAAAAAAGCTGACATCGTCCCAGGGATTTCTTTGGATATTGGCTGGAGCTGTTGCCATCCTAGTGCCGCAATTCAAATCACGTAAGTACCCCCAAGCCCACTGAGGGTCATGTTGAAATAACACGCTTAGTGCTCGCGATTAGTGGCGCAATCTTTGGCGGTATATTCGTGTATCTCATCTAGTCAGTTTGTCACGCACAAATGCACTTTGGCAATTTGGGTAATTGGCGCGAGGCAGGTACATTTCCGCTGTTGTCGAGGCTGCCGAGGCTCCTCTTGCTTTTGGTTGCGTTGGCTATGATGTGTGTTTGCTTCTGGGGTTGTGGTCCAACGGGCGCAGAGTTCGTGGTTTCGACAACAGCTTTAGCATGGAGTCCGATTAGATACACGTCAACCAAGGGAGAACATTCTGGGTAAGCAGTCAATTAGCGTGGGAGAGCTAACTACCCTCATCGGAACGCCTTTGATATCCGCAACGGGGTGACCTTACGCCGTCTATTTCGCTGTCGTATTGATGTTACCTTCCAAGCCAAACGACTCAAGCACGTCGTGGACTGGCGCTTGTGATTCGATCAAACCCACGCTAATCGCGCATGAGGCATAATCATGAAGCCGCGACGTCTGCAGTCGTTGGCGCTTCAGGGGTCGCAAAACAGAAATTTATTATGGGTATGAGGGGATGAATCGTGAAGTCGCCAAACGTCAGTCGTGGTTCGACGTTTCGGCCCCAATCTTTTGATCCTCTCGGATGACGTCGCGGTGGAGCTGAATGAGGCATATGCGTCTATCCCCTGTCAGAATTCTGCATTAGTACATAGATATACATCAAAACGTGCAACCTCTTATCGCGGTCTGCCCCTCGGTGCCCCTCCAAAAGTTTACTGGCGATCATCTTCAGGAACTGATGTTGCAACGTCAAACCCTCTGTTTTTGAACTTCATTTTGAATTTTGAGAGTCAATCGCTACCATGGATTACGATACCAAGACACGTACGTGCTGTGTCATCCTTTGGCAGAGCAGAATTTAACAAATCACAGCTCAGTCCATCACCTCGGACGTCAACTCGTTCGCGAACGACTCGGTTCGCAACCGCTGGCCTGTCATTCTCGTGAGTAGCTTGTCTCAAGACTCCAACACAAACTGACAGACGCAGACACAAGCCATCGATGATGTTCACCGCACCGTGAACACGCTCGAGAACCCTGAGGCTCAGGCCGAGGGCAAGAAGATCATCGAGGAGCTCGGCACCCTCAAGTACGAGGTGTTGCACGACCGCAAGCTCACGTAGGTCAACATCACTTCATTGGCAGCCGGGAAACTTTCTAACATGTTCCGCAGACCAATCGTCAACGACGAGTACCCCGAGGAGGTCGAGGCCTACAACAGGGAGATCGAGCAGCGTGGTAACCCATCATGGCTCGACGTGCCATGGCTGTTCTCCGAGTGCTACATGTACAGGTAGGTCCTCATTCGCATGTTTTCACATTATATCAAGTACTTACAGTCCAAAGACGCATTAGCACCTTCTTCAGTCTCTCGACCCACTGGAAGGATTACGATATCTTCGCCCGCCAGAAGATGGACACCTTCCGTACCTCGCGCAAGGCTGTCCTCGAGCTCGCCACCCGCTACAGGGAGCTCGTCAACCAGCTTGCCGCTGACAAGAACGCCACCCACGACATTGAGGCTGAGAAGCTCCTCTTTGCCGAGTTCTTCGAGATCTGTCTTTGGGGCAACGCCACTGACCTGTCCCTCCTGACCAACCTCACCTACGAGGATATCCAGAAGCTTCAGGGCTCCGAGGCGCGTAAGAACGCCGAGAAGAACATCCTGATCAACAACCTCCCCCAGGCCTACGAGCTCCTCAAGAAGGCCCAGCAGGACGGCCAGACTGAGCGACGCGTTGACATTGTCCTCGACAACGCGGGCTTTGAGCTGTACGTCGATCTGATTCTCGCTGGCTTCCTTCTCGCATCTGGCCTAGCTACCCAGATCGTCCTCCGTCCCAAGTCCATCCCTTGGTTCGTCTCGGATGTTCTGCCTAGCGACTTCAGCGCCCTGCTCAACGCCATCTCTGACCCCAAGACCTTCTTTGAGACCCCGTCCGACGAAGAGAAGTTGCAGGACAAGACTCCCGCGCCGCTGGCCGGTACCGAGGAGGATGACCTGAAATTTGTCTTCCAGCACTGGGCGCAGGCTCACGCCGATGGTCAGCTGATCATGCGCCCTCACCGCTACTGGACCCGTGGCGGCAGCTTCTGGCGTCTCCCCAAGGAGGCCCCTGAGTTGCATGAGGACCTCAAGCCCGCTCAGCTTGTCATCTTCAAGGGTGATCTGAACTACCGCAAGCTGACTGGCGATGTGAGTGCCACTGATATATCGTTATGACTACATTTGACTAACATTCTCAGGCTCACTGGGATACCACCACACCATTCACCGAGGCTATTGGTCCTCTCGGCCCCGGCTCTGGCGTCAACGTTCTGTCGCTACGCACATGCAAGGCCGACGTCGTCGTGGGCCTCAAGCCTGGCCAGGACGAGGAGCTCAAGGCCCTCAACGGCCAGGACCCCAACGACAAGGCCAGGAAGTGGGCGTGGTACGGAAAGTGGGCTGTTGTGTGCTTGTCGCAAGGAAACTAAGCAAGCATTGTGTGAAGATCTAAACCTGGGTATGATAGACTTATAGACTTTTGACGACATGAAATGAAGGATACGATACAATTCCCATATTTGTCTTGCCTAGCTGTGAAGGTATGCGACAATGACTCCAGGAGGACCAATCCGTGCAGTCTCTATCGCACCAAGACAGCAGGTGTACGAAGACGGCGCTGGAATGGGGACGAGTAAGGAAAGAAAATCAAGTTCTGCAATGAACGGGAGTTGCCGAGGTAGAGATCTTCAAGGGGAATGGGAATCGCCAAACCAGTGGTCTTGTATTCCCTGGAACTGAACCTTTGCCGCAACATCTACTTCACCTGAGCATACTTGATATGCATCGCATTTAGTACTACCTTAGCCAGCTCCGGGTGCTTCATAACACATTTTGAACCCTAGGAGGTTTCAATTCCCTCTTCAAAGAAGCGTAAGGTATTCTGCTCACTCTTGACTTTCATTTATTCTTGTTTTTTGTCCAGCCGGGGCCTTGGATGGGCGAGGATTGCCAAAGCTCAAACCCTGAAGTTCATCAACAAGATAGGATATTGCGATTAGCAACACGAAAGGTAACGGCGAATTCGGGTCTCCCAGCTATAAGCGACTTCCAGCGCGCTGCCGTATTCGAATTGCCAACATGCACGGGGCAAACGTCGTCAATCGCTTTCCACCACCACGTCTGATGTAATTGAACTACAACAGTCTCATGAATTTTGATCAATGCATGAGAAAGGAGTGGCTCACATATGCCCTCGAACTTTGACGATTGAAAGGTTTCTGAAAGCCCAAGCACAAAATATGCCGGAGCCTCTAGCTGATCTCGGCTCAATGTCGCCAATATGGGCAGGCCCCCGGGGTCGGACGAGGTCAACGTGATCAGATGATGATGACCCCGGGGACCCAGGAGATCAATTAAAGGCAATTTATCATGAGCATACGCGGTCTGGGAAAATAGTCTTGGGATGAAATCCGGTCACCTGCAGTATCACGTAGTCAGTGCTGCAGAATGTTTGGCCCCAGCTTGTTGGTTCCTCACTTTTCCTTCAACAGTGCGTAAACACCGCGAACCAATTAACCTGTCGCCACCTCCCTAGGTTCAGAATTGAGCCATTTCAGGGTGGCTGATGCAGACCTTCCAAGAAGAAACGCTTGGGCTTTGCTGACCGTTTCTGGGCATCATGTTCCGTCTAATGAGCGCACATTATTTGCCAAGGGCAACAGGTCCCAGAATACAATCTGCCACAAGGCTTCCAGCTTGTCTGCTTCGACTCAAGTACGCAACTGGTTTCCCAAGGTACATTTCAAGCGACGCTCAGAGCCAAAGAAATGGCCACTTTGGACAAACAAGAATGGAGAGGAGTCATGCCTTGCGCTTTGACAGGTTCTATGCTTTCAGTGTCCAGCTTGCTCACTGACTTCAGGTTGCTCAGATCATGTTTGACCGCTGCTATCCGCCATGTTGATGCGATTTCGTGCCTTCTGGCAACTTCTCCATAACTCGAATGTGTCGCAGCCTGGCTAAGGAGAGAAACAAGAAGGTTTATGCGCGTGTGAGTTTTTGAATCAGACGCCAACACGTCTCGCTATCCTCGCTAAACCAATGCGACAGTATCGCTCACAGAGCAAAAGGAAGCCAGGAAGATATCTTGGCCTGTACATGTCCGAAGACATTGCTGATAAAGCGGAAGAGGATTTTGAAGCCAAGAAAGACAAATCGAATGAAGAGTGGTCACGAAAGATGGACAAGGCATACCCCAAAATTCCACCGAAGGTTAGAAACGAGATCCGCCGGCTTCGCTCCATGGATAGTCTGAGCTCCAAGGTTGACCGCAATCGCATACGATTATACATTCGAGATCGGCATACAGCGTGTCGGTCTCTTATTTCCTCGGAGCCAGACATGTAAAAGGCCACTAGAGAGCATGAAAAGATCAAAAAGATACTCTCAAAGTGGCGTGGCAAGGAATCAGGGACCTAGACCTACCTGGCTCACGTGGCGGTTGTCAATTTACTAGTCGGCATTGAGACAAGCCCCAACAACAGGCCGTAGGTTATGAAGTTATCAAGTTGTGCGAGGGCTCCCCTTGCCTAGTAAAGAAGAGGACGAAGGAAGAGGAAGCTACTTGTCCGAGGGGAAAGAAGACCCCCGAGGATTGCATGATTCAACCATTGTGGAGAAATGAAGATTCTTCTATACTATCGGGCATCGGAATGCGGACCACACTTTGGTACAGTGTTACGGCACGCTGCCGTCCCTAGCCAACGAAGTACGACTAGTCACTAATTAGCACATTTCGTTCTTGTACACTAGAACACTCGCGAGGTCTTACTTTTTCATTCAGTGTATCTTGTCCCACACACCAACCTATGCCTTTGCGTCGGGCGCTGACTCGATAATATCAATCGTGTTATGGTCGACCATCGCAGCCACGTACCGCTCGCACATGGCGCGGACCTTGTACTCACGCTGCATTTCATAAGGTGTCAGGCACCAGCTGTCAAGAGAATTAGCATACGACAACGCAGGCTCTGCGGATAAGCGGGATCGACTCACCCGATGCCGCTGAGCATATTCTTCTTATACTCAAACTGAACCGACTCATCATCCTTCGAAAGCGCAGGGCCACCAAACCGGTGCAGCTTGCTGAGATAGTGCTCCAAAACCTCCATCTCGTGGGCCCGGCGATCCTCGACCGTCAGCGCACCAATGAGGAAGTAGGTCAGATCGTGAAAGATGCTGCTGATGTGTGCCGTCTGGAAATCTAGGAAAGAAGGGTTGCCACTCTTGTCGAGGAATGTGTTGCCCGCGTGGGGATCACCGTGGACGAGGCCAAGGTAGCGAGGGTCGCGTGTCGCAAAGTGCTTCTTGATCACGGCCTGCATCTTGACCTTGTCCTTCCACTGCTCAGGGAAGGGGGGCCTGTTGTCGGCGAGAATCACGACCTCCCACGGCTCCGTCATTTGCATGATGGCAAAGTCGTATACGTTTGTCATCCATGAGTACTCCTCACTGCCGGAAGAGATGTTGAATTTGGAGGAATGGAGACCAGCGAGCTGTGAGACGCCGACCTTGACCTGCTCGAGCGTCATGGTCTTGGAACAGTCGCCGAAAGTGTGCTCCTTGCTCAAGTCCTCGAGGATCACGATCGCCTGGAACTGGCCCGGGTCGACGCCCGCCCAGTAAGCCTTGGGGACGTTGACGTTGCGCAGCTCGGGAGCAATGTTCTGGAAGAACTTGATCTCTCGCGTGTAGAGAACCCTCAAGAGCTGGACGTAGTCGGGCATTGTCATGATCTGTGGGTTGAACCCGCCCTTGACACAGAGGTACAGCGTCTGCTCTGCGCCTGAATCGTCATCGTAGCTCGCCGTGATGTAGACCTTTCCGGCCGATGCATCCAGGATTATGTCCGTTTGCTCAACCTTGGTTATTGGAAGGTTCAACACCTTGGTGAGCCATGATGCTCCAACCTCTTCTGGCAGAGAGGGCAGGGTCTTTGATGTAGTAATCGCCATCTTGACTATCGTACAAATTTGGAACGTCGGTAGAGTGTATCAACCTCCGTGTGATTTACGAAATAGTTATTAAAAGAGTCACGGTGTTGGAACGTTCAGTTAATTATCCAGCGCTTTGCTCGACTAATGTCGGACTGCATGGGGGCCCGGGGGGTCTTATAGCAGTTAACTTCCTCCTCTGACAGGGTCCTAAAACACGAACCGCAATATTCGTCCTCCCTGATACCAGCTGTAAACCCCAGGGGCACGTCACTGGTCAGGACCTCACAAGCGCAGCGCCTTGTAGAGTGCAGACTGTCAGACCGGCAACATGAATGTTGGCCCGCGACCAGACAGCTTCGCAATTGGCCCTGGTCTGGCGAGGCAGCGACGACCCTTGCAGTTCTTGACTTTGGTGGACAAGTTCCTGCATGGTACCATGGAGACATGCCGAGATCGACCGCTTGACATTCATATTGGAGAATTTGGGTTTGCTGACTTCATGTTGCTGTCGCTGAGGCAAACCTGTGGACGAAGATACAAACTTACGCCAAGTCGCGCATAGGACCGTTGTTGATATTCATAAAAAGAACCGTCAGAAGGATTGGTGCCATCACCAGGACATGTCGCGTGTGGCTGCATGTCAAGGCAGATCCTGGTCCGTTCCGAAGGGACTGGTAGGCTGGCATGTTGATTGTGACTTGTTGGCTGCTGGCATCCCTTCGCTTGGGAAGAATAGAAGAAAGAAACCGAAACTGACAAGCCGAGAAGTACTGAGTACCTGCCTAATTGATCAGTATGTTAACTTACATGTACTGTGCTTGTAGTTTGCAGACTTTGCGTACATCCATATGCAGGATCATCACATGTAGTAATCAATACATGTGATCATCCAACCCTGTTCACATTGCTTCCCAGGTTTCGGCCAGAGACAACGGGGCGGCTGGGTCTCTTGAGTCTACCTAGTACCGGCATCTTCATTTTCAAAGAGGTTGCTCCATGCTTTATACCGCCCGTCTCTTGCCCGTCTCGCTCGTCACCTCGTAATCCGTCGCGCTGGTCTTTTTCTTGCAGTGCCGCCGACTGTCTGCTGCTTGGGGCGTAGGCGTTGGCGAGTGCATGTCTGCAAACGTCATTGGCATCGTAGCAACGAGCTTGTTAGCTGTCGATGTCGCTGTGAGCTGGAAATTCGCTGTAAGTGTTTTCTCAGACCTCAGTACACGGGATACTGACACACTCTTCAGCTATTGCCAATCTACATGCTTTGGAAGACGCAATTGCGATGACGAGTGAAGATTGGCGTCATGGCTCTTATGGCCATGGGAGGCGTGGAAGTGCCTGCGCAGCTCCGGTGGCCCATCCATACTGACATTCATGTACAGGAGCTCAGTTGCCACAATTGTCCGACTGAAGTATGTCATCGAGGTGCTGCACTTCACGGAGTCCCAGGGCATTGCGAGACCCTCGATTCTGCCCAAGACCCTCGCGGCTACTACATAGTAGGTTCCCTCGAACCTGGATGACAAGACATGTGGTGACGAACTACAGCTCCATTGTCGAGATTGGACGCAGCATCTTCGCGGCTTCCTTGACGACACTCGACCCCTGATCAAGAAAATCAACTGCTTGTCTGGCTTTAGCTCCAGCGGCCCGACTCGAGAGACAGGACCGAAAGGCTTGTCAGCCCCTCGAGTAGCAACCGACCCCAACAGTACAAGGGGCCCGAGCTATCGGCTCGACGACATGCACACATCACACGCCGACAGTGAGGAGGCCATCATCGTGCCCCGAGCACTCAAGGACCAGAAACAGTCCGTCGTCAAGGTGATGGACAAGAACGACAGCTCGCAAGGGCGCCTGAAAGTGCCGTGGAACCAGCAGCAGCCGCATAATGGGTAGATGCCCTGTTTCACTGGATAAAGAGGGCAAGATAGTCGTGCGGTAGCTGCGTGTCCTGTCAAATCTTGCAACCCGTTGCTAGCCTAACCTTACTGAAGTTCGACGTGGTGTGTGATTTTATCCGCTGGCGTCTGATATCAGCCCCAACATCGACTTTCGAAATCTAAGGAATTCAGTGATGGACAATCTCTTTCGAAATCTCCTGCCCCCACATTAGCCGAAAAGAAGCGAGCATGGCTACCGCACACCGCTGCGAGATGATGAAGTGAGGCTCTCTGTCGAACCGGCTGAAGCCTGTAGGTGTGTGCCATGAAGGGCAATTAGCCCGACGCCGCCTGCGTCCGGACCGTCTAGGATGCGGGGGAGAAGAAGTAGTATCTCGTTTAGTTGCACGGACAAACTAAGCTTGACGAGGCCTGCCGTGTGAGAGAGAATTTGAAAATAGCCTGATTGATCGGCAAACCGCCTCCCCTCATTCTGCGAGACCGGCGATGGTAGACGTGATCCAGCCCCCAAGACGAAGTCGGCGGTTGCGCTGAGAGGGGACCGAAGGATAGTGAATAATAAGACATATTATCCCGCGAATCCTGCAGCGTTTCTGGAGCAGGGGCGAAATGATATGCACACCTCATCCACCGCCGTGAAAATACTGGCCAAGGAAAGTGCGCCGCAACGTTTGCCCGCTCCTCTGCATTGATCCTTATTCTCGCAGTCCTCCTGACGAAGACGATAGTCTGAGGAGACGGACAATTGCGACTCGCGCGCCGGACGACCAAAGGCGCAGGTGACGGGGACCGATAACAGCACGTCGCATCGAGAGGAGAGCGTTGCTTCTCCAAACCGAATCCTGCTGGATCGTGTGCTGCGCACTTGAGTGGCCGATAATAAGCCTGCTTGGCCTCGTTGCTGAAATTGCGCGGATGCGTGACTCGTGTCGAAGAGGAGAGAGAGGAGAAGGAGAGAGGTCAAATCTCAACTTGTTGATCTATCTCTTCGTCTGGCCGAGGGGGCATCGCCCAGCGATACATGCCCGGGACCTGCCAGTCTGTGCCAGATGCATTGACTGATTATTGCCTGGTAGCCGGGTAGTTTTGACGATCAACGAGTCACGACAGAGGTATGTAGCAGCAGCAGCAGCAGCAGTTCGACGCCAAGCCAGCGTGGACCAGGGATCTGCGCTGTGCTGCGTTGCACTCGGCAGCGTCAGGTTCACCATTGGCAGCACGGACGGGTGCGGTGCGACGGACACACTTTCGTCATTCGACTCTGTCACAATACACCCAGGTCGCACAATTCGACGCCACCTTGCGAGCTCTGCCAAAGCCAGCAGCAAAAACGGCTCTACGTACCCTGTGAGGTAATTCTCAAAGAGTGCAGCTGCATGCCACGAAACGAGTCTGGCGAGTCAGTGCCGCAGAATCATCGACAATTCAGCAGCGTCGACTGGCCGAGCCTGGCTGCAGCGAGCGGAGACTGACGACTGTCACTGGACCAGTGCACTGAGTGGAGTGAGTCAAGTCGTAAAGCATCCGGATCCGCGGTATTCAGGGGTATTTTTCCTGCGGTGTCAGATCTGCTGTTCTAGAAGGTGGCCCGTCCTGAGACTGCAGGGTTCCTCGCGAGGGTGCAGACTCAATTGCAGAGGACGAAAGGGAGAGCCAAGAGACAACTGGACGAGGAGCTGCAGGCCAAGGAGCGTGAGCAGGCCAGTCGTCATAATACTCGACAGCAGCGACAAGAAAAGCGACTACGGTGGCTAGCCGCATAAGAAGGACATGGAGCTTGTTTTCGGTCCCTTAAAAAATAAAAGGGACTGGAGACGCGTAAATCACCGAGTATTACTATTCAAGCGCCGCGTCCGGGGAGCCCGTGTGTCACCAGGAGCCAAACCCCGAAACGGGAGAACGTCCCGGGCAGCCAGCACAGGACAGCAAGCAAAGAACCAGCAACAGCAAACCCCGGGAGCGACTATTAGAACAGGAAAAAGAAACGGAAGAGGAAAAGCGCGTCGGGTTATCATTGCATACTTATTGGCGCCAGGAGATTAGCATCGAGTTATCGACGGAAGAAGTGCAGGGCCATTCGTCGGGTGCCAGACCGACAGGCGCAGACTACAGTACTACAGTACCTGACAGGCTGACTCCGGGACAATTACAGGCCAGCGGCCCCAAGATTACAGGGGGCGGGGCATTTCGCGGCGGCATTATTGGGATCCTCCACCCCCACCACAAGGGCCAAAGGTCGGGCCTCGCCGCCTGACTGGAGGCCGGAGCCCCTCGGAAGAAGCCCAGGCACGAACCGTCTCCACTCAGGACCGCGGGACCGCGGAACTTGGAAGGCAAGGCCTGGCAGCAGCAGCAGCAGCAGCAGCAGCAAACTCAGGAGACTGACTGAACTGAAAACCCAGTGGTGGACCGTGGAATTGAATCACCGCCCACACCAAGCAAGCAAGCCCAGACCACCAGCCCGGCCAGTCGCCTGGTGGCTCCAGGTTCCAGGTTCCCACCAGCAAAACGGACTCGACTGGATGGAGTGGCCCTTCATGTCCGAATTCTTGTACTCGGTTGTCCCCTCCCTGCCGACCTGGAAGCCTAACACGTCCAGCAGCAGCAACAACAACAGCAACAACAACAACAGCAACAGCAACAGCAACAGCAACAGCAACAAATCTCGTCGCCCGTCGCAGCGGACAGACTCCAACGGGGGCAGCACCACGACTGGCAGCGGCTTGACACCCACCGCCCCAGCATCACCATTACCGTCACCATCAGCAACCGACCATCAGCAGCGGCTCGACCGCAATCGAGGCGCCGACGCAGCGACTGCCACCACTGCCACCACAACCGACAATAATGCCCGCGCTCGCTCTCGCCGCTCCCTGATCCGTTCCGCCTCGCGATCGTCCTCCAGCAACCGAGGTCACCACTACTGGTTGACAAAGACCAACAGCACCAGCTCTGCCAGTGACAGCGCCACCGCGGCAAACCCATCAGCACTGACTACCAATAACTCCAGACTCTTGGACAGCCGGCAGCACTCCAGCAGCCCTCTCTCGCGCGCGCGCTCCAACAGCGCAGCCGCAGCCGCAACCAACAGAAGCAACAAGGACACCACCAGCCCCTCGGTCGACGCGGCCCGCAACTCGTCCTCCTCCTCGACCGTAAGCGCACGTACCCGCCTCACAGCCGCCAGCCTCAGCGCCGTCACATCGGGCACGAGCTCGACAAGTTTCACCCCGCGCAAGCAGAAGCACAGGAACAAGGCGAGCAGCATCAGCAGCAATAGCGGTCCTGGAGGTGTCAGCGGGGCACCTCCTCTTCCATCCACAGCAGTACCGTCTCTACCGTCGAAACTACACGCGTCAACAGCCGCGCAACAGCACGGCGGCATCACCGCCACCACCGCCAACAGCAGGCCGCTCTTCCACGTGGACAGCATCGCGGCGGGCGATCTGAAGCATGTGGCCATGTACCCCGATGTAACAATGGATGCATACCGGCCACCAGCCGGTCCCAAGGTTTTCCACCCGCCTTCTGGGCGAGCCGAGTCGGTGAGCTCGACCAGCCTTGCCACCGCCCAGTCGAGCAAGACCGTCCTATCGAGTGACCCAAGCGCACCAGACTCGACGCCAGCGCAGAGACCATTTGTCCAGCGGAATGGGCGCTCGTACCTGCGCGACCAGACAAACCCATACCCTCTGCCTGTGGACTTGACAGAGCTGCATCGCCAGTCTCTACGGACCTTGCTGCTTATCCAAGTCCACGGTGCGCCCGTCGCAAGTCCGGCCCTGACGGCCAAGCCGCCCTTGAAGGTGTTGGATCTCGGCTGCGGATCGGGCTTCTGGAGCATGATGTGCCACCGCTACTTTAAGAGCCGGGGACACGGGGGCATACACTTCACAGGCATGGACGTGGCTTCCGTGGCCCCGAGCAACGGGCCCGAGGGCGGCAAGCCGGACCGAGAGATGAAGTGGACGTTTGTCCAGCACGACCTCCGCGTCAAGCCGTGGCCCTTTGCCGACGGCGAGTTCGACATGGTCTTCAACAAGGACATGGCGCTCGCGTGCACCACGTCCCAGCAGGCGACCCTGATGGACGAGAGCATCCGCGTGCTCAAGTCGGGCGGCACCCTCGAGATCTGGGAAACGGACCACTCCATCCGCATGCTGCGCAAACACGTCCCCAGCGCCTCGGCCGCCAATACCCAGGTCGAGGAGCAGGAGGCCGCCTCGACGCTCGGCGCCTACGTCATCAACACCAACACACCCCTCTCGCCCCCCCAGTCCGCCTACCTGCAGGAGTACAACGGCTGGCTCAAGCGCGCCATGGACGCGCGCGAGCTCATGGTTGAGCCCTGCACCGTCGTCAACCACAGCCTCCTCTCCGAGGCCGAGTCCCTCAAGAACATTGGATCTCACCGCGTCGCCATCCCCTTTAGCGAAGTCCGTTGGGAGCGCGAGGGCGTCGGCGGCATCGTCACCAAGGACGGCAAGTCGTATCCCACAAAGTCCAACCGCGAGCAGCCGCCGCAGATTATTGAGAAAAAGTCCCTCACCGCGGGCCAAGCCGCACTGCGACGCACCGCGCTTCTCACCCTCATTGAGGAGATACAGGCGCTGGAGCCCCTGCTGCGCGAGCAGAGCGGCAAGAGCCAGGACGAGTGGGACGTGTGGATGAGCAAGATGACAACAACACTCCTCAACGGGGGCGACTACGACACCCGCTGGGGCGAGTGTCTCGAGTCGGGCGCCTGGTGGGCTACGAAGCGATAATAGCGAAACTGTGTGCTATTATGCAATGAAGAGATGATACAGCGAAAGGGAAAACGAACGAAAAGGGGGAACTAACTATACTGCGTGGGTTGCATGCGATGACTTTTTTTCACTTTCGTGTCGGGATACCTGTTTGATATTTATATATATATGTAGGCTATATATTTGGTATATTGCTAGACTTTTTCTTCATCCTCCGCCCCCGTTCCCACACCGTGTATGTTGCCGCCCAACACGTCCGCCTCCAATGTCCACAACGGCTTCAACACCGTCTCCATGGCATCCTCATGTGTCTGCGTACCGGGACACCCCTTCACTTTCTTCCCGTCCGCTATGGCAGCCGGACCACCCAAGCGCACAACCTCCGCCAGTATGTCGCCCATCCGCTGGACTTGGCTCTGTTCGAGCCTCTTGAGAAAGACTAGAGCGCCCAGGTCGTGGTACACGTGCCGCGCGGACGTCCGCGCGTCGTCCTCGCTGCGCGGCGCCTTGACCTGCGGACCGTCGTGGATAGGAGACCGCGTTGTCAGGCCAATGATCTTGTAGAGCGATGGGTGGTCGCGGTAGATGGAGGACACGGCTCGACGTATGGCCGACATGTTGGAGACGTGACTGGTGATCCCTGCCCGACTGCCAATTGAAGTCCACCGGAACAGCACCAGGTAGGTAGGTAGTCGTGCCAGCGACCTCGAAATGGTACAGGTCAAAGGAAGTGGTCAGTCAGTGTGCGTGATTCTCCAACTGTGGCTGAATGACAAGGTCAAGCAGCCTCGTGTGGCTGTATTGTGGCGTCATGATCCCTGCATTGCTCTCGACATCACCATCATGATGCCCGCCCTCGTTCATCCTCTACAACCAAGAATGGACCTCGATCATGCCGCCTTCTACTCCATCGTTACGGCATCAGGTCATTGCCCTCTACAAGGGTCTGTGCTCCCCTACCTCCACATTCTGAACCAAAACTCACCGTAGGTGTAGAACTGCTCTACCTCGGTAGGGAGTATCCTCTCGGCTATGATTACTTCCGCCCAAGGTTGCACAAGGCGTTCATGAGCAAAGCCGGCGAAACAGACGAAGACAAGATTCGAAAAGGGATCAGTCAAGGGGAGTATGTGAAGAAAGGTATATTCTCCGTGACCACTTTCCTGTCATGACACACGGCAATAGGCTAATACTACGCAGAGATCGAGATGCTGTGAGCTCTCCCATGGCTGGAATAGGGCTGTTCATATTTCGCTGACTACGCAGGTACTACTTGAAGCGATACCGCACGCTGAGGAAGCGTTACGATGCGGATGCATGACTGGGCCTAGGCCGGGCGTATATACATCACTGAATGCGAAGAGCCTTACGTAAAGGAAAAACAAACACAGCCGGTTTTTGCCTACTATCTACTCGCTCACGAGACTGGACTGTTCGGGAAGCTATCGTTTTGCCCGCTGCCGCCACCACTACTGCCGCCCTGCGCCGGATAGGCAAACCCAGGAGGACGCTGTCCACCCCGCCATGTCGGCAGAGATCCCTCGTCGTCGTCGCTTGGCTGCGTGAAGCCGCTCACATCGCTCAACATGCTAGAGCTCCGTCCACGCGTCTTAGCGCGGGGCTCAAAGGGTGCCGCGGTGGCCATGGCTTGCCAGGCAGAAGGGCCAGCAAAGGAGGAAACGGTAGGAACGAGATCGCCAGAAGTGCCCCAGACGTTTGACGGGATGTGAGGCGGAGCCGCAGGATTCGGGTTCCACATGCCAGGGTGTTGTTGCTGTTGTTGCTGCTGCTGCTGCTGGTAATCCCCCAGTTGGGCCATCTGGTCAAGAGACATGTGGACCGCACTGGTGCTCATAATGGCATTCAGCTGCGCCTGCATGGCCTGAATCTGCTCAACCTTGCCGGCGTTCGTGGCTCTGATGTGTGCCAGACGCTCCCGATAGTTCACTTCCACGGCGGCACTGTGCTCCTGCCACGTCACGCGCTCCTGACGGCGACGCTCGGCCTCGTCAAGCCCCCGGGTGTTGGCGTCGGTGATGTTGGCCAGCTCCGTCTCGATCTTGTTGATGCGGGTCTTGATCTTGTTGACCTTGCTGATGAGATTCGAGTGTTCCAACTCCTTGGCCTTAACTTCCTTGTCCAGCTTCGACTTGAACTCCTCAAAATCCTTCTTCTCCCCGTCGTAGAGCTTCTTCTCGGCTCCGTAGAGCTTTTCGACCTTCTTCTTACGATCGGTGAGTTCCGGCGCCGCGTCGTAGTTCTTGAGCTGGTCCACAAGGGCTTGGGCTTCGCGTTCCGCCTGCGATTTCTGAGTCTCCTGCTGGCGAATCTTTTGCCTGTACTTCTCGTCGGAATTGCCTGCAGATGACAGTTGATTATCGGCCAGTTCAATGTCCTTCTTCAAGTTGTTGATGCGCGACTTCCACTCCTTGCGAACTGTCTTGAGGCGGTTCTTCTCCTCGGTCAGCCTAGCTTCGGCGGCAGCAATGGAAGTCTTGAGCGTCGTGGCGGGCGAGTCGGGCTGCAGAGAGTGCTGGCCATTAGGCGGCGCGGCAGTACCGGCTTCCGTCTCGCGCTGTGGCTCGCTGACAGTGCGGATGCTTGTTTTGAACAAGACAGTGTCGTTGCTGCGGTCAACAAACTCGACGACATACTTGGACGTGGGTCGGAGTCCGTAGATGGCGCCAGTCCATCGAGCGCCCTCCTCTTCCTCTTCTGTCTCGCCACCAGGCGCGTCCAGCGGGTACATGCGTGTTGGCTGCCAGAAGGCGTTGTTGATGCGGACGTAAAGAGGCTGCCCGGAGAGCTTCTGCGCCGTGGTTGGAATCGAATCGTCCTTGCTCCCCTGAACGCTGTCTTCTTCCAAGTGCTCGTGGGGAAACAGACTGGTGTTGAAATGAACCTCATCACTACCCACGTAAACAATCCATATTTGGCGCTCCTGCCGCTCAAACGGCGCGTTGCCCAGATTGTGGACATCGGTAGCGTTGGATCCAGCCTGCTCCCGTGACGTGTTGGACAGCTCCCACTCCTTCATAAATACAATCTTTGTGCTTGCAAGTGCAGCCCACAAGGGCTGCTGTAGGCGTATCTGTGCGCTTTGCTTCCTCCTCTTCTTGCTCACTAAAGGCGGGGCCGACGTCTGCTGGGCGTTGATTTCGATCTCTGGCGTAGCGAGAGTGGCGTCCGCTGCGTTGTCGGTGCTCCCATGTGGTTTTCCTACTTCAGGGTCGCCTCCGTCTTTCCCATCCTTGTTCTCGCGCTCCCGTCTCAGATACCACTTTTTGATCGCCCTTATAGTTCCTTGGGTCAAGATATGCACGGCCAACAGGCTCTTGGCCCAGCCAATCAAGCCCTTAGTCTCATAGTGCTCCTCGTGCAGCTTCCAAGGCTCATGAAAAGCCGCAGGTACGGGCCAGTTGTCGGGAATATGTCGAGCTATGCGCGCCCAGTGAGACTGGGTACCCCTCAAAATGTGATGCAGCATGACCCAGAAGAACGTTGTCGTGATCCCTCGCGACGCTCCATCGCGCGAACCTGTACCGCCGCCGAGCGTAATGGCAATCACAGGCTTCGCCAGATCCTGCATCAGCTCTTGCAGTGGGTGCCAGAGAAACAGCCAGAAGAAGAAGAACATGACGTCCATAGTGAACAGCGTCACAGGCGCGGGCGTCGTAGCGGTGCCATCGAGGATTTCGGCAAAGTTGATGCTCACGTACGAGTTGAGCGTGACGGGCGGGACAAACGTGAGGAGCGCAAAGACGGCATAGATGAAGAGGAGCGAGAGAGCCGGTAGGTGCATCAGAATAATCAGAATGGCCAGCGTATCCTGCATGGGAAGCGCCTTGAGCACGGTTGCGGCAAGCTCAAGGGGGCCCTGATCGCGGTGAACGTTGACATCCTTCAAGGCATTGACGTCGATCTGGCGGTGTCCGGCGTCGACGCCGCCAGCGCCCGAGGTCTGATGAGGCGCCATGAGCGATGAACCGGATTCGGACGATGTATCGTCTAAACCTAATGCATCCAAAACTTTGCGCGCGCCGTTGATATCGACAGAGTTGCCCGGGTCGTTGCCTGCATGGCTCTCCTTACAGACGCCGTCGATGCTGGGCTGCTGCTCGGCGCCGCGGTTTCGGGGCGGCGACGTAGGCAGAGATTGGCGGGGCAGGCCAGAGGCAGCATGTTCAGCAGCCGTCCTAGGCTGCGAGCCCTGGGCGGATGCGTCGAGCTGTGCGTGGCTTCGTTTGCCTACGACTCGCTTGGCAGTAGCAGGGCCAACGAGCCCATTCTCGTGCCGAGTGTCGCGCTGACCGGCGGCGCCTGAGTGTCGCTTGCCCGACCCTGAGGCACGAGGCATGCGCAAAGGCCGAGGGAGTGTCTGAGGCCGTCGCAGGTGGTCGTGCGTGACCGACAGGACGGTGATTGTCGGGGACCCGGAACTTGGGTCACGAGTAGGGCGAGGGGCAGGGAAGCGTCGTCATGCGTGCAATCTGGACGCGGCGTGGAAATGAAGCTAATTATCGATTGAACAATTCGGTAGTGCAAAGGCCGCTGTCTCGAGACGAAACGATGATGGTTCGTCGTCGTCGCCGTCGTCGGACAGGCAGCAGCGTCGGACTATGAAAAAGTAACAATACTCCCGTGGCCTGCTGGGTAATACGAATGGTGGGTGCCGGTGGTGTGGTGAAGGGGTGAGATTTTCAGAAGCGGGAAGAAGTGCAGGAAAGCGTTGAGTGGGTGGACATTTGGAGGCAGGAACGGCCGGAACAGGAACAGAGGCGCCGTCGTATCGAGCCATGATTGGTCAGAGTCTGTCATGGACATGCTAAGTCCCAGCCGCTTCCCAGGGCTGCTCAGGGCCTGCAGCACCTGTACTCCACTGGCAGAGCCGCTATTAGACTCCAGCTTTAACATTTGCACGCTTGGCCCTGGAACTAAAAGAAGCACTGGGCTGGTTGAGTTGACATGGGCTGGAGACTGGACTCACTGGAGTTGCTCAAGGGTCCATGCAACCGTAATGAGTCTATATGTACTGACCAGTGACAGTGACCACGCATGCGCCTCACCCAAGTCCAGTCATCTTGCAAAATAAGCTACGGCCCTGCGTTATACTTTGTCGGTGCTAGCAATGGCGGCTCGGCATTTGACATGGCCTGGAAGGGTGTGCAGACGGGACATGGAGCGCTCAGCACGCCAGGCCTTGCACAAACCAGCCAACCATGGCAGAGTGCCGAATTCCGCGAGTGCAACCCAGCCTCGAGGATCACTGTCCGCCAATCGCTGCCTTGATGATGTGCTGCCCATTCGTCGAATTCAGCATGGCGCGATGCCCTGGGGTCGGATGGGGCTCAACAGCCCTTAACTGCGACTGCCGTGGTAACAGTCCCGCCTCTGATGAGCTGCGTTGCTTGCGCATGACGGGGAAAACGTCCGCAGACAAGGTTTTTCTTCTGGACGTGGTGTCTGCGCACTGCTTGACGTCGCTGCCTCGCGATGGCTTCTTGTAGCTGGCAGCTGCCATTTAATTTTAGTTGGGGTACTATATGTGATGTATCCGTGTAAAACAAGAGAAGCTTATCGGGTCATCGGGTCATTCTGGGTAAATCGCCCGATAGTGTGGCTCGCAATGCTGCCCTCCAGTCTGCAGATGCGACGCAAGCTTGTCACATTAAGTACGCGCTGTCGAGTTGTCTCATCACTTGTTGCTTCTTTCTGGTCGAATGCAAGCAGCCTTCCTAATTCAATTTCACGCGTCAATGCTTGTCCAGGAGACAATGGAATTCTTGCCCACGCCGACCCATGCCATGCGCCATGCGGCGGGGCTGCCGCTCCATCAGTCACGTTTGACTGCAAACTTTGGCAAACGCAGCCTATCGTCCAGTCGTTGTCGTAGCCCCGCCGTCGATCACCACACTGTTGCAACTGGCGATGGCATCCTTTATTATCCGGCTCGTGATGGTGTCTGCAGTTAGGGCAAGCTGACTTGCTACGGCGGGGTAATTACGACAGAGAAATATCGGTGCAGCCAAAAGCCCCATCTCACTCGCATTTTGACGCTCTCCGCGACCAGTTTCAAGCTGACGTTAGTCATTCACCTCAACCACACTCTCCCAATAGCGACCACCATTCGCAGCCTACTTCCCCGTGTTCGAATAAGTATTCCGTGGTGTCGTGTCGAATTTTGCGCGACTCGCACTGGGAGGATGATCATGGCTCCGAAAAGGTGTAGGTTAGTTAGCTGAGCTTGGCGTCTTATCCTACAGGCTT
This sequence comes from Emericellopsis cladophorae, assembly GCF_022114955.1. Taxonomy (NCBI): domain Eukaryota; kingdom Fungi; phylum Ascomycota; class Sordariomycetes; order Hypocreales; family Bionectriaceae; genus Emericellopsis; species Emericellopsis cladophorae. Next base: position 288,045 of record NW_026250949.1, read on the forward strand.
GTACGTAAGAATTCTTTCGGCGTTGAAGGGCATATAATTATGCCCGGCTCTGAGGCTCATCAGGCTGCGTCCGAAAAGAAGGCCACAAATTCGAATTTTTTATTTGTTTTTAATTTTAATTTTAATTTTAAAATATTTGTTTTTACTCCTTCACAATTGAGCAACTAGTGAGTGGTTTTTCGCAGTGGAAAGTCTGTTGAGGTCGCTCCAGATCGTACCCTGCCTTGTACAAATATGAACTTTGCTTACTAACTGAAGACAAAGGCAAGTACGTATAGGCCCTGGTTTAAGTAACCCAGTATGTACTGATTTTGCAATGTAACTACTATAGTAGTATTACTAGTACCTGCTATATGCTAGTGACTAGAAAGCAGACCTGGCTTTGCCTCTATCTTCCTGCGAAGCTCGACCGCGCAGGCTATGGCCTCTGCATGAGCAGATATGAGCATTGTGCCTCCTGGCTGCTTGAAGCTTTGATGAAAGTCTTGGCTACGTTCGAATTGAGCTAGCTGTTCAGTTGAGCGAAAGGCATGAGAAGGACCATTCATGAAGTACGTAGTACGTATAGTGAGCCCTCGAGATACCAGGCATCCGTGAGATATGGAACCCCAGCTAATTATGCATCTATCCGGAACGCATCACGCTAGGGTAGCGGGTGGAACAAGCCGCGATACTCGACCATCACCAACGCGACAGTTGCCGAACATACCAGGCCCAGGCTGCTCCCCTATGCCCGGAATTCGGGATGACGTGACTCCAAAAGCACAATGGACTTTGTGAGTATCAACACGTCACTGCAGCTGAGCGTTGCTGACCGAGAAGTGGTCACGTCTCATGAGCCCCCTCTCGTCGGGGAGCTCGCGCCAGGACCAAGCCAAGGACCCCGCGAAACGCCTTCATAGGTTTGAGAAGGAATATGGGAATCTCCTGGTAGGCCTTCGCCGTGCACTGCGGTGGCAGCACGTTTGCTCACTGACAGACAACATGGCGTACCTCGTCGAACCTCTCCCGCGATAGCGATGCTGCCGAAACGCTCGAGATCCGCCTGCAGGAGCTCACCAACATCCTCAGCGACGAGTCCAGACGACCCCTTCCGCATCCGTGCATTCAGTTTGCTTCCTCCCGCCATATCTACGTGCCTATCGGGAAAATCGCGACGACGTCGTACAACGAGTGGATCATCAAGGAAGCAGTTTTGTTCTTCGCGACGCTCATCGAGAGTGAGGAGGAAGCTTTCGTCGAGAACACAACCTTCTCGGCAAGCTTGACCAATCTTCTCGTGAGAATCACCGGGCCCAACAGTGTGCGGTTGGGGCTGGACACCGAATCGAGAGTGGTGGAGCTGGCGTTCAACATCACGACCAAGATTCGCCTCGCCCCTGATATTCTACCCGCCTGGTTCAAGGCCCAGGGCAGCCAAGATGAGGGTAAACGGGACTCGCGAGAGAAATTTGCGGGAAGGACGCAGAGGGCTGACTTTCCGCTCTTCTACATCCTGATGGATTACATCCATCACGAGGGAAAGGTGGGCGACTTTGCGAGGACGGGTCTGCTGTACATCATCGAGGCCGCGTCGAGTTCGACACTCCTGGAGCAGTGGATCGTGGAGAGCGACCTGTCTACACTCATGGCGACTGGACTGGGGGCTCTATATAGTCAGCTGAGTCGGAAACTGGTGATCGATCACCTCCCTCATCAACTGCCACCGATCCTGGCCTTCTCCGACTACCAACATCCAACATCGAACTTCGAAGTCATCAGCTCCTGCTCGTCCGAGTTTCAATCGCACATTGAGACTTTCCTGTCGCACCTCCTCTTCTGGCAGGACGTGCTGAACCACTGCAAGTCAGTGGATGTCAAGTCGACGCTGCTGGAGCATTTCCAGGTCATTTTCCTGCAGCAGCTCCTGTGAGTCTCGTGTGTCCGGGCACTCACGGCTTAGCTGACATTCCAGGTACCCGTCGCTTCTCGAGTCTTCCGATATCGACGGAGGTTCGTCAGTGGCGGTCTTGACGTACCTACGTCGCATCCTCGAGTCCCTCGATCATCCTGACATGATCAACCTCATTCTGCATTATCTGCTGGCGCTACCGGAAGCGCCAGATGCACAGAGCGACGAGCCTAGTTCCTTGATCAGCAGTGCCAGGAAGCGCAAATCGATGGACCTGGCCACGATGATGGCGTCCAAATCCGACACTGCCGTTACGCCTCTCCTGTTCAACCTGGTTGACCTCATTCTGGCCTGCCTGCGATCCAAGAATCAGCAGACAATTTACGTGACGCTTCAACTCGTGTCAGCCATTCTCAAGAGGCACCATCGATATGCAGTCATGACATTGCTCAAGACCGAGGTGCTACCTAGCCACGTGGTGCATCGCACCATTGGCGCGCATGAGCAGGAGGTTGAGTACCTTTTGAGCTTGGCTGGGGCCGTAGGCGGCCAGGACAATTTCGACGACGTCTACGACTCCCTCTTGAAGGATACTATGGCACGGCTCGAGAGCCATCCATGTTCGCTGAAGTTGGTGGCACCACACGTGGGAAAGAACCACAACCACAAGCCGGCTGCGCTATCTGATTCTCTACCAGGTGCACCGCGAGAAGTGCGTGAACATACACTACGGCCAGATGACCCTTTACTCAACGCCATGCTTGACTTGCTCGAAACGTTCTTCTTGAACCCCGTGGAGACGAATTTGTCAGTCACAGATAGCCTGGTGGATCTTGCAACATGCGGCTACATGAGTATCGAAGGATGGCTAGCTCGAAGCCCGCATTCGTATCAGTACGATGAGGATGAGGACGTTTCAGAAGAGGAAGCCTCGGGAGATGAGGATGCCAAACAATCTCCATCAGCAGATGCTGCGAAGCTGACCACCGAGCCACAGGACGAGCAAGCAAAGTCGCAGAAGGATTGCCGATGCAGGCCACAATGGAATCAGCAGTCGCTGCCACGCTTGCTCCATATTGTCAAGCGACTCTGTGATCAGGTCATCACATACAAAGAGACGGTCCCCAGGTTCGAAGAGCTCCTTCAGCAAAGACGTGAAGCTTTCCATACCGCAGACATGATCCTGCACAGCCCCAAACCTCAACCTAGGGATATCCCAATGACCCTCGGAACACCAGACCGTCCTAGTGACGAGTTCTCACGGAGCGGTTCCCCATCAAGGCCGTCGGCGTTCGAGGGCCTCGCGCAACGTCTGCTGTCGGAACTTAGTACACCTAGTCGCTCAGGTAGCCCTCGAGGCCGCAGAGAGCAGAACCGTGGCAGCGGCAGCGGCAGCGGCTTAGCGACACCGTCACAGAGGGTGGACAACTACGGCACGGCGAGCCCACGCACGCTGCCCATACCACCGCCGAAAGAGTTCCCCTTTCCCACACACAACGGCTACCGCACAGCGTCGCCGAGTCGGATTGGAGACGACATTGGGGTAGATCTCGACAACCGGGGAGACATGCATCCGAGTCGCATAGCGGACTTTGCTGCCGCCGATCAGACCATCCTGTCACAACGGATAGGTCTCCCGGACAGGACAATAGATCCCATTCCACTCAAGTTCAACAAAGCGCCCATCAGGGAACCTGTCAGCGCGTCCAGGGAGGATGAGGAGGACGAAGATGAGTTCAGCAAGGCGGCTATTGGCCCCGACGCGGACGAGATGGATGACGAGGACGGAGATGAAGACAAGGGCGAGGAAAGCGAGAATGGCGAGCCGCAGTCACCACAGGACCCGGAGACGGTGTCGGTCTCGCACGTTGTCACCAACGTCATGATCTTCCAGTCGTTTGTGTTCGAGCTGGCGAGTCTGGTGCAGGTGCGAGCGGGTCTCTTCAACGAGGTGCGGTTCGTGTGAGTATGGGAAAGGGTACACATATGGCATTGCATGGCGTCGGTAAGTAGATAGTGCATGGAGCATTCACGTTGGCTTAGGGAAGGCATGCTCGATATCTCTGCTTCTGACGTTGAGGTCTCGCGCAAGGTGTGATCAGTGAACATGGGCCCAACACGCCCATCTCGTGTGATTTCCCAAAGTCACAAATCACCACTTGTTATTCAGAAGGTTCGGGATGCACACCACTTCCACGTTCCCAGCAGTTGGCGGCCGCTCTGCCTTCATGTCGGCGTAGACCGGCTCACTTTGGATCATCCCACCACGCAACGTGGATGATGGGGGAGGGCGATGCCATCCATGTAGAAGAAAAGATCCATCCATGTAGAAGAAAAGACCGAAAGACACCAGTCTGCGCCAGAAGGATTCCATCTCAAGCAGAATCACGGGCCTGTCTTGTCTTGGCTGCTGTCATAGCTTGATCCGCCTCCTCAGGCGGCTGCTGTTGCTCGGAGGCGACTGCCGGACCGCGTTCCGTCTCGCCAACCAAGAATCTCTCTGCCTCCGCAGTCACGTTACATGGGCCTCCTGGGGTTCGAATTCACAGGAGCTGCTGTACGGAGTACTGTGCTCTCAAATTCCAAGAAAAAAGAGTACATGTAGTTGAGGCGTGCTGACGTCTCCTCGACCGTATCAAGGAGCGTCAAGGCTTGGACGCCGCGTTCACGCCGCACACATTTATTCGTCAATAGGATGTCTGCTTTCTACTGCAAAATCCGCTTGGTGGAAGTTTCGATTGCTTGTCATTCGGTCACAGAACCACTGTTGGAGACATTCGGGCTAGAATAGAGCGAGGCGTCGACCTGAGATCTCGATGGTCGTCATGCGCACATACAAATACCCGAGAATCCCTGTTGGCTGCATGGACACCATCCCCACGGGCTTCCAGATACGTTATGGGGTTAATTAAGCTCAAGTCAAGCGGCCCACCACTGCAATTTCCACGTTCCTGGCTCTGTGGCGCTGAGCTTCGACGCAGCAATATCTCGAAGCCGTTCAGTGACGGCGCAAGCAGCACGTACAATCCGGAAGACGGGCAGGGTGATATGAGTGGCGTTCAAAAGTTGAAAGCTCCGTACTGGGGCCGTCCCGGGGACTGGAGTCGACACTGGGGATTTCGGACCTTCTGTGGGGAAAATGTCCGGGTTGCCCACCTTCGCTCCAGCAATGTCCATCTTCGTCTCACAACTTCCCTTTCTTTGCAACTTGAATTTATTGCAATGATTAGGAGAGGGGCTCAGCCTTCCCTTTGATTATTGCCTGCACTGATGCCTGGGTGAGCTATGCGGACTCATTCATCGACGTATTGGCAGGTCTCCTATCATGATCATGGTACACTGCCACATCTTGAACCGCACCGGCAAACAGGCGTCCAAGTGCCAGACAATTATGCCTTTGCCGGAGCGGGCAGTCAGCCACCCGCGACTGGGGTTTTCCCGTCTAGCTCCCATTCGCCGCGATCTCGCAACCCTACAAGGAGGCCTGCTTGACCAAACCATACGGAGCCGTCTGGGCGTGCGTCATACCGCGATTTCACACGTGTCGATGGGGAGACATTTGCTGCCAACCTCTGTTCTTCGCGTACGAACGTATACAACCAGTGACCCAAGACGGCCAATTGCTCGGTCTTGACACTTGGGGGCTGCTGCATCGTGGACGGTGGGTGACGATCCCCAGCCCACCATCAATCCCTCCACGCTTGTGGGTTCTTGCAAGCCAGAAAGCGGTTTTTGATGTATGTGGGGAGAATTGTAGATAAACGAGTACTTGCCAGTTAGGCAGCAGCAGTCGGCCCAGTCACCTGGCAGTGTGCGTGGATCCTTGCCTGTTCATGCAGCATCGAAACCACGTATTGCTCTTCAACAAGTAATTAGGTGTGACGAAAGCGCTCACTAGCTGTACTTCCGTGTTGGGCTTCGCGAATCCTTCGCCAATTTCACACAGCCGATGCATGTTCCTGGTCAAGTGTGACTGTTGGTGATCATGGGGAGGGTGGAGCCCTCTCCTCGCGCAATGCGCCGATATGGCGCCTTTTGGATCGGAAAGCGCGCCCTAAGGCTCCGACAGTGTAGGATACACCCCTGCTTTGACCAACGTTGTTACGGATTATTGCTTGGCTGATGTCTGGTGGTAGCTCGGGCGATCCATGTCGCAAGCACAGCAATATAAGAACCGCCATGCACATCCCAGGACGTTGGTTGACTTCCCTCCTGTTTTTGCCAGGTGCGAACGACGCAGCCTTCAAGACTCTTTACTAGCGAGCTAGAGTTCTAAAGGCTAAAACTGCTACTCAACATGGCCATTGGCAATATCTATGTCATCGCCGGCGTGGCCGTCATCGGCGGTGGCCTCTTCGGTTTCGATATCTCCTCGCTGTCTGCCCAGCTCGGGACACAGAGCTACAAGTGTTACTTCAACCAGGGCCCTGACGGGCCACCGTTCTCAGATGCAGAGTATTGCACTGGACCACGTCCCTTGGTGCAGGGCGGTATCACAGCGTCCATGTCGGCTGGCTCGTGGGCGGGTGCCCTGTTTTCCGGTCCGCTCTCTGACAGACTGGGCCGCAAATGGTCCATCATCATTGGAACAATCTTCTGGTAAGCGATGCGATTTGTCTGAATAAACATCTGTGCTGAAACCTGTACAGGGCTATCGGATCTGCCATCTGCTCCGCTTCCCAGAACATCGGCATGCTCTGCGCTGGTCGAGCCATCAACGGATTCGCCATCGGTATCGAATCTGCCCAGGTTCCCGTCTACATTGCTGAGCTTGCGCCTCCATCCAAACGTGGTCGCTTCATTGCCTTCCAGCAGTGGGCCATTACCTGGGGCATCCTGATCATGTACTACATGTCTTACGGATCCTCATTCATTGGCGGGCGTACCGCGCAGACCTACAGCACAACTCCCTTTCGATTGCCTTGGGCCCTTCAGATCATCCCCGGTCTCTTCCTCGGCGGTATGATGTTCCTGTTGCCCGAGTCTCCCCGCTGGCTCGCTCGCAAGGACCGCTGGGAAGACTGCCATGCCGTTCTTACCCTTGTCCACGGCAGGGGAGACTCTTCTCACCCCTTTGTCATGTCTGAGTTACAGGACATTAAGGACATGGCCGAATTTGAGCGTCGCCACGCAGATGTGACCTATTTGGATCTTTTTAAACCTGCCATGATCAACCGCACCCTGATTGGTCTCTTTATGCAGATCTGGTCGCAGCTGACCGGAATGAACGTCATGAGTAAGTCCATCCTCTCGAAGTCACCAATCCACACCGAACGTTTAACAGGCCATTGCATGGCCGTACAAAGTAAAAAAACTAACAATAATCCACAGTGTACTATATCAACAACATTTTTGCCATGGCAGGGTAAGTGGGGCCCTTTCCAGACTGCACAGCCCAGCGCGAAGTCGCTGGGCCACAATCTTGTGACGATACTCCAGAATTGTGCTAACATCATTCAGATACGAAGGAAACGCTGCTCTACTCGCCAGCTCGGTCAACTATTGTATTAACGTGCTATGTACTCTTCCCGCCATTGTAAGTTGTCTATTTGAGCGCCAACGACGTTTTGCTGACCGTGGCTGTAGATCTGGATGGATAGATGGGGTCGTCGACCTACCCTATTGGTGGGCGCATTCTTCATGTGCCTGTGGATGTGCGTCAATGCCGGTGTCATGGGGTCCTATGGACGCGTCGTGCCAGGTGGTGTGGACGGAGTTCCCAGCCAGTCTATGGAGGTCACCGGTGCCCCTGCCAAGGCGCTCATCGCGAGCACGTATCTATTCGTCGCGAGTTTCGCGCCTACCTGGGGCCCGGTTAGCTGGGCATATCCTCCCGAGCTGTTTCCTCTCGCTCTTAGAGGCAAGGGTGTTGCCTTGGCTACGTCTGGTAATTGGGCTTTCAACACTGCGCTAGGTCTCTTCGTTCCCGAGGCCTTTGCCAACATCAAGTGGAAGACTTATCTCGTCTTCGCCGTCTTCCTCTTTGCGGCATTCTGGCATGTCTTCTTCCTCTTCCCTGAGACAGCTGGGAGAACTCTCGAGGAGACGACGGCCATCTTTGAGGATCCCAATGGCATCAAGTACATTGGTACTCCAGCGTGGAAGACACGCGTTGCTTCCAAGGCTTCCAGAGCAGCGGAGCGCGGCGATCTTTCTGCCAAGTACGGCGACAAGCAGGCCATGACGCCTCCCAATGAGCGTGCCGTTCACTCCGAGACGAATGTTTAAGTCGAGGGGCAACAACTGCCTTGTTCCGCAGCGCCCTCGTGTTAGAGTGGGATTTGTGCTGAAAGGGGTTGTACAGAACGTTGGCGAAAGACATGAGGTCCTGTCCTTCGGCTGTGGCAAGAAAGAATTGCACAAACAGCTTCTTCAATACGCAACAGATTTTGCTGATCAATACTGCCGAGTTGCTGTATTAAAACTGAAGTGATTTCAGCGAATTCAGTCAACCACTGCGCAGTTGAAGTTCAATACGGCCTTGTGCCCGTGCAATGTGAGCATGCACTGTGAGTACATTGGCAAGATGTGTGAGAACTAGGCACCTCAACAATAGAATTTGCGTATGTAGTCCTCACACGTGATACATTTATGTTGCTACTCTAAGTCTCTCATTGAGGAATGATCACGGGCGAATCGTTCGGCAGAGGTCGGAGCAATACCCGGATAGATGGCCAGATCAGGTCAAATACGGGGCCCTGCCCACCAATTAAACGACATGTCGCAGCAGTCTTCGTCTAACCACGGTATCCCCATTGAATTAAGCTGTTTTGAATTAAATTAGAAACCCCTCGAGCATCTGTCTTCATGGCGCAGTTGGCTAGCGCGTTGGTCTCATATTACATAATATGATCAAGCTCAGTCTTGAGTCATCCAGAGGTCGTGAGTTCGAGCCTCACTGAGGACATTATTTTTGTTGTGCTTATCGAGAGGCGGCAGCCATTCGTGAGTCTGAACTTTTTTGCTTGCTAGGCCATTGGATATGTCTTACGTTCTTGTTGTCAGATATTGCTTGCAGTAGTTATATATTCTCGCTTATTTCGATCCCACTGCTCTGATATCGTTCGATGCTGTGGTTGGAGATAACTTCAAAAGGCATATGTGGTGCATTCACTTGCTGGTGCATTCACTTGCTCTGTTGGAGCGGTCTAAGGCAACTGCCTTACTATTGTAACGCAGCGGCCTTGCAATTCGGAATATGATGCCTGAAAGCGAAACGCGAATTAATCGCCTGAGCAGTAAAGGCCATGATCTATATCTCACAGCTGCTTGGCGGTCGGATTACTCGGATAGATCTCTCAGGGTAACTTGGACCACACGATTCTTCAAATCAACAAAAAGAGCAGCATGAGATTCGCGGAACCCAGATGCAGAATCCATGTAAGGACAGGCATAGAATAATTACCAAGTTTGCTTTAATACTAGGTACCTGGGTAATGCACGGACAGCGTTCATGAGATTGGAAATGGGCTTGTACGATCGTCATTGCCCAAAGCTGTGGACAATTGCCTACATTAGGTCCATGATTCACAACAAATCACACGAGACCAGTTGAACTCCCACGCATCGCAATTGTTGATTGGTCATTGTTGATCGCCCATTGCTGACTTGCAGAAAGAACGAGCGCAATACAAGGAAGCTCTGGGGCTTTGTACAAGAGCATCACTGCCCTAGGCACATCTCACATAACACTGATCCACAGAACAAACACAGACTGAGTATTTCAGAAGCATCTTCACTTCTGGTGCCTCTTTGACTCCGAGTGCGGTCCCTACTTCAACAATCAGCCCTACCGCAAAAACCAGCAACGTGCCTGTGACTACCCGCCCAAGCGCCAATGCACCCCCGGGATGGAGGCTTAAGTCTGTGACCTCGCCTGAAGCGCACCTCAAGCAGACGGCGCGCAGGGAGTCGGAAACACGCAAAGAAATCTTCCAGTATTCATTCTACCCCGACCATAACATATCGCCCGCCAGCAACGGCTTGGTCAGCGCCGCTCTTCAAGCGTACTCTTCGCATCATCATCTGATCCTGCGGTCTGAGGATGCCTGGTTTGTGATCCTCATGCAGCTGTCGTTTTACATCAACGCCAATGCCGAAAAGCTGCGGAATCATTTCGTGGCCCGCCAAGGCAAAAAGGAGCTTGTTGTCGAAGAAGGGGGTACCATTCGAACGGTCAATCTTGGCCGGATGGCCGTGTCGATGACAGGTCAAATGCACAAGTTCGTGGTGGACAAGGACCTTCGCCAGTGGATCCTGCCAGACTTCTCTACAACCAACGACAATGACACTGTAGTGGCGGCTGCGCTGTTCATGGGTGCTATGCAAGAGTACTTCAAGTACACGTATCGCCTCCTGTGTGGTATCCCCTCTGTTACCTTGGGGAGAAGCATGACTGGGTTCGCCTTCGGGACCGTGTGGAGAAAACTGATGAATGGGGCATTGATGCGCAAGAGTTCGCGCTGCGTCTAAAGAAGGTCCTGGACTTTTTCGTTCGCACGTTTGATGAGCCTGAAGGAAGCGAGGTCATAGAATTCTGGTCGAAGATTGCGGACTACAGGGGAGGCGGTTCAGGCCCTACATGCATATCTGGCTGAATGACGGCATTGTGTCGATGGGACAATATAGGCAAGCGTGCCCAGTTCAAGATTACCGGGGACGACGACTATTTTCGTCATGAAAGCGCGGAATGCGAGCTTGATGGCATCACATTCGAATTCGTGGAGAACATTCCCCTCGGCTACACCAAGGTGCCTGTCCGGGTGGATGACAATGAGACCGAATACGACACGGAGATTGTGGCAGGCATGGTCGGTGTCGCGGTGTCGAGCAGTGGTGAAGGTCTGGATGATTCGAACCCAGACACACTATACGGCTTGAGCGATGGCGTGAAGGACAAGACGACCCAGACAGATGGAGAAAAGGACCAGACTTGACACGCTGCAGCCAATCTCGAGAGGGTGGATGTACGACGTAACAGAGCGAGCCAGCAACTAGAGGAGTAACAGTGTGTTGAGTAGCTGTTAGAGTCGCGAGTAGGAAACATGACGTTCATTCAAACATGATGCTGAACCCCTCGCACGTGACCCGGGGTTTGAATGATCCGACCCGGTGGGGTGGATCACAGCCGAACTCGTCCAGATCGCGGAACACCACTCGACCGGTGACCAAGCTGCGATCATTGAATCAGGTTGCGACCTACCACGTTAAAGTATCCCCAGCAATCCCGAGTATATATTGCAGTCCCAGCGCTATTCGAGATCCTTACGAATTCACCGTCACCTGGTCGTATGTTATACTCCCGTTCCCACCCGCGCAGGTGACACAATCCCTCCCACCAAGTGCTGTAGTCTCAGACAAAGACATCTGTCACTTCGCAAACTTGGAATTGCAGCGATACACTGGCTGACGTCCCTGGCTCAGACCTCGCACCGCCTTTTTTGTCGCCGCACAAAGTCTGCCAACGCCTACGGAGCGCCCTGTCAAGCTTGCTTGATGACGGACTGAAACCTACGCCAGGGAGCCAAGCACACGTAGACGCCCAGCGAACGCTACATCTAGACTTTGCGCCATTCTCAGCGATAAAAGCAATATTCGCGACAGATGCCCGCCGACGACGACACAATTCTCCGATCCCTAGCTACACCTCCCCCTCCTCTGTGAGAAGCAAACACGTCTTCTGTTAACGGCCAAGCCGTCAGGTTCCTGGCATGTACTCCCAAAACCATCAGCAGAGCCACAATGCGCGGCTGAATGGTGCTGGCCGTGGGATCCCCAACATGCTCTACAACTACGGCCAGCACACCCAGCAACACCACCCCTCCCAGAATCAGCACCACCAAGGGCTAGGCCACGATCACGGCCTGTCCAGCACCAACGGACTCAACCACCACAACAACTACACGTCTGGGGTTCTGTCAAACAGCCCCTTCAGCCCGAATCTGCCCAATGGCCATGGCGGCTCTAGAGGGGGCCAGGCGGCACCAAATGAAGGGTGGCAGGAACAGCTTCGCTTGTTCAAGGACTCAGAACGGGCTCACAGTGCCATGACGGAGCAGCAGCAGCCCCACTACTATGCGCGGCTTAAGGCGTCGGAGAATAAAGGCATAGGTGGCCCTCCAGCGGTCTCGACAAAGACGCAAGCGGACAACGAGACCGACCTCGCCGATAGGAGACGGCCGTACAACCCGATGGACGAGGCGAAGCGGCAGGACTGGCACAATATGGACATGAGCGGGCAGGGTCTACGGAATCTGGCGCCCGAGCTGTTCCGCTACCAGTTTCTCAACGAGCTTTACATTGCGTCCAACAAGCTCACGCGCCTGCCCAAGCAGATTGGCGAGCTCCGCCAGCTGCGACACCTCGACGCCTCGTACAATCAGCTGGTCGATCTCCCGCCCGAGCTGGGCATGTGCACATATCTGAAGCAGCTCCTCCTTTTTAGCAACAACATCACCGAGCTACCATTCGAACTTGGATCTCTGCATCTGCTGGAAATGTTGGGCGTCGAGGGGAATCCGCTAGAAGCGGGTGTAAAGACGGAAATCGTGGAGAAGGGAACAAAGAGCTTGATCAATGCTCTGAGGGAAAGCGCACCGCGTAAGTTATCCATCTTTTTCCTCTCCGTGTGCCAATGATCTAAGTATGATTACAGCTCCACCCACGCCTCCTCCCCGCGAAAATATCGTCATCCAGGAAGACATTGGCGCGAATCTCGAACGCATCAAGGTCTTTTCGTGGAATATCCTTTGCGACAAGTATGCCACAGCGAGCACATATGGCTACACCCCGACGGAGGCCCTCAACTGGACATACCGCCAGAACTGCATTCTGGAGGAGTTGAAGGAGAGGGACGCCGACTTCTTAGCATTGCAAGAGGTGTCAACCGATGCGTTTAAGGAAGACCTCAGCCCGCCTCTTGCACGGATGGACTACAAGGGTGTGCACTGGCCCAAGTCGCGCGCCAAGACCATGTCAGAAAGGGACGCCCAGTCTGTTGATGGTTGCGCTGTGTTCTACAAGCAGAGCAAGTTCATCTTACTCGACAAGCAGCTCATCGAATTCGCCTCCATCGCCATCAACAGGTCAGACATGAAGAACCAGCACGACGTCTTCAACCGTGTCATGCCCAAGGACAACATTGCTGTGGTGTGCTTCTTCGAGTCACGGTTGACAGGCGCACGCGTCATCCTTATTAATGCGCACTTGACGTGGGATGTGGCTTTGGCAGATGTCAAGTTGATCCAAACGGGTATTCTGATGGAGCATGTCACCAAGCTAGCCGAGAAATACGCGCGCTGGCCTGCGGTCAAGGACAAGAAGATGATCATCTTGCCCAGGGACGATGATGCCGAAGCACCACCCCCTCAAGCCGAGCCCGGTCCAAGCCAGGAATACCGCACCAATACGGAAATCCCACTATTGGTGTGCGGTGATCTCAACTCCACAGCCGATTCCTCCGTGTATGACCTGCTGTCCAAGGGCCACGTGCCTCCTGACCACCCCGAGTTGTCCAAGTACCAGTACGGCAACTTCACGCGAGACGGCATCGAGCACCCGTTCAGCTTGCGCGACGCGTACGCTCACACTAGGAATACGGCGGACGAGATGCCGTTTACCAATTACACGCCCGGATTCACCGACGTCATCGACTACATCTGGTACTCGACGAACTCACTCGAGGTCGTCAGCGTGCTTGGACCTCCCGACCCAGGATACCTGTCTAGGATACCTGCCTTCCCTTACTGGCACTACCCAGCCGATCACATCCAGATCATGTCCGAATTCGTCATCAAGGGCCGCAAGGACAAGAAGCAGCTTCAGGAGCGCGAGGTCGACTTTGGTGGTTCGAGTTCGAGGAAGTAAACTGTCTGGACAAACAATGCATGTCCGTTGGAACATCTGGATGATCTTTTTTTGTGGCGTCTGGCCCGGCTGGGCCTTTCTCCCTTTTTCTTGCAAATTCGGGCGTTCGGGGGGGGGGGGGGGGGGGGTTGCCCCGAGTATGCCGAAAGGAAGGGGTAAAGGAGAGGGACTGGGCGTGGCGGGGGGGGGCAGACGACGGCTTGTGGGAC